>NC_034604.1:48540511-48569764 GCF_900095145.1 Mus pahari | reverse complement strand
TCTGTAGATTGCTTTTATTATGTTTAGGTATGGGCCTTGAATTCCTGATGTTTCCAAGACTTTTATCATGAATGGGTGTTGGTTTTTGTCAAATGCTTTCTCAGCATCTAACGAGATGATCATGTGGTTTTTGTCTTTGGGTTTTTTATTATAGTGGATTACATTGATGGATTTCCGTATATTAAAGCTTTAGGTAGTTTCTTAATGCGCATGTGTGGATAATATTGAGTTATACTTTAGGTAATCTCATGCTGATCTCCAAAGTGCTATGTCTGTGCACATTTTTATCTCATATCCTAGTCATCTTGACCTTGAACCCCTGCACTTACAGATCAAGGGTTCTGTGGTTAGACTGGGCTTCCCCTCTCTTCCTGGAACTCTTGTTGAGTCAGGAAGGCCCTGTAAGCACAGGGCTCACTTCTCATGGTTGCTCCTTTTTCATTGACTAATATCCTAATAAAAATTATTGTTTTGTATATTTCAAAATTATTATTATTATTATTATTATTATTATTATTATTTTGGTTTTTCAAGGCAGGGTTTCTCTGTATAGCCCTGGCTTTCCTGGAACTCACTTTGTAGACCATGCTGGCCTCGAATTCAGAAATCTGCCTGCCTCTGCCTCCCGAGTGCTGGGATTAAAGCCGTGTGCCACCATGCTCGGCTCTCAAAATTATTTTTAACTGAGAGGGCAAACTGGGTTCCAGTCACCCTTTTATGGCTGGAAGTTCATTTTTATGTTTTTGATGTCTGCAAAATATGTGACTGGAATAAACTACCTTTCTACCTTCTACCTCTAGAAGAAAATTATAGAAAAAAAATAAACCCTCTGTAATTTGAAATTCAAAGCTGTGGAGTGGTCATGATTTCACCTTCCCATATATGGAACACTTAGTTACAGGGCAGTCTTTTAAAAGCTAATACTTAAAGAGAATTGCTAAGTGCTAGTTCGTGTTCAGAGTCCATAATCCCTTATCTGAAACCCTGGGAGACAATTTTGTGTTTTCCTGTTTTAGAAAGGTATATTATGCCCATTATAACTGTACATCCCATTATGCCCATTATAACTATACACATCCCAAGCCCAGTCTATGAGAACACTCTGAAATCAAATACATTTTATACTTTTGTAGCAAAAACTACGAATATTAATACTTGGTATGTTAAACAAGGATCCTGCACAGCTTTATTTCAGTTCAGCTTTTGCTGCCAGATAGTTTGTCAGTTCATATCTACAAAAGAGTGTAGAAACCCTTTCTACTTTCAACAGTTTTTGCTTGAGAGTTTTACATTAGTGATTAAATGAACATATGTTTTTCCGGCCTCCTAATCAACTTGAAATAGGCAAAACAATGGGGACCATTTTTCAAATGTGGAAATAAAGCACAGAAAGTTAACCAAGGGGCTGTGGCAATGGCTCAGGTGTTAAGCATTTGTCTTTCAAGTATGAGGGACCTGAGTTCAATCACCAGAAACCATGTAAATATTCTGGGTATGACAGCATGGGCTTGTAATCCCAACTCTAGGGAGATGGAGAAAGGAAGATTCCTTGGACTTGCCCAACCAATCTAACCAAATCAAGCTCCAGGCCAATGAGAGATCCTGTCTGAAAGGAAGTAGATGGTATTATTGGGTATCATTCTTGAGGCTGACCTCAGGCCTTTGCACTCACATTTGCCAACACATTGTCCCAAAATCATATGAACACACACATATACATAACACATGGCTGAACATATCCATGCACAAAGAAGAGAAGAAAGTCAAATAACTCATGTCATGTCTTGTAGTTGATAAGGGCAAATCTAGTGTTCCGTTGCCACTCTGGCCTTAGAATCCAAATTCTTATCCTTTGTGGCATACTGCCTCTGATTGAGGAACCTTCAGACAGGGAAATTACGGAAATCTAATTTGAACCTGTGTTTTTCGTATCAAATGGCTTCTTTAGGATTAAACTGGCTTTCCTGTTAGTCTATGTTATCATCATTTGGATGTATATATTTATCTGGCTTGATTCCTTGATAAATTCTTGCCTTCAGGGTGAAAAGTCCTCTATGATATTCAATTAAAAAGCAGGGTGCTGAAGGTTTTTGTGGTGGTTTGAATATGCATGGCCCACAGGAAATGTGAGTGCAACCGCCCACAGCCACACTCAAACTGGGTACTCCTGAAAGGCAGGCTGGGGCTGAAAAAGATTAGATGGCGAACAAGGAAGAAAGGCTAAGACAACATAGCTGATCAAAGCCCCCAAGTTTACTAAGATTCTGAGCTTATATAGAGGGTGGAGGCCCTTCACCAGCTGAAGGTGATCTGCAGGATGCTGTCTCCAGAAGGTCTCAAGGGTCTCAGCAGGTAGTGATAATGTTTTGGAGGAAAGCAGTGGCAGGTGTAGACAATAGAACCTGCTTTGTAAGTCAGAAGGTTCCACCCCAGGTGGTCCCGTGCTTAGTGGCAACAAGGTCTGAATCAGCTTCAAGGCTGGGAGAGGCAACAGAAATGCTATTATTAGGAGGTGTGGCCTTGAAGGAGGAAGTTCATCATTGTGGGGGTAGGTTTTTAGGTCCTGTGTTCAAGCTCTACCCAGTGCGGAAGAGGCTCTCCTCCCGTGGAAGGAGAGTCTTCTCTTGGCTGCTTTCAAGTCAAGATGAGGAACTTCCAGCTCCTTCAGCACCATGTCTGCCTGCAGGCTGCCATGCTTCCCTCCATGATGATAATGGACTAAACTTGTGAAAATGTAAGCCAACCCCAGTTAAATGTTTGCTTTATAAGAGTTGCCTTGGCCATGGTGTCTATTCACAGCAATAAAACCCTAAATAAAACAGTAGTCTAGCCCCACCCAGGGATCCATCCCATATACAACCACCAAACCCAGACACTATTGCATATGCCAGCAAGATTTAGCTGACAGGTCCCTGATATAGCAGTCTTCTGTGAGGCCATGCCAGTGCCTGGTAAATACAGAAGTGGATGCTCACAGTCATCTATTGGATGGAACACAGGGCCCCTAATGAAGGAGCTAAAGAAAGTAAACAAAGAGCTAAAGGGGTCTTGGTCTTTCGAAGATCACATGTCCCAGTTCAGGGGCACGCCAGAGCCTGGAAGCAGGAGTGGGTGGGTTGGGGAGCAGGGTGTGGGTAGGGTATAGGGGACTTTCGGGATAGCATTTGAAATGTAAATGAAGAAAATATCTAATAAAAAATAAATAAAATAAAATGCAAAATAAAAAAACCCAGTAGTTTAATGTCATCTGAACCCAAGTCTGACAGACTCTGAGTTCTGTGTCTAATGGGCCAGGTTATCTATTTGCTGTCTAACATGGAAGTAAGATATTTTAAATGGGTTTTCAGTATATTTTATTTGGAAGCTGGCTCCTGATTATCTGTATTAAAGGCCCTATTTGTCATCAGTGGTATTTCAGATTCCCCTTTGAAATATACTCTTTTTCAAATATACTCTTGGTTGAACAAATTATATTCTATGCAGAATCTATGACTGATAGACTAATTATGGGTCAGAATTCTTTTACCCCAGAAATTGCTTGCAAGTACCTACTAATGTACAAAGCACAAAGTGGAAAAGAAGGGGGACTTTACTGTAGTACCAGTGCAGAAAGCTCAGAGTGATATGTGGTTGGTCCTATATTCTTGACTGTTCTACACCTACATTTTGGATGAAATTTTATGTGCCTAAACAAAACTCATAAAGAAAGCCCAAGCCGAAGGTGACTATTTTTAGAGAGTGTAAGGATGTCATGAGAGCTACATAGGATAATGAGGATGGGATTCTAAACTGACAGAATTGGTGTCCTTAAAAATAGGGGAATGAGATATGAAATTTATTCTCATTTTAAGGAATCAGAGAGGATAGGGAGATATTATAGTCCTCAATAACTGAAGGCCTCACAAAAATTAACTTGATCAACACCTTAGCCATCAGCTTTAGCTTTCAGAACTATAAACCTGCTTCATAAATGCCCAGTTGGTGGTATCGTGTTATAGCCATCTGAGAATGCCTTTGTACACAGCTACCATGGAGGCAAGGTAGAATTACCCTGGCATCAATTTCCCAAATGCCTGTTGTCTGTGCACAATAAATGTGGCAAAGGGAGAAAGCTGTTAAAATTGTCCTATATCCTTTTAAAAAATTGTCCTAATTAAGCTTAGTTTGTGTCTTATATTTGCTTTTTAAAAAAATAATAATCAAAGTAAACATCAAGAAGATTCTCAAGTGACTTATTTCCGAAGACCTAGTGCATTAATTACATTTTGTTGCTGTGATAAAATACCATGTGTGGAAGTGACTTCTGGAAGACATAATTTATTGTGGCTTATGGTGAGTCCACGGTTGTGGGGAGGCATGGCAGCAGGTATCTGGAACAGGGAGCTGAGAGAAGAAATCTTCAACAACAGACTCGGAGTAGAAAGAGTTAACTGGAAACGGATCAAGTCTATAAAACCCCAGAGCTTGTCCCCAGAGTAATACTTCCTGCAGCAAGACCCCATTCCCTGGTGACCAAGTGTTCAAATGCCAGAGCTAATGAGGCCCATTTTACACTCAGTCCACCACACCTAGCTTCTCCACCAAGTTCTATTAATTACACATTATCAGTTGCTAAAGCAAAAAGCACAGAAAATGTGGAAACAGCTACAATTTGTTTTTCTTTAGTGAGCTATTTTTACAAGTAACAGGTTTAGAGGAGCGACCCTTCCTTACTCATCTTTCAACGTTTTGAGTCATATCTGAGTGCCTGTTGACCTTTCTCCTTCCATCACTGCTTAGAAATCTCAATTAGGCACCTTTTCCCCCCACCACAGTTTCATGCTTATAGCCCACTTTCTTCCATCTAGTCCCAGTTTTGTGATGTTTATTCAGCAAATACATATTTCTTATAATATTTCTTACAATAAATAGTCCATTTTAGTATTGCCTTTAAGTCCCATCCCCTCTATCTTCCATTTTGTTGTGTCTCTATGGTCATGCTGGGGTTGAGTCCAAGATCATGCATGTACTAGGTCAGTGTTCCATATAGAACTCTACTTGAGTTTTATTTTTGGCAGGATTTTCTCCTTTTCAAGTTGGGGGTTGTTTACCAGGTAAAATTTGTCTTATTGGAGAATGTCCATAATCCCACATGCTATCCCCAAAGACCACATCATGTTCTCAGTAGAATTCTAGGGTTCCCCTCCCAGTTTGGACTTGATCCCTAAAGTCAGATCTGTCAGAACATTTAGAGAATAAGGAAATATGGTGTGTGTTACACTGTACCAGCGGTAGCCAACATATTCAGATAGAATCATCAGTTCTCATTATCTTTATTTTACAACTTATTTGGGAAGAGTCTGTGGTGATTTGAAAAAAAAATATTTTCTATAGTCTCAGGCATGTGAACACTTGGTCCCCAGTTGGCATTGCTTGGGGAGGTTTAAGAGGTATATCAATGGGGGTGGGCTGTGAGAGGTAACTCCTTGAATCACTTCCAGTGTGCTCTCTCTGACCCACATTTGTGGATCAAGAAGTAAGATCTCAGCTTGCTCTCGTAGCCCCCATGGTTGCTGCCTGCTGCCGTAAGCCCCACCAGGGACTCTTAACTCCCTGAAACCCAAAGTCCAAAATAAACTCTTTCTTTCATAAGTTGTCTTGGTCATGGTGCTTTGTAGAAAATAGAAACAGCAATAAAAAAGTAATTAATTCAGAGATACACAATTCTTCATAAAAAATACTGATGTGATGGTGCCTTACTCAGCTATCGTCGGAGAGGCTTCCTCCTGTAGCTTATGGGAACAAATACAGAGATCCACATCCAGACATTATGCAAAGAGAGAAAGCCTGTAACAGACAGCTCTAAATGAGATGTCTTCACCAAATCCCTCCCCTCATAGCCCAGAGAACCCTGCAGAAGAGGAGGCAGAAGGATTGGGAAGACCAGAGACAAAAGATACCAGGAAAATGAGGTCCTTTAAAACAACTGAGCAAAGCTCATATGAACTCAGAGACGGAACCAGCAATCACAGGGCCTACAAGGGCCAGCGCCTGGCCCTATGCATATACACCACAGCTTCTAGTTTAGTACTGTTATGAGACTCCTGAGTGTGGGAACTAGTGGATCTCTGATTCTTGAGCCTTCTCCTGGGGATTTTTTTATTTTCATGTTGGCTTATCTTGTCCAACTTCAATATGATGGCTTTTGATTTATCTTATTATATTTTATGTTATACTTTGTTGAGAGATGGAAAGGGAATCGACCCAGATGGGAGAGGAAGTGGGAAGGAGTAGAGGGAGGGGAAACTGTACTCAGATTATATTGTATGGGAAAAGAATCCATATTTAATAAAAAGGAAAAATATACTTATTTGAGAGGTTGAGGACTTAGCTCACCATTAGAGTCCTTGTAGAGCAAATCCCTGATTTTAGTTCCCAGCCTAAAGACATTCAAGGAAAAAAAAAAAAAGTAAAAAGGCAACAGATAGTTTAGCTGATCTGTCAAATGGCTGCAAGTTAAACCTAGCTTCCTAGGGTGACAGTCTTCCAGCTCATGATATGGTGTCTGTATTCTTTATAGCTCACTAAGTTAGGGAACAAGGCTTATAAATGTTTGAATTCCCTCTTGATGCACTGTTAGATAACTAGATAACGTGATTTCTGAATTAACAGACTTTTATGATTTTTTTTGTCTTCAGGCTGAGTATTAGAGGTCTGTGAACTGCCGTCCTGTGTAATTTGAGCAGGAAAACATCCTTCATACTTTGCCACTATTGACAATGACAAAGAAATTTGCCTCTCTTTAATGTGTTTGCATGGTTACGTGCAAGTGTTTGGAGGAGGGAACAAATAGTTCTCTCTTCTAGACAACAATGTCTTGCCATAACCTTGACATGATGCACATTAATTTTACATTATGCCATGTAGTCACAGAGAAAATTAAAGCTCCTGCTATTATCTCCCCAAAAGGGCTGATAACCTTCTGGCGCAGGTTCAGGCATGCCAAGCCTGTGCCTCCATCATCCGTCTCCTATTGATCTATGAACCATAGGGCCAGCACTTGAATTACAAAGTCCTAACATATTTATCTCCATTTTAATGGCTGCCACTTAATGAACATTTCTTTAGCTTTTGGTTATGGAACATTTCAGTAAAATCAGGGCTGAGAGACCCAGATCTGGCTTAAACCTTATGACTTCTTAAATACAGTCTCATATATGTCTAGATTTAAATATAACTTAAGAAGCACACTGTAGGAAAAACCTGAGAAATCACAATAACCAGATTTCTAAGGTTCAGACTAAATTAATCAACTTTAAGAAAAAGAAAAGTTGATTAAGCTATGTTTAATTCACCAGAAACCAAAACACTAAAACTGAAGGTAAGCAGTATTTTTATCACACAAATCTAAGTCCAGGTGTGTATTGGAAAATAGCAACAGACACTTTTTTAAAGAGAAACAGTTGATGTTTTACAAAATCCCCAAATAATCAGTAGTTAAGAACATTATTGAGTGATGTAGTTTCCTCTACCCCATTATTCAAATTAGGCTTTCTTTGAGTGCTTGTTAGGATTCAAATATTTCTGAATGGAACATGACATTTTACATGAACAGCCTAGTAATTTCTCTCAATGAAAGAAGTTTTAAAATACGGGCATTATGCAAACCATGTTTATCTGACTGATTTCAGTTTCAGGTTAGTGACAACCACATTTCTTTTGTCCTGTGTGTGTGTGTGTGTGTGTGTGTGTGTGTATGTATGTGTGTGTGTGTCTGTGTATTGGATGTTTGAATTTTAAATATGTACAGAAGTATTGTATAATTTACCCAGAGGCAATGAGTTATGAGCATGACCAAAAGTATTAGCCAAGGGGATTTTCGTTGTGTTTTTAGGTTGAAAACAAGCCCAATAAAATGTACACCAAAAGAAACAAAAGTAGTCTCTGCCTCAGAATGTAGTTCAGTCCTGGTGAGGTTCATGGAGACCCTTCATACAGCGGAATCCTTTTTCCCATGGAAAGGCGTTCTTCCACCCCTTTTCTCAGTCTGAGGAGGTTGTTTGTGTCTGCGCTGGATGTGCCAGATGGAAAGGTTTACTCATTAGAGGCAGCTGTTTTAGCAAATTACCTCACTGCAGCATAATGACAGAGCTCCAGAAGACCGTTGAAGAACAGCCTTTCTCTTCCCAGTGAGATCATGAAAACAAGAAACAATTTCAATGAGATTTTTTATTTACTTTGGAAAAGGTTCAGTTGGACACGTGGGTGATAAGACCAGGTATTTTCCATATAGATTTCATTCAATATTCATATAGAACAGAAAAAAAAACATAAGCTATAGACTGGCAATTTTATTTCTCTTACAACTAATGGAGTCATTATCTTTGGCGGATGATCTCATTAGTTTCTTAACTATGAATGATTCTGCTGGGGAAGGTTTGCCCCTTTATAACACCCGATTTCAGATATCTGTATGTCCTATATTTGATTATAGAGGCACTGTTCATCTTGAAGCCACACAGCTACAGCACGCCTCCTAAGATGCCAAGGGGAGCTCTCCCACTTTGCTCTCTTTAGAGAAAATTTCCTCAGCAAGATGCAATCAAGACCCACTTGATAAAATTCCTCTGCTACACGTGCAGAATTTGAGGATGCATATATGCCTGTATGCATTTATAAGCATGTGTAAGATACAATTTATAAAACCTTCAATGTATGTATATGTATGTATGTATATATAGTTTCACCTTATGCACATGGAATAATTATTCCCATTTAACAAATAATATTTCAAGTTCATAAATATATGAATTCTTTAGATTAGGAAGTTTTAGATAGTAATCCTGAGGCGTCTTTCACAATTAACAGTGCCTAGAGGCTTCTGATCTGATTATAACACTTGGGAGCATCCACCAGAAGTATGGCATCCTAGAGCAAAACGAGATACACACGTTGTTCCTGTGGGTATCAGGAAGACGGTACTTATTCATGATTACAGTCCCTTTTTATTTCCACAACATCTTTGGATGTCTGTGGGTAATAGTAACAAAGTTTAGAGGAGGACCTAACGTCCTTGTGCTTTCACTGAACTACTATTCTTCCCTTTGTCACGCGTAACACAGAATATACTTGTGACTTTTTGACTGAAATATAAATGTGAGATCATTATTCGTCCCCTAGTTCAGTTATTGTAATGATTTATGACTCTAACTTTAGTTACTATCTCTGCTGGTATTTGGACAATGATAAATTTATAGATCATGTTTTGAGAAAAAATAAAGTTGGTCTGATTGCCTTAGCTAGGGTTTTTATTGCTACAATGAAACACCATGACCAAAAAGCAAGTTGTGGAGGAAAGTGTTTATTCAGCTGCATCTATGTCATAGTTCATTGTCAAAGAAGCCAGAAAGGAACTCAGACATGGCAGGAACCAGGAAGCACGAGCTGATGCAGAAGCCACGGAGGGGTTCTACTCTCTGGCTTGCTCCACATGTCTTGCTCAGCCTGCTTTGTTTCAGAACTCAAGACCACCAGCCTAGAGTCTGTGCTCTTCTCCATGAATCACTAGTTAAGAACAAACCTACGGGCTTGCCTACAGCCCTACTTTAGACAGTCAGTCATCTTCTTAACCTAGGTTTCTTCCTCTCGGGTGGCTTTGGCTTTCATAAAGTTGACATAAAACTGTGTAGTATTGTTATCTCTATATAAATATTACCCAGCTAACAAGTTTTCATCTTTGTGGTCTCATCTATAAGACTGTATGTATATATGTATATGTACACATATATACGTATGAAATTCTAGGCAGAACATTTCTTTTTCTTTTTTCTTCCCCCCCCCCTTTGGTTTTTTGAGACAGGGTTTCTCTGTGTATCCCTGGCTGTCCTGGAACTCACTTTGTAGACCAGGCTGGCTTCGAACTCAGAAATCCGCCTGCGCCTGCCTCCCGAGTGCTGGGATTAAAGGCATGTACCACCACGCCCGGCTAGGTGGAACATTTCTGCCTCTCTGCTATTCACAAGGTAGGAACTCTAATCTCTACTGGTATTTTACTGGTATTTGGTGAACAGGTCTTTGTATTTTTATTAGGTAAAGAGTGAAGACCCCCTTGATGGTATTGGTACCTTTATGAGAACAAACTGGAAAAAGACTGCTTCTCTCTCTCTCTCTCTCTCTCTCTCTCTCTCTCTCTCTCTCTCTCTCTCTCTCCTTTCCAAGAGTGCAAGCTGTTACTAGAACCCAATCATACTGGCTTTTCACTTTCACATTCCTGGCTTTTAGAACCATAAGAAACCAATGACTATATTTAAGTTAAACAGTCTTCTTATAGAAGCTTGACCTGACTAAAACTACATATGTCATGTAATACAGTGTGTGTGTGTGTGTGTGTGTGTGTGCATTTGTGTGTGAATACACACATGTAACCATACACAGTCTAAAGACCTGAAAGTTGGGGGTGTTAAATTTCTATTATTTTTCCATTGATCTTTTGAAGTCTTTTGTAAAGAAATAACGGATGTTGTCCAGAAAGGACAGACCCCTTGCCATAACACTGTTCAGGCTGTCAGCAATTAGAAGCAAGATTGGCTCACTGTACCTAGAGAAGCACGGGGGATCTGACCAGAGATGCTCTGAAAAGCAGATACTGAGCAAGAGATCCCTGCTCACTTCTGAATGCTGTTTCTCCTGTATCATCTTCTCGTTCTGGACTTTCATATTTTCTTAAAATCCCAAATGTCTCTTTGCAAACAGTGTCAGGAGCCCACGGTGTCGTAGTAAGGCCATTGCTGTGTTTTATCTCCAACTGAGTGGAAGAAAGAAAAGTGGCTTGTAGACCCGATGATAAATGATTAATAAAGGGTTAATAAAGGACAGCGGCACTCCTGCTCCTGTTGGCAAATGTTGGAGCTTGGACCATGTTATGGTTTAGGAATGAAGAGCCCTCAAAGGCTCTGGTGAGTGGATCATGACTGTCTTAACTTCATGCTGAGTTCATAGTGGGGTAGGATATCAAGAGTCGGGCCTAGGTGGAGCGAGTAGGTCGCTGGGGTTTGCCTTTGAAGGGTGTATCTTGTCTCTGCTCAACCCTGGCTCCTGCCTGCCACCAGTGAGCATCCATGCTCCATCCTTTGCTGCAACCTTGATGTTCTGCCTCACCGTTCCTCACTCAGAACTGACAAAGCCATAGTCTGAAACCTCTAAAAATCTCAAAATAAATCGTCCCCCGCTTTGAGTAGATTTCTCACGCATTTAGCCCCAGCAGCAGAATAAGTGATTTATGTTTTATATGTAGTTACCCACTTGGGATTTTTTTTTTTTTAAGGAAAATTTCAAATGAAAAGGAACCAAGTGGGTAATCCAATCCCTTGGTTCCAAATAGCTTAGAAATGTTAAATGAATAGGAGCACCCCTCTGAAGGTTTTTAGCCACATCTGGTTCCAGACACCACACACCTAGGCACAAATTAAGAAAGCTATAGGGATAAATTATGAGTTTGAGAGAGTCCCACGTGATGGGAAAACTACAAGAAAATTGTCACAGAGTAGAGGCAGCAGACACGGAGGCTTAGACAAGTCTGGTCATAGCACCGCTGGAATTGGCTTACATGTTTTTTGTTTTTTTTTTTTTTTTCCTATTCCAGATTGAGTATGTATTAATTTAGTACTGGCTGATTAACAAAATTATTCACAGCAATGCTCAGAGTCCTTAATCAAATTTAGTCTGCTCTTGAATATTCATAAAAGATTCTTCCTGAATTAATGCGCTATCTCTCATTCTTTCTTTTCTTTCTCTTCTTTCTTCCTTTTAGAACCCGAGATGGTTCAGTGTAACTTAGCTATTGTTTCTCTTCTTCATTTTGACATTTTTTTTTTCTAATCTTAGTTTGAGACATGGTTTTCTTAGGTTATTTTTTCCTACAGTAATCCACTATCTTCCTTAATCTTTCAATTTTGTCATCGACAAATTCCACTAGTTGTCACCCTATCCATCTTCCAGTTTGTTAATAAATACACCAGACAATAGGAGCAGCAGTATTGATTGATCCCAAGAGGACCCTTCCATTAATCACTTCAATCTGAAAGTTGACCATTTATCCCTTTTTCTTGTGTTCTCCTGACTAACTCTTCTATATGTGGATTTTAAATATCCATGTCACAGGAGTGTTTTTTTGTTTTTGTTTTTGTTTTTAACAAACAAACAAACTACTTAGACACTTCTTCTGACCTGGGGCATCTGCAGTTGATTCTCGTCTTGGGGTCTGAAGTTATGCCTGTGTAGAGTGGTTGACCTCCATGACTTTATGCTAACATTCTCGGGTCTATTTTTGTCTTGGTGCATTATCAAACCGGTGCCTGGTCCCATCACAGAGAAGACTAATTAAAGGCTCCATTAACTTAGGTGCCATTAACACATTTAGTGCTCATTCTAATCACAGGTAACAGAGCTCTACTCTCTGAAGTGACTGGTGGTAACTGGTAGCAGACTTGACTTGACATCCATCACACACACTGAGGGATAAGCCACAGTCCTCTTTCACAGAGCACTCAGAAAACAAGTTGAAGGTTCTAAGCTGGCTGGTCAAAAATACGTACAAACAATGGAGTCACACAGCATGGAATTAAGGCATTTGGTGTTGCTAGTTTTGGTAAGTTCAAGTGTGGACTGTCTACTCAGTGCTTGCTTTTTTGTTTGTCTGTTTTTTAACCTCACTTTTATTAATGAATTAAGAAGTACTTATTAAAGTACTTCTTTATTAGTGCCCCTGTAGAAGGGCAAGCTTCCTTGTAGTAGTAGCACAGATCTTCAGAGTGACCGAATGCACAAGTTAATAGAAGGTTAAGCCTGCTTTCCTATGCTCTATTTAGAGGCTCCTGCATAAAAGTCACATTGTTGCCAAGATGCACAAGAACTTTGTGCTATGGTGATGCTATGACTTCTGTCTGCGGAGATCCTCTGCTCCTGAGCCCTGGGACCAGAAGAAGCACAAATCAGAACTTCTGTTACTCGGCCAAGAAACAAGGGATCTCTTTGATCCAGTACTGTGTCATAAAGATGGCAAGAGTCAAAATATTGAAGGGCGGCTGGGGACATGTGTGTTTGCAGTTCTGACCTGTTTATAATCTGAATATTATTCTATCCACTAACAGTTGCATTTTTGGTACTTTCAGCAAGAACGATAAATGCACCTGCATGTCCTAATCTACTCTAGATTGTCGGGCACCGTCTGCAGATGCCCCGTAGTTCTCCTGCTACAAAATCAAGAGTGGCTTTTATTAACTTGATATGAATAATCATGAACTATTGAGGCTTATGGGTCAGGCTTCTGGATATAACTTAAATATTACTAATAACAACTTTACAAGCAAAGTTTTGATATTCTCATTATTTGCACTTGAGTCTAGGGTGGAATGGGAAGATTTATTCATGCGTGCAAGGGCTGAACAAGAGTTCTTGGTGGGGTGTGGCCAGAAAATACTGGTCACTCTGTTCTTAAGTCACTCTAGGTAGAAAAGCCATTGACTTTTACTTTGGACTTTTAGAAAAATAAGAATTGATGAGATATAAGAAGCAGTATTGTTCATGCTTTCTTTCTGATGATTAGAAAAGATGGGTGGCTGGAAGTTTCTAAAATATAGGACATACTGTCTTGTATCATGGAGCCAACACTTCTTAGGACTTCCCCACAAACCTTTCTCCAGGCCTGCTGGAGGAACAATGTGGCTTTTAGACTAGCAAAATCTGGGCTTTGAAGCTAAGCTTACTGGCTTACCCATTGTGTGACCCGGACCAAGGATTTAACCTCCTGGAATCTCAATTCACTTATCTGTGGAAACTGGAGACAATGCCAGCAGTTCTGTGATGCTATTCTGACAAAGAAAGGAGATGATGCATGTCAAGCCCCAAGATGAAAATAACAATTACTCTCCATTATTGTCAATCTGAGCTACAGTGATTATTTCCATTTGCCTTATGGATTCTTTTGTTCTGAGACAGCAATACAAAGAATGTGCTTAAGTGTCTTGTGGCAGAACTGGTCATGCTGAAATAGACAGTTGCTGACTGTTGGACTGTCTGCTGAGTGGGAGCATCACCCAGCAGAAAACAGGCAAGATTGTCCCTGGCTTCTCCTACCCTCCAGCCTCATGTAGACAGCTTTGCCTAAAGGCAGCTGAAGAATTTCATCGGAGACACTCAGGGCCTTGGGCTCCCCATTCATCACACAGGTCATCTACACAAAAATTTCAAGACCTACAATCCTTTCATAGGGGTAGGTGTGTGTGTGTGTGTGTGTGTGTGTGTGTGAGAGAGAGAGAGAGAGAGAGAGAGAGAGAGAGAGAGAGAGNAGAGAGAGAGAGAGAGAGAAGGGACGTTGGGGACCTGAGCAGGGTGTTCAGGTTTATGGTAGGCTTCTGAATCCATAAGATCACTAATTCCTCCTGCTGCCTGAAGAGAGGATAGTGACCATTGTTTAAGTTGTATAACTGCAAAGAGGTACTTCAGGAACCGCAGGAAGGTCACTCTAAGCATTTCTATGATCTGTCCGTGTGGCTTGGGGTAAGAGACCATGTCTTACTTTCTTATGTTACAAAATGAGCAGAGCTGGATTGTGTCACTGCATTGGGAGGAGAATGTATACACGTAAGAGCACGAAAAAAAGCACTCTAAAAATCAAATTGCTGAGAGCGTGCACGTCTTTAATTTCTTATGCTCCCTTGAAGCACTGCCTTTTATTGCTGTGGTAGTTTCCTTGACTGTCTTTTACAGGGTAAGAAAGAGAGCCACGAGAATTTCAATGATTTCCTCAGGGTTGCATGAAGACTAAAGCTAGGTAACCGCGTTCAGTGGCAGCCATGTTCTTAAACGGGAGGCTCTGCTTGCTCTGGCCAGAGCATGGAGGCCCCTGCGAACCCAGCGTTGCACCTCCAGTCACCTGCCATGCTCCCTGTCACCCCTTCCAGGACTTCAGCTCCTTTGTGCTGCTAATGGGAGCCGTTGCCCACACATATGTCTCTGTGAATCTCACTGGCGACCTGTGCTGTCACCCTCCCCTGATCTTTCATAAATAGCAGCATGTCTGGACGTAATTGCCAGACGCTAACAGTCTCTTTGACTGTTGTATCTTCCCCTGTGTTAGCCTCTCTTTCCCACAGGGCACATGGTGGGAAAACCCACAGGTGACCTGCCTATGAGGCTATAGATAGCAACAAGGTAATGGTTTGATTGCTTAACTCTCCCCCAGACACTCTCCAACTCATCTGTACTTCCTTTGTGAATGACACATTTTCATTTCATTTAATTTTTTTTCTTTTTGTTTTTTTGGAGAAGTTTCTTTGTGAACGACACATTTTCATTTCATTTCATTTTTTTCTTTTTCTTTTCTTTTCTTTCTTTCTTTCTTTTTTTTTTTTTTTTTTTTTTTTTTTTTTTTTTTTTTTTTTTTTGAGAAGTTTTAGGTTCACGGTAAAACTGAGCAGAAAGTACAGAGTTACTATCTACCTTGACCCCTGTGTAGCTACCACCTTCTTCTTCTTCTTCCTCTTCCTCTTCTTCTTCTTCTTCTTCTTCTTCTTCTTCTTCTTCTTCTTCTTCTTCTTCTTCTTCTTCTTCTTCAAAGCTGTTAATAAGGCTTTTCCAGATTTTTCTCTATGAGCTGCTACTTCTCAATTGGACGGCCTGAGCGCCACACAATAAAGAATCTGTGACAATCGCTGCTGCACTGTACATTGCTGTTCTAATCATATATTTTTTTCGGACGTCGCAAGTACCTCTTCAAGCCGGCATTTCATTTGCCTTCCTCTGCCTGCCTCTGTGATGATGGGTGGACATAGAGTTAATGGGCTTTTCCAAATTCCTTCTGAGCTTCAGAGCGAGAAAAAAGGTGTGAAGGAGAGAGTGAGGGAGAATCACACAGTCATTTCCAGCCATTTGTGTTAAAACACAAAGAAAACAAGGCACATTTAAAACTGCTATGCCGGGCAGCCTCCATTAATATTTATTTTGGCATTAATATTGATAAGCAAGTACTTTGTAGCTGGGCTTTGTTGCCTCCCCCAATGTCCTTACACTCCCTGTTATTCAAGCTGGTGGCCATTAGCCTGCGTCTTTCTCTGCACCCGGAGCCTCAAAGGGGCTTGGCAGGTCTCCAGCTCACTTACGCTTAAATGGACACTCGAGCGCCGACGGACACACAGCTAAATAGAGGCCAATAATTCAATACAGTACGACTGTACTGGGGCTGCTAGTAAATCCATCAAGCAGTAAATATCATCTGAAGCCAATGCAAGCTTTTATCTTTCCTTTTTTTTTTTTTTTTTTTTGAATGTCTGAGCGAGGCCCAAGCATTCGGCGAATCATGTAATTTATTCTGCAGTGCCGAGCCTGGGCTGTCTCAGACATCATATTGACTTTTTTTTTTTTTTTTCTTTCCATCTGTCAGGGGCCGTCAGCAGCTCAGCTATTGTGGGAACGCATCACATTACATCTATTTATTTATTTATTTCCGCTGCTTCTTTGTAGCATGATTGGGCAAGAACACATTATCTCAGATCAACGGATACCAAGGAAAGCGACGGAACAGCCTCGCGACAGCATGTTAAACATTTGTCCTCTCCAGTTTGTTAAATCAGCAAATGCATTCCGAGCAAATGCTTGTAATTGTTCTGAAAGGGCTCCCCACTGCCGGCTTTTACCAAGCTGAAAATATGGCCTGTTATTTTCTTCAGCTCTTTAGGTCAGTGGTGAAGCCAATATATTGTAAATAATGCTGAACAGCTGGTGTGTTGACTTGATGGTTCTGGGAGCACATCTCTTTGCACTCAGCGACGCACCTAGCAGTGGCTTTGAATATTGCATGTGCAGTTTGTGTGCAGGGCAATTGTTGTGTAGGTCCATTTTTTTTTAAAAAAAAAATGGCTTTCTGTGGACTAACGTCACAGAGTCACTAACTACATTATACTTCACGATAGTTTGCCTCCAAATCAATTAAGATTCAGGAGACTGGCAGCAAAGCTCTTTTTATGGCTACTGTCTGTTTGAAGAGTTACAAGGTTTAAGCACTATTTGTGACTCTCTTGTTCTCACCTCTATGTGAGTTTCCTGAGGAAGAATTCCCCCCAAAGTCCTTTGCAAAGGAACTTGAGACTGCCCCGGCCATGGGGAGAGACACATACTTTGCATGTCGATGACATCCCCCAGGACATTAGCCAAAGCCACCAGCCTTTTCCAAGAAGAAACCTGTATTCCCGTCATTTAGCGTGACTCTGAGCTCACAAAATCAGAACTTGATTAGCATCCCACTCTGAAAGCATACATTATGGAGTGTAGTTTAGATGTAACTTTTCACCTTTAAATATCCAGTAGAGAAGCATTTGTGTATAACCTGTGAATGGGGGCTATGACCTACAGTCATCCTTTGCCGTTTGTTTAATGCATTGGAAACTGTGGTTTTAAAGATAAGCAACAGCTTTCAATACGTGGCTTTAAGTGAGGCTGTTAATAGTTCAAAAAGGAAACAGAATCAACGTCGTCTGAAGAACCTGATTTGTCTCTGTGTTGCATTAGTTTTTAAACTAATAGGGCCCTGTTTACTTGGGAGAATTGATTCTCTCTTGCAATAGATTACTTTTGGGTTTTATAGCACACATGGCATCTTCCTGTGGATGGATGACTGCATTTCATTCTTCATTATCAGTGATACCTCTGAATGCATCGAATGGGTTTCCACAGCGTTGGTCTGACCAGGAGAATCTGAGTACACATGATATTTTTTTGAGGACTGGATGAAAATGTAGTTGGCATTCTGGGTGTAGAGTGAGGTTCATTCTTCCCTTCCATGAGGTGAAAAGCATCAATGCATATGTTCAATTTCGCTTCATTAACCCCCCTCCGTTAGAAAGTCCCACACAGTACGCACTGCTTTTAGAATTCCAGAGAGCAGCCACAGTGTGTTTCTAAAGCAGCACATTGAAAGGCAGCTCACTGAGCCATTTTCTAACACCTGAGAGCAATTAATGTAAGCAAAGACAGGAAACATCATCAATTATTTAAAATAAAATGAATATGTAATGTTGACCTTCTCCAACGGCTGTCAGTTCCGTTCTTCCACCTGAATAAACTCAGAACACACCCCTGTATTGCACTCTGTGGAGTCAGGCACTGACTGGCCACTCAGAGAACTGGTTGATGATTTCAGCTCAGCACTGAGTTGGAGGAGGTGATACCCTGGCTCCTGATGAAAAGAGGTGGGACCTTGACTCCAGGAACACATCTTCACCTGTGACCAGCCGCTTCAAAGATGACCACTCACCCCTAGTCTTTCCCAAATACTTTCACTTATCCACTTATTTCCAATTACTTTATTTATTTTATATTCTTTCCATCATAAGGAAAAGGGCTGACATTCCTGTCATCACAATCCTGAATATTTATGTGTGCCTTTTTTTTTTTACATCGTATTATATCTATTTACTTATTGATTTAAAGTCATTAGCTTTCTTTCTCCTTATTTAGAGTTATCCTTCTCAATCCTGGGGGAGGAGGCAGGATGTGAATATAGGCCACAGTTGTGTGGAAAAGTCCAAAAGATGTGGTGAGATAGCTATGTTGCGGGAAATATTAAAAAGAACTCCCAAGTTCCCTCACTACTACCAGGCACTGGCAACTCTCTGCCCCATGGGGATGGCTGCCCATGCACTGGCAGGCAATAGCCATCCTGTTATCTCATTTAGACTCTGGCCCAGAGCTCCGGAAACGTCTTCACCCAGCTCGCTAAGTTCCCACTGGCAGGTTGCTACCTCGCCAGCCCCATGCTTCAGTGCTTCAAATCCCTCACAGCCTTTGTGGTGCACATCAGGCAAACTCAAGCTTTGCTGCCATACCTTTCTCTCTTGAACCCAGACCAACCGCCTTGTGAAGGAAAACACAGCACAAACTTAGTTCAGAAACGATGATAACTCAGTCTCTGGCCACAGCAACTAAAATCCTAATCTTGGAAGCCTTATTAAATCTAAATCCTCCAGCTGCAAATCCTGATGGATCCACCGTTGAAACTGGGAGACACATTTGTAGCTACATTTTTCCTCAAGCTATCATCATCCAAAAAAGGGGCCTAACTCTCTCCTGCTTCCTCTCTTCCTCTGTGCAACCCAGAAGTCCCACCTACTAACCCAGTGATTGTTTCCTTTGTTCATTAGGTGATTGGTTGACAAGAAGTCACCTGAGTATGTGACTCATGAGTCATCTGCCTTGTGAATAGAAGGCTTTCGCGAATATAAAAGCATGGGCATCATCTGTGGACAGTGTCACCAACAGAAATTGGAGGACGTTTACTGGATAATGTAACTCTGTGTAGGGCACAAGGCATGAAACAGAACAGAGGCATCAAGTGGCCTAAGGTTTTCAGAGCAAAGAAAAGGCACAAAGTATTAAGTCCTCTGTGACCGATCAAAGCCGAAATGCTGGTGTCTATTTCCTCCCTGACTTGGAGTTAGTGATCATATGAGAACTCACAAAGACCTCATGCAGGATGGTACAAGCTTCTGGCCAGGTCATTCTTTCAGGGTCCTCCCCGGATAATCCAAAGCCTCAGCCAATGAATAGTCACTGTAAGGCCTCCATCAAGCCTGTAAAAGCAAAGTCATGGTTAGATTGTAGAACTACAGTAATCAGAGAGATATCCTGGCTCTACCATAAAGCTAATAAGATTCCTTTTTGAGGACTTTGTATATTCAAATTAGCATAGAGTTCTAATCACTGGTTTCATTTGAGATGCTAACAAAAAAGACAACAGAGATGAATGGTTAATTAGAAAAAAAGCAATAATCTCTCTCTCTCTCTCTCTCTCTCTCTCTCTCTCTCTCTCTCTCTCTCTCATTTCTGAGACAGTGCCTTACTCTGTGGGCCAGGATAGCCCTCAAATTCCTAATTCCCCTGCCTCAGTCTTCCCAGTATTTGGATCACAGGCATGTGCCAACAAACCCAGCCCCTTTGCTCCTGCAACATGGCATTATACACCTTGATCTTTAATATAATAAGCAATTGCCATCAGGAGAAAAGCCAATGTGAAGAACGCTTTCTTCACTCCTTGCGGAATGACTACCATCCCACCCAAAAGAAGGATGTTAGGTTTAAGAAACCCATGCCACTGTGTGTACTCACTAGTAAGTGGATATTAGCCAAAAAATAAAAAAGTACAGAATACCCAAGATACAGTCCACAGAACTCGAAAAGCTCAACAAGATGAAATGCCCAAGTGAGGATGCCTTAATCCCACTTGGGAGGGAGAAGAAAGCAATCACAAGTGGGGAGGAAGGGAGGGACCTGGAAGGGAAAGTGGACAGGGTTGGGGAAAGTGGGAGGGAGAGAGGAACCTGATCTGGTATTGGGTGAGGGAAAAGGACTGAAGCCCTGAGGGCCAGCAGAAAGAATGGAAACAGGCAACCTCAGGAAATAGGAGGGGTGGGGGGCAGATGCACCAGAGACCTGACAGGTGAGAGACTCCCAGGACTCACAGGGAGGGACCTTAGATGAAATGCCATACAGTAGGGAGAGGGAATTTACAGAACCCACCTCCAGCAGGAAGACAGGATGTCAAGTGAGGGATGGGGTTGCCAGCCCACAGTCAAATCTCTGACCCATAATTGTTCCTGTCTGAAAGAATTACAGGGATAGAAATGGAGAAGAGCCTGAGGAAAAAAAAGGTCCAGTGGCAGGACCAAAGTGGGATCCAGCTCAAAGGGAGGTCCCAAGGCCTGACACTATGACTGAGGCTATGGAGTGCTCACAAAAAGGGACCCATCATGACTGCTCTCCGAACGACCCAACAAGCAGCTGAAAGAGTCCGATGCAGATATTTGCACCCAACCAATGAACAGAAGCAGTTGACCCCTGTTGCTGAATTAGGGGAGGCTGAAAGAAGCTGAGGAGAAAGGCAATCCTGTAGGAGGACCAGCAAGAGAGAATTTTATCTTCGCCTCTGGCTCTTGGATAGCAATATGGCTTCCTGGTTTGCTTATCCTGAATAACATGTCCCTAATTTCCCAGAATCATGAGGTTTATTATTCTTTTTTCTGACATATTTACACCACATCAAATTGTTCTCTATTCTCCAACCCAAATAACCTAGCGTTTTACCTTCTTTTTAACCATTCAAAACCAACTGCAGACACTGTCATCTGTTTATCACTGGAATAATTGAATTTATAACGTGCAGGAGTCCACTGCTTGCTCTCCAGCTGTGCTTCCTCCCATGACAGTGGTGACTCACACAGCCGTGGTGGCCTCCCTGCCTTCTTGGGTGTACAGATGGCTAATTAATGTGCAATTCTAGATGAGAAGATTGTCCTGCACTGTCTGTGAGGTGTGCCCTCCACTAGCTCTGCTTTTTGGCATGGGTTTCTCTTTCCTTTGTTTTTTAAACTCCATATTCCATTCCCCGCACCCCATCCACCCTCCGACTGCTCCACAGACCACACCTCCTCCCTACCCCACCCCGTCTCCACTTGGATGTCCCCCATCCCCCACCCCACCTGACCTCTAAACACCCTGGAGCCTCCAGTCTTTTGAAGGTTAGGTGCATCATCTCTGAATGAACACAGACCCAGAAGTCCTCTACTGTATATGTGTTGGGGGCCTCATATCAGCTGGTGTACGCTGTCTGGTGGTCCAGTGTTTGAGAGATCTATCCAAGAGCCAGAGGCGAAGATAAAATTCTCTCATGGATTGTCCATCCCTTAGAACTGCAGAGCCCCTGAGATCCCGAACATGCCAATATATATGTAAGGAGAAAGATGAACATTTCCCAAATCACAAAATCCCAAACACAGTTGTAAGAGCATATTAAATGAGGGCTTAGTGTCTAAATTTCTGCCACAGAAATCTCTGCAGAAACCATGACTAAGCAAATACAGCCCCAGACATTTTGCCCTTGAGTCAACTTAGAGCAACTGTCCAAAGGGATGGCTGAGGGTTTTTTTATTTATGTTTGCTAGGGTTGCCAGCATGGGGATGACACATGGATCAGGGCATAACAAGGAATGGGTCGGAGGATGGAGAGCACCGGGGTGAGACATGGGTCTTTTCCTTTGCCACTTCAGGAGCAGTTTTTCCATAATGAGAAGTTCTCGCTGAAAATGTCTTGTCATGTAGAGTGAAGACTTACCTTGGTCTAATAGTAGATTAGTTCAAACTGGGTAGTTGGGATGATGAACCAAAGGTGTAGAATTATCTCAGAGATCAAGAGGGCTTGCTGTCATTGCAGAGAATCTGAATTCAGTCCCCAGAACTCCCATGGGTTAAGTGGCTCACAAACTGCCTGCAGCTTCAGCTCAAGAGGCTCAGATGCCCTCTTGTGACCTCCAAAGGTACAAGAACACAACATGCTGTACACATGGGGAGACATATATACATAGACATATTCAGAAATGAAAATAAACACATTTTATTTTCAAAAAGTATTAGGGACTAAGAGCTTGAGCAATCACTTAGTGGTTAAAAACACCTCTTATTCCTGCAGCGGACTTTGGTTTACTTCATAGCACCCATGTGGTGACTTACAACCACCTGTAACCCCACGTTCAGAACGATTAAATACCTTCCTCTGGCCTCCAAGGACACCAGGTACAAATTTGGTACATATACATACATCCAAGCAAACAGTCATACCACAAGATAAAAAAAAAAATAAAATAAAATAAATGAATGTTAAAAAGAGAAGGGCTAGAGGAAGGGCTCAGTACTTGGAAGCACTTGTTCTTGCAGAGTACCTGGGTTCCGTTTCCAGTACCAATACGGTGGATCCAAACCCATCTAGAAGGCAGGCAAATACTCATCATCGTAACAATCAAATAAGTCAGTCAAAAAAAAAANGAAGGGCTAGAGGAAGGGCTCAGTACTTGGAAGCACTTGTTCTTGCAGAGTACCTGGGTTCCGTTTCCAGTACCAATACGGTGGATCCAAACCCAACTAGAAGGCAGGCAAATAAAAAACAAAAAAAAAAAAAAAAAAAAAAAAAAAAAAAAAAAAAAAAAAAAAAAAAAAGAGGCGAAAAGGAGTATATGTATTAGGGATGGAAGAGTCACAAGCTTGGCATTCATGGTGGACTCAGTGTATGCAAAGAAAAGGTAGCGCACACTTTATCTCTTGAGTGTTGATTCAGTTCTGGTTTGTGCTGCATTTTCCTCATGGTTGTTGTATCTCATTGTATTTTTGCTTTGTTTGATGATATGAGAGCATTACCCACTATGTATTGGTGGAATAGACAGGAAGTTATGTGGAACAGAGGGCTTCGGACAGAGAGACAGGTGACAATCTTACACAGAGGCAACGTCTGTGATGTCCAGCGCAGAGTCAGTGTCTCCAATTCAGGGTATAGGAAGTGTGAAATGATTTCAACCCTATACTGGGGTGTGGGGGGAAAACATACATGTATCCATGGGACCTGGCCATGGACTAAACAGGGGAGAATGAGGGGGGAGAAAAGTTCTCAGATATCTGGTTTGATCAGAGAGATGTGTGCAGTTGCCACTCACTGTGAAAGAGAACTGAAGACAAGCTTTGAAGCTTGGCTTTGGAAGAATAGATAACATGGGAGTTCCTAAGTGGGGATGCTGAGGTGCCAGTTGGAAACCAATGGAAGATAATTAATTTCATAACATGCAGCTATGCATCATGAGAGCTGATGGAAAAAAATCTTCAGAAGACAAAAATCCTAACACGGGAACAAACAGCGTGAGCGCTTTCAAATGCCTATCAGCTCTCCTCTGACAGAGCTCGTTTGGGCTTGGCAAAATCTGCGCCACTGTCCTCACTCTGGACCCCATGTTGCCTTAGGCTCTTCTCAGGGCTCTTCCTTGCTTACCCTGAAGCATTTCTCAAAGTTGTGATTTTGCTGGACAATTGAGGTGAGCCTTTTAATTAGTGGAGACCCCTTTTATTTCCTTGCAGAATGGAAGTATTCTGAATGTTATTATAAACTCAAGCTCTATCCTTCTTCCACAGAGAGAGGAGAGAGGAGGGAGGGGGCAGGGAGGGGGATGGACAGGGAGAGGGAGAGAGAGAGAGAACTTGTATACAGGACTGAATTTGCCTAAGAAACCAGTTTTGCAGGAAAGTTTCATGTCAAGTTTACCACCAACACCTTTCAACTCTGATCATTCAATCATTCTGGTCATTGCCTAGTAAGGCTGAATTCTACCAGTGTCTTACAGCAGTTCATGTCACATGTTATAAATAGCTCTATCTGTATACTTTAAAGATTATCCAGAGAAGGTGGCATATTTCAGCACGTCAGAGGCTGAGGCAAGAGAACTGCAAGCTTGAGGCCAGCCCGAGCTCAAAGGCAGCTAGACTACATAGTGAGTTCTTGTTTCACAACAAGAAGGAGATGGCTCGGTATGTAGCCTTTTCTGGGCAAAAAATGACCAGGGTTCAGATCCTCAGCATCCACTTAAAGGCTGAATGTGGCTACAAACACCTATGAGACAAGCTCTTGAAAGCAGATTCAGGCAAATACTAGGGTCTAACTTATCACCAGTGTAGCCCATCAGTAAACTCCACATTTAGTCAGAGACTGTCATAAAAAACCAAGTCCAGAGAAATAGAAGACATTCAGCATTTGATTCTGGCCCCCACGTGCGGATTCATGGTACACACATCTACACACATAGATACATAACACCCACACATACGCACAAGTATCAAACAGCCTCGCATTTTTTACAAGACACTTCTTAAAATAAGTTTTCAATTTTAGTGAAGATAAGACAGCATGTAGAGGTTGCTAATATTTTCAAAAGAGGGATTTAGATATAGGCACACATAAAAATCCTATTCCATGCAATATAACTGCTAACAAATTGAAGAGCCAGCTTCCAAAAATAAATGTATCTCTTTCCTCTTTGCTGAAATGGCCCTTTTAAAACAAGCGACAGAGAGCATGGATAATCTGAAAATTAGATAATCCATTATAGTACAATCACGAAATGAGTGTATAAGCAAATACTGAGGATTTTATACATCATTACCCATCAAAGCTCTTATTCTTTGAGCTTTTAAGTATATGAGCTCTCTTCTAAACACACACTCCCAGGAAGGTACAGACTCCCATGAGAATCCTGTAAACACTTCTCACAGAAGCATAGTGAAGGTTACAGGAAACTTATTTCTATGACTGAGAGAGAGCAGGGGGTACCACAGTCAGCACAGTTGTAAAGGGCGCCTCAGTGGTCAGCGCTACACACAGCAAGCTGCCGCCTTGCTGCCGCCTTGCCTCCACTTATTATTGAATTTAAGCTTTAGAACTTGGTCTGTGACATAGCTCTCAGTGTACCAACTGTACTGGCTAGTTTTGTGTCAACTTGACACAGCTGGAGTTATCACAGAAAGGAGCTTTAGTTGGGGAAATGCCTCCATGAGATTCAGCTGTGAGGCATTTTCTCAGTGATCAAGGGGGAGAGGCCCCTTGTGGGTGGGATCATCTCTGGGCTGATAGTCTTGGATTCTATAAGAAAGCAGGCTGGGCAAGCCAGGGGAGGCAAGCCAGTAAAGAACATCCCTCCATGGCCTCTGCATCTGCTCCTGCTTTCTGACCTGCTTGAGTTCCAGTCCTGCATCCTTTGGTGATCACCAGCAGTATGGAAATGTAAGCCGAATAAACCCTTTCCTCCCCAGCTTGCTTCTTGGTCATGATGTTTGTGCAGGAATAGAAACCCTGACTAAGACACCAATCTACATTTGTATTAATCTGTCACGTGATTGGTTTTATCTGAAGACCTTGGCAGACTGTATGTTATCTCTTAGTAGTATTCAAATATGGAAGGGGCCTAGACCTTTTTAATAGGCTCTTGGATATTTTGGACAAACCTGCCTGTCCTCTTTTATCCTCAGGTTCAGTCATGTTTACCCTCAAATATTTGTGCAGCGGAGTTAGCCTCTTATGTCCCTAGCCTGTCCATATGATACCTGGTTAGTGTTGACTTTAATATTACAAAACTATGGGGTTGGCAGTGGCTGAGTTGGTAGAATGGTTCACACGCTAGCATGATGACTTGAGTTTGACTCCCAGCACCTATGTTAAGAAGCAGGGTGCATCAGCATGCACTGGTAACTTTAACACTGGGGAGGTAGAGAATCAATGAGGCTCCCCAGCCAGCTAGTCTAACTGTGTCAGTGAGCCCTGGCTTCAGTGAGAGATCCTGACTCAGAAAAGCAAGATAGAGAGGAATTCAGAAATATACCTGACATAACACATAAAGAAAGAGAGAGAAGAGAGATGGATATGGAGAGATGGAGACACACACACACACACACACACACACACACACACACACACACAGAGAGAGAGAGAGAGAGAGAGAGAGAGAGAGACAGAGAGAGAGAGAGACAGAGAGATGAGACAGAGACAGAGACAGAGAACACAATAATTTTAGGATTTCAATATTACTGGGTTAGAGCCAGAGCATCATTCTTTGCTCAAATTATGTGAGGAAGTCTGGAGTTATCTTTGTATTTATTTCCAGCCCATTCTTCCCATATTGCCTTAACTAAAAAACAAATAGAAACATTGGTATTATATTCAAAAACATTATAACAATGACATAGAGAGAGACTGACAGGCAGATGATAGATTAGATTAGATTAGATTAGATTAGATTAGATTAGATTAGATTAGATTAGATAGACAGATAGATAGATAGACCTTTTCCATGTCTTCCACTCTCTAAACTTTTAAGTTTCTGGTACCCTTGACCTTAGGAATTCAATGAACAAACATTCTATTTGAGCTTTGGGCAATTCCAAATCCTACCCTCTTAGGAGGAATTCTATGCCATCAGGGGGAGGGGCTTATATTGACTGCCTGGCTAACTGTATATCGACTTGACACAAGTGAGTCTCTTGTGCTGACATATGAACTTGGTACTGTAAGAATCACCCAGGTAGTACTGGTTATCATGGCATGAAGGAGTCAATATTTTGGAGGTACCAGTACCATGGGAGGACCACTAAGAACAGCAGCAGCAGCAGTGTCATGGAGCCAGCTGGAGCCTAGAAGAGAAGCCATGTACTCTGCAGAGGGTAGAGCTGGAGAAGTGACCTAAACTTTTTGGAGAAACACAGAAGGTTATGAGATCCCAGATGTTGGATACTGAGTTATTTACAGTTAGAGTGTGGTTTGGATTAGCTCAGATTGTGTTGTTTCTCTGGTTCTTCCAACTTGAAGTGAGAAAGTATTTAATGTAATTTTTTGTTTTATATGAGCTCACAGTTGAGAGACACTAGATTTTTAAGACTTTGGACTTTTTAAAGGAGACAGGATATTTTAAAGAGGGTGAAATTTTAAGTGTTTGAACTTAGAAAGGCTGTGGGACTTAAGTTTGTAAAATATTATATATTGTCATTTCAATATTAATGTTTGATATTTAGGGCGAACAAAAACAAGGGAAGGTTATGGGTTAACAGTAAGATATCTGTGTGTTAAGTTGGCAAGGATTCATCTGTGCTGCCTAGTTTTACTTGACATAAACTTGAATCATTTGAGAAGAGCTTTGTACTGGCTGTTTTTTGTGTGTCAACATGACACAAGCTGGAGATATCACAGAGAAAGGAGCCTCCCTTGAGGAAATGCTTCCATGGGATCCAGCTGTAAGGCATTTTCTAAATTAATGATCAAGAATGGGAGGGCCCATTGTGGGTGGTGCCATCCCTAGGACTGTAGTTCTGGGTTCTACCAGAAAGCAATTGAGCAAGCCAGGGGAAGCAAGCCAGTAAGTAACATCCCTCCATGGCCTCTGCATCAGCTCCTGCTTCCTGACCTGTGTGAGTTCCAGTCATGACTCCCTTTGGTGATGAACAGCAGTGTAGAAATGTAAGTGGAATAAACCCTTTCCTCCCCTACTTACTTCTTGATCATGATGTTCTATGCAGGAATAGAAACCCTGACTAAGACAAGCCTCTATTGGGAAAATAACTCCATTAAGTTAGGCAAGCATGTAGGGTGTTTCCCCCCCTAATTAGTGATTGACATAGGAGGACCCAGTGGGGTAAAATTGGGAGTGTGGGGGACAGATAAAATGAAAGCCATTTGAGGAGTCATATGGAATCCTACTACAGTAGAAGCTTTTTAAGATATGTGCATACATGGAAGAAATCAAAATGGAATCATCAAGTAATGAGGAAAACAAAGCTGCAACTTGGCATCTCTGGCCACCTAAAGAAGCTTGGGTTACATATCATTCAGTCATTGGTCAAAAGGGCTCTGTGTTGGCTAGTTTTATGACAACTTGACCCAAGCTAGAGTCAATCTGAGAGGAGGGAGTCACAGTCGAGAAAAATACCTCTACAAAGTTTAGCTACAGGCAAGCTGTCAGGCCATTTCCGTATTTAGTGAATGACAAGGATGGGTCCAGTTCATTGTGGGTAGAGCCATCCCTGAGCTAGTAGTCATGGGTTCTATGAGAAAGCAGACTAAGTCACGGGGAGCCAGCCAGTCAGCAGCACTCCTCCATGGCCTCTGCATCAGCTCCTGCCTTCAGGTTCCTGCCCTGTTTGAGTTCCTGTCCTGACTCCCTTCAGTGATAGACTATGCATGTAGAAGCATAAGACAAATAAAGCCTTTTCTCTCAACTTGCTTTTGATCATGGTGTTTTCTCGAAACAATAGTAACTCAAACTAAGACAGGGGCATGCTTCTGTTCGTTTCTTAGGTGAAAAACGCTGTTTCTATTACAGTGTTCATCGGCCATGAACCTTTCCTTATGCATCTGTGATGGTTTCTATGTACTTAGCCCAGGGAGTGGCACTGTTAGAAGGTGTGGCCCTGTAGGCGTAGGTGTATCACGGTGGGTGTGGGCTTTAAGACCATCATCCTAACTGCCTGGAAGCGAGTATTCTGCTAGCAACCTTCAGATGAAGATGTAGAACTCTCAGCTCCTCCTGCACTATGCCTGCCTGGATGCTGCCATGTTCCTGCCTTGATGATAATGGACTGAACCTCTGAACCTGTAAGCCAGCCCCAATTGAATGTTGTCCCTATGAGAGTTGCCTTCGTCATGGTGTCTGTTCACAGCAGTAAAAGCCTAAGACAGCACCTCACACAGTTAATCTTCCAGCCTGTGGCTGGATTTCATTCATTTCATTAGTCCATTCTTCCCTTTGTGGTCCATTTCTTAACACAATGTAAAGTATCTTTA
This sequence comes from Mus pahari, assembly GCF_900095145.1. Lineage (NCBI taxonomy): Eukaryota > Metazoa > Chordata > Mammalia > Rodentia > Muridae > Mus > Mus pahari. The sequence continues at coordinate 48,540,600 of NC_034604.1, read as the reverse complement.
AAAAAAAATACTATCATTTTATTCCATGTGTGTGTGTGTGTGAGAGAGAGAGAGCGAGAGAGAGAGAGAGAGAGAGAGAGAGAGAGAGA
>NC_034604.1:48531812-48540464 GCF_900095145.1 Mus pahari | reverse complement strand
AGAGACAGAGACAGAGACAGACAGACAGAGAGTCATAATTTGCAGGAATTGTTTTTCTCCTTCCATATCAGGGTCCTGGGTGGGGGGTAAATTGATGTTGTTCAGGTTAGTAGCAAGCACATTTATCCTCTAAGTCCTCTTGCCAGCCTGTGAATTGTCTTATATTTTATTTTAGCATAACATTTTCTTCTAGTAAATCCTAAAACACTGAACCACCATGATTGTATTCAGTTATAGGGGACAAAAATCCCCTACACAGAAACTTAAATATAGCGAGATTACACAGCTCAGACAACATGAAATCTGAGGTAAAGAGCTCATGTGTGAGATGTGCCACAGCGTTGAAATCAGACCACGGGGCTTAAAACGTTCTTCTCCATTGTCTTCACGTTTTGACTTGTCTTCCCATAGAATCAAGATGGCTTCCATGCCTCCAAACACTGAGTACTTAAAATGCAGGGAGAATGAGAAAGAATGCAAGGAAAAAGACATATCATCTAGCAAAGGGTTTCCTTCTTTAGTTCATAGGGGACATCTGTCACCAGGTTTCCTCAGGAACTGGCAAAGGCTGTGGTTTCTGTCTCCTCCTTGATGCAGCATGCTCTGGGAGATGATTGTGTCAATCTTCGAGTCTGCTCAGTAGAAGGAGGTGAAGCGAAGAGAACCCTGAGTTGCTCTTTACTCACCAGCCGGAGCATATGCCACGGTGAGTGTCTCGGAGCCTCCCCAGCACTGACCTCTTCTTCAGCTATTCGGAGACCCAGGCAAGCCTCTGAGATCACATGAATACATGTTCATTAAATCTTTAGCCAAGGGCACTCCAAGTACTCCATTCCTGTCTGGAGGAAATATGTTCTAATCCCCCAAATTATATCATCCCAGTACATCTCCTACCTGCTGACCTGGTCTGGTTTATGTTTGAGCTAAAAGGACTCTGAATGACATAAGCGACTTTTATTAAGTGCCTTGTGGAGACAGTATGTAGAGGTGGCCAGTGTTTGCTCAGTCACCCCATGGAGATCAGCCGTGAACTTTTCTGGCCAGAAATCTCTGACTGAAGTGATAGTCTGGGTGATCCTCAGCTCTTGATACTCATAGCTTCCTCAGCCCCTGCAGACTGGAATGTTAGTCTTCTATCCCTAAGGATCCCATCTCAGAAAGCCCCCTTCCTCATGAGATCTTGTGAGTTTGGGGTCTTGCTATCAAGAAGCCTGGCTGATCCTTAGCCAAAGCCAGGCCTGTGCTGTGCACTGTGCTGTACGCCTGCTTTCTCTTGGGCCCAAGCTTGTCCTTTAGGGAAACAGGTAGAAGGCATACTTAGGAAGGGAAGCAAAGCTGTCTCTGAGTCAGTCATGTGATTCCTAAGAAAGGCAGCCATCTCTCTCCATCTCCCTAGCGCTGGTTTCTTAGAATTGTGAGCATGAAGTGGCTCTTTCTTCTCTGAAAGCTCCAGATCCTTTGGGGAGGCATGACAGAGACCTCATTTCCTATCTTCACAGATACTTGAGTATGTAATTGAGAGCAAATTGGCCAGATGTTACCCCAAACTTGGCCCTTTCAGGCTGAGAAGCCCTTCTCTGCAATGGCTTGGAGCCAGGAATGTTTCCAAGTTCTCAAACTTAAGTGTTTTCCTGCTTTGACATAAACATCTGTGATCACTCAGACTTGCAGCAGCTCTTTGGTTTGCTTTTCAGACCCATTTCACAGGCGAGGAAGCCAAGGCTCAGAGATACTAACATAATTTACAAGAGTAAGAGTTATGGGCAATTGACATGTTAACCACAGAGACTCAATTAATTTGAATTAATTTAATAGCACACATTAATTATAAATAAGGACAGTTTCATTATAATATCTTATCCATGTATATGATGTCACCATTTTCTTCCCCCCTGTTATCCTCCTGCCTCTCTCCCACTTCCACTGGTCCTCAGCCTCTTCCAACACTAGTTTTTTTTTTTTTTTTTTTAAATCTTTTGGACTACTTTAATGTGCATAATGAGATATCTTCTTCAGGATGGGATTTAAGTTTATACATCAAAATCTTTAAGTTTGGTAAACGCCTGGGCAGCCTGAATGTAATTCCTGTGAATTTTTACTGCATCTGCATGTATGACTTCAGCCTATCCCAGAAAGCCAGATGTGCTGAATCTCTGGGATCAGACTGGCACTCAGAAGATTTCATATTTTAGATTATATCACTGTACCGTGTATGACTTATTTTGGCATCCAAATAACTGCCATAGCTGAAAATTATTTATTATTAGTCTAGGTGTGTGCCCCTCCCTTTGTGACAGAAAGGATACTCCATACTTCATAAAAACATATAAATTTCTCATAAGCAATGTAAGGATACATTTAGTAGATATGTTTTTAAACCGACCACATAGTTTATTTTCTTTTTCCCTACAGTGAGATATCCGATAAGTACGAGCCCTCAGTATTGTTGGAATACACTGTGACTCATAAATTGTATGTGCATATGTGTGTATGTGTACGTGTGTGTGCATACATGCAATCTGTGTGCACATGCATATGCAGGTGTGTACCCATTTGGAAGACAGAGGAGATAGAGGGCATCCTTCTCCATTGGTCTCTGCCTTCTAGGTTTGAGACACGTCTTACTAACCTGGAAGTTTGCATTTAGATGAGGCTGTCTGTCCAGTGAGCTCTTAGGAGTTTACTCTCTCCATGCCCGTGTCCCATGTCGCAGTGATAAAGCCATAGGCATACGCAGCTAAGCCTGTCTTTTAGGTGGTTGGTAGGAATTTGAATTCAGATCTCCAAGCCTACAGAGCAAATACCATTACCCATGAAAACACCTTCCCATCCTCTTGCCCTATGAATATCCACTATATAAACTGTTTCTGGATTTATTGGTGGTCCCTAAAGGTAGAGCTCTAAAACTCGCAAAATAGATTTGTTATTCCAGTGTCCTTTTTACATGACTTGGTATTCTGCCTCTCTGGGCCATAATTCTTTGGGATTTTGGAACACCCAATGCATGAGCATTTTCCCTCTGTGAATCTTGTAACATGTTTGTAAATTGTGAACATTTTGATGATCGTGTTCCGAGGGCCGTTCATGAAAAGTCACTCGACAGCTAAGAAGCAAAAGCTATTTTCTTCCAGGAAGCTGGAATTTAGCCAAAGCTAACCTTTTAGGCTGAAAACTGTAGTAATACCTTCTACCTAGAAGCTCACACCATTGTCCTGCCCATTAAGAGATGGAACGGCTCAACTCCCCTATGTAGGGAGACAGAGAGCACATGAGTACTGGTGACAAGCAACTCTACAGCCATGTTCCTGTGGGACACAGACACAGCACTTTGGTTTTAGAGCTGAGGCCTCTTTACCCATCTGCTGAGAGCTCTGGGGGCTAGATGATAAATAGCTTTATTTTAAAGCAACCCTTTAGTAACTCTCAGGCACAGAATGGTGTCTCTGATGGTTCCCCCTTTCCTACTATTTGGTGAAAAAAAAAAAAAAAAAAACAACTCTACAGTAGTGCTTCAACAGTGTGGTTTTATTGTGGAGAGGCTTTGGTGTCAAAAACAAAGAAAACGAAATACAGGGTTACCAAACAAAATTCCAATCCTCCCCTGTAAGTAGAGTCATCACATCTGTGTTTGATATCATAATTAAGGCCTTCCATTAAAAAAAAAAAAAAAAAAAGTAAAGTAGTTGCCACAATAGAATAAAGCATATTCAGGAGGAATGAAGAAAAATGTGCAGTTGCATGAAAACAGTGACAGATTATTCAATTGTTTGTGTAAAGACTGCAGTCCACTGCTTGTCATACCATGCAGGGCTGGGACCCACTTTCCCTCTCTGTTCTTGCTCCTTGTCTCTCCCCTCCCGTTTCCCCATCTCCCTCCTCTGTTGTTTTTTGCTGTATTTTAAGCAAGCAGAGGTTTTGAGGGTTCTAGCAACATTCCTAAGAGGAAGGATATTCTCCAGAGTGACTATCTGCCTCTGCAGATAAAGCTCTTACCTATCGCTTTAATCTATGGTGGATCTAACCAGCCTGCACATAGGATCGTGTGGTGACCTTTGACAGAATACAGGTACCACTCATGGCTCTTATACAGTGCTTTGAGCCTCAGACATTTTACATTGGGGTTGTTCAGGTGGTCTCACATGTGCCACTGGGGTCAGATCCTGAGTCAAAATGTTTTGTGTCTTAGTACTGTCTTTCTGTTTTCTACTTCTGATAACCGAAGGAAAATATCCCCTCAGAAGTCTACATTCCTCTCAGTAGAACTGCCTTTGCTACCCACTCTTTGCTGCCCAGGACATTGTGTTCTGGCTATCCCAGAACACGTCATATATATGGTATGCATTGTCTGCATTCCTACTACACTCTGATATTGAAAAAGGCAGAACATGACTATGTGTTTCATCGTTGTCTTTTCTCCTCCTCTTCCCTCTTCTTCTCCTCCTTTGTGGGAAGCGAGTGAGACCTCCGTGATCCCTGTTTAACCTGAGCCTGCCCACTTGGACAATCCTGTACTGCCTGCCTGCTGAGTCACTGGACTATCACCGCATACCACCCTGGCTGAACTCTGACCCATCCAGGAGAGTGGGGAGGGTTTAGGTCAGAGGACTGAAAACAGGATGTGATGGGGGGGAAGGGGGGAAGAATTTTGTGGGGGGAAAAAGCTGTAAACAGTTCAGTTGGAGAAAGCAGTTGGAGAAAGCAGTTGGAGAAAGCTGTTGGAGAAAGAAGCTGCTGAAAACCTGCCTTGGCATTTTGTGTCATTTTTCCCCCATCTCTGCAGGTTTGTGACACTCCTTCTCCTCCTCCTCCTCTTTCTTTGGGAGATATCATTATATTGCCTTAGGTGGCCTGGGAGTCACTGTAGACTCAGATATCATTCAACTTATGACAATCCTTGTGTCTCTGTCCCTTAATCATTGATTTTACAGGTGTTCACCACCATTTCTGGCCCCTTCTATTGCTATCTCCTGGGCATATGGGAAGATAATTACTTCTCACATGGCTCCTAGCATTTTCTCTCAGTCTTTGAATATTTTATTGTAAAGACTTCCAAAGACTGGATGTGGAGGGGAGTGGGTGCAGATCGGGAGGCGAAAGGGGGTAAGTGGTGGCAGAAGCAATTGGAAGAGGTGAAGGTTAGTGAACCTAGAGTGTCTGGCCTGGAACAATGGAGAGGGGGCACGAGTTCTTTATTAACTGACTGTGCTGAGAAACATGTTTTGTCTCCTCAGAAGGAACCCTACTGAGGGCCGAGAGATGTTTTCAGTTGGTCCTTATGTTCACAGTGACTCAGGACACAATGAAGCCAGTGAATTTTTCATTACCTACCTGGGTGCCTCTCAATACGTTGATTTAGAACCTTAATTAAATTGGCTCCACTTTGCAAAGGAGTCGCCAGAGACAACACACTTTGGCTTACAGGGAACCTTAGTGGTCTATGTGCAAGTTAAACTATTGGCTTTCTCTGGAAGAGACTGCATCCCCAATTTCTCAGTTTACCCACTTATAAAATAGTAATATCCACAGTTAAGTTGTGCAAATCTGATTCACTGTTGGCAGAATACTCATAAAAACTTCTGACAGATTCATTTAAAAAATGAATAACATTTCACTGATTTGATTGCAATTTAGCAGATACACACTTAACACTTCAATTATATTAATCAAAATGAAGGGTTTTTTTTTTTCATATGACAGTTTCAAGCCAACAGTCTAAGTCTTCAAACCTATTTCACCCTCTTCATGAGAACTTCGGGCGTGACAAATGCTTAGTTGTGATATGAAGCCAGAGAGCTCGGTTCAGTGGGATTTGTTTTGTTTAACAACGCAGGCATCCTCCACAATTGGGTGAACATTATAGATTTGTTCACGGAGAAGAATGGTCCTCTTGCTCACCTTTGCCAACCTTCTCCCTCCGGTGCATACTTACTAGACACACTTACCTGGTTAACTTACTTAGAAGTTTCTCAAGGCCAATGACAGAGGTAAGACTTTAAAGTCCATTCCTTCACTAGAATCAAATCTGTAAGGTCATTACACTACTGACTGTGGCTCTTCAGTTCTTACATCCAGTCTGCCATCAATCCTTGTCTCCCCACACATACCTTTGAACAATGTGGCCATCAGTCCTGCCTCACATGTATTTCACTTCCTTACAACAAAACCTTCCTACTGTCTCCAAGGCAATGGTGACAGCCTCTTAGCTGCTTTTCCTTGTTCCATGTTTATTTTATTTGATGGTTTTCTGAATTGTGTGTGTGTGAGCATGTGTGTGACTGCAGGCATGCATGTGTGCCTGTTTGCCTGCATACCTGTGTGTGTGTTTGTGTGTGTGTGTGTGTGTGTGTGTGTGTCTGGGGGAGTTAAATAAAAGTTTCTAGGATGAAGGTTTTATCATCCAGTATTTTAGGCTGGCAAACCACATGGTCCCATGGGCATGGCTCCAATCTCTTAGCTAGCTGGCTGTCTTAGTCAGGGTTTCTATTCCTGCACAAACATCATGACCAAGAAGCAAGTTGGGGAGGAAAGGGTTTATTTGGCTTATACTTCCATACTGCTGTTCATCACCAAGGAATTCAGGACTGGAACTCAAGCAGGTCAGGAAGCAGGAGCTGATGCAGAGGCAATGGAGGGATGTTCTTTACTGGCTTGCTTCCCTTGGCTTGCTCTGCCTGCTCTCTTATAAACCCATGACTACCAGCCCAGGGATGGTACCACCCAGAAGGGGCCCTCCCCCTTGATCACTAATTGAGAAAATGCCTTACAGCTGGATCTCATGGAGGCATTTCCTCAACTGAAGCTCCTTTCTCTGTGATAACTCCAGCTTGTGTCAAGTTGACACACAAAACCAGCCAGTACACTGGCTAAGAATCACACTAGACTTCCTATCCTTTCTTACTAAGCTCTGTTGTTCTCCTTCCAAATGCTTGAGAGATCTTTTGCACATTCTTTTTCCTCAATTTTCCTTCCTTCCACCATTATGGCTATATGTCATGTCTTTCAGAAGGCTTCTGCCATTTACTACCCGCAGAGCCACATTAGGAAATGTCAGCCAGACAGCTCCCAACTCAGGTGTGTGCTGTTATCCACACTCACCAGAGTATGTTGAAGGCAAGTAGTGATAACATGAGTCTCCATCGGTACATTTTTCCTACAGACCCAGACCCCAGACTTATTCCCCCTGTATCCTCAGTGCCTTTCTGAATAAATGGTGAAGCAAATAGGATTTACTACTATGACATTTTTAGGATTTCAAGTTCTTGCATAAGGTGAAGAAGAGCTATCCTGTAACATTGAATTATCTCTTTCCCTTTAATGGGCATTCAGGATCGACCACCCCTTGTTAGGATACTGTGTGGATAGAATAATATTTCCCACACACCCCAGTTTTGGGGGTCTAGGAGCATCCTACATTGGAGGAGTCTATAATCACTTTTGTTTAGTTTTAAGAGCAGCACTGAGAATGCAGCCAGGGAAGATGACCTGCAAGAGATGGTCTTCCCTCTCTAGTCCTCCGTGGGCCACCCCTTCATCACTGCTCTTCAGGCCTATTTGCCTTCTTATCTCATTCCCAGCCCTGAACATACCTATCCCTTCAAGAGATTCCCAGTCTTTCTTCGGGTTTCCATCAACCCTACACAGAAGCATGTCCAGATACTAAACCTGGGCAGCCGATAAGGCACAAGATGGACATTAAAAATGGAAAATCTTGGCCTGGGCATATAGCTTATGAGCTCGAAAGAACCCTTGCTTGGAATGCAGGAGGTCCTGGATTGAGTCCTCCAAACCACGACAACGAAGCACCTGAGACATAGCATATCCTAAATGCAATGCTTCCTCTCCTTTGCTGCTGTATTTGTGAATGGGGCTGAGTGATCTCAGGCAAAGCCTGGATGTCCTTCCCTTGTTTCATATGCTATACAACATTCATTTAAGGCCCCTTGACCCTATCTCTTTAGCACATTATTTCTTTACTGTCTTATTATGTCCGTGGCTGTAACTGGCAATTTTGGGCTAGATCCAGCTTCTGGATATGCTAAGTTTAAGCTGAAATGTGACTGTGTTCAGGTGGGCACAAGTGATCCAACTTGCAGTGAGGTCATCTGCTGCTTCATCTAGATTTTTCCCTCACTCACTCCCACCTTCTCTCTTTTAGAGGCCTGACAGTCTCTACTCAGCAACAGAATGATTGGATTTGCTCCCTACTTAAAAGCCATCAAAGGCCTCCTACTGTTCTGAGCAGATGGTCTCAATGATCCATTCTGTACACCTGGATTATCTGGGCAGCTATAGAAAATTACCACTCTCTTATCAATGTCCTCTAAATCTCCAGTGTAGAACAAAAGGCTCTATACTCTAACATGTTTCAAAGTCATCCTAATTTTCAGCCAGGGCTCACAGAATTTCGTCTAACCTGTTAAAAAGAAACTTACGATCGCAAACTATTACGGTCAAATTTTAAGTGGTCTCTCAAAGACATATGCTAAAGGATTTGGGGCCAGCCTGTGGTACTACTGGGACCCATGGAACCTTTAGAAGGTGGGTGATAGTGGAGAGAAGTTAGATTGTTGGAGTGAACTTTTGAAGGGGATATTAAGGTGCTACCCACTCCTGTCTGTCTGTCTGTTTTTGTCTCTGTCTCTCTGTCTCTCT
>NC_034604.1:48509277-48531777 GCF_900095145.1 Mus pahari | reverse complement strand
TCTCTCTCTCTCTCTCTCTCTCTCTCTCTCTCTTTGCTTCTCAGTCACCTTGGGGTGATCCATTTCTCTACTAACTATACCAAGCCACAATCCCATGTGTCCCTGTAGTCCTCAGTCAATTGACCATGGACCTCTATATAATACTCTACATAATACCACCCAAAAGATGCTCCAAAATATAACAGGGACACATACTCCACTATGTTCATAGCAGCCTTATTTACAATAGCCAGAAGCTGGAAAGAACCCAGATGTCCTTCAACAGAGGACTGGATACAGAAAATGTGGTACATTTACACAACGGAGTAGTACTCAGCTATTAAAAACAATGACTTCATAAAATTCTTAGGCAAATAGGTAGAACTAGAAAATATCATCCTGAGTGAGGTAACCCAAGCACAAAAGAACACACATGGTATGCATTATTGATAACTAAATATTAGCCCAAAAGCTTGGAATACCCAAGATATAATTTACAAACCACATGAAGCTCAAGAAAAAGGAAGGCCAAAGTGTGGATGCTTTAGTCTTTCTTAGATGTGGGAACAAAATACTCATTGGAGCAAATACGGAGACAAAGTGTGGAGTAGATACTGAAGCAAAGGCCATCCAGAGATTACCCCACCTGGGGATCCATCCCATATACAGTCACCAAACCCAGACATTATAGTGGGTACCAAGAAGTACTTGCTGACAGGAGCCTGATATATCTGTCTCCTGAGAGGCCCTGCCAGAGCCTGACAAATACAGAGGTGGATGCTCACAGCCAACCATTGGATTGAGCACTGGGTCCACAATGGAGAAGTTAGAGAAAGGACTGAAGGAGCTGAAGGGGTTTGCAACCCCATAGGAAGAACAGCAATATCAGCCAACCAGCCCGCCCCCCAGAGCTCCCAGGGACTAAACCACCAACCACAGAGTACACATGGAAGGACCCATGGCTCCAGCCACATGTGTAGCAGAGGATGGCCATCAGTGGGAGAAGAGGCCCTTGGTCCTGTGGAGGGAATGTGAAGGTGGGGAGGTGGGAGAGGTGGGGGGAAGGAGGAGGGGCACCTTCATATTAGCAGGGGGAGGGATGATGGGATAGGGAGTTTCCAGTGGGGGAAACATTTGAAATGTAAATAAAGAAACTATCCAATAAAAGAGAAACTAAAGAACAATAAAAATTGTAAAGACAAGCTGAAAATAATAATAATAATAGTAAAAGAGTCAAAATAAACATTTCGAACTTGTAACTTATCTGTTACAAGCATTTTATCACAGTGACAGGGAGATGACGTGCTGACCTGAAGGACAGTGAGAAACTTGTCTGTATGTGTGCTCTAGTTTCTGCTCAGGTCATCCCACGCTGACTTCCCTATGGCCCCCTCAAACATGAAGGTTTGAGATCTTTACAACTATTGCTGCTTCTGCTGCCTTTCTCCTAGGCTGCCTCTTCTTTTCACTTTCTTGTCAAACATATATATGTTTAATAATGCCCAGTGAACCTGTCCTGAAGTATCTATTTCCACTGCTGAACGATACACACAATTCCTTGGTTTTTCCATGGAGGGGGCACACCCATGACAGTCCAACGTAGCAGATTTCTCAGACTTTCCTGTGCACACAAATGCCTAGTTGTTAAGTGCAGATTGAGAGTAGTTAGTGCAAGGACTGACATTGTGCCCTTTTAACAAGCTCCCAGGTGAATCACACATTGATTACAAAGCTTTAGAGCACTTGACTTGCTTTTCTGTCTGTTGTAGGCTGATTTCTATTGATGTGATACACATCAGAAACAAAAGTAACTTGGGGAGGAAAGCTTTCACTTCCTGTTACAAATTAAGGTTCATCCTTGAGGGAAGCCAAGGCAGGACCTTGAAACAGAAACCACCGAGGACAGAGGTTTACCTGCTTGCTTAGTTAGCTTCACCTCTCGTAGAAAGCCTAGGAACAGTACCACCCACAGTGGGCTGGGCTTCCGACTACAATTAGCAGTCCAGAAAATGCCCCACAGTCGCGTCCACAGGCCAGTGTGATGGAGGCAATTCTTCAACTGAGGTTCACTCTTCCCAACTCTGTCAAGTTAATAATCAAGATTAACCAGCCACCACAGCAACTGTAGTTTTTGCTTTATATACTAGAATCGATAATGACTTGTATTACAGACATATTTTTATCTGAGCTCAATACTTGACACACAATAGTCAGCTGCTAGCTAATTGCTGCATGAATGAGAAAATGTTTTATGAACAATCGAGCAAACAAAAGAAGAAATGAAGGAAGAGGAAGCAAGGAGGGAGCCAGGAAGGACTAGAGGGACAAATGAAGACATTATTATGACTGTCTCTCAATTCACAATTTGGATGAATAAATGCACGGCATCATCAAAAGGCAAATTTTGCAGACATTTCAGCAATATTTGACAACCACGCCAGAATGATATCTCTTTGAAAGCCTTTTGCTCCCCTTCAAAGGAGATAGTGGCAGCATTTCTAAAAAGTAGCCCAGATTATGGAAATAAGAGGAACATAGCAGGAGGTGCCTCATGTCCCTGGAGGAGAAGTTCACAGTGCAGGAAGGCATGAGCAGCAACAAGCCCTTGATAAGTCAAAGCCAGACTGCTTTGAGCCAGCGGTAACCAGGCCACGGTTCCCCTTTCCCCACGACAGTTATAGACCTCCTTTGTGTTTATGTGGCTAAATGGGCGGCAGTGAGTAAGGGTCATTGAAGCCACCATCTTTGGTGCCTCTATGTGATGTTTTTCATTCAGCAAACTATGAGCTTCCTGCCTCTGAGCAGGGTTACCTCTCCAAGGTATAGCTTCTTTGAGTGTGCAGCAAATAGTGTAAAATCAATATAAAGAAATGCAGTAAGAGTCAAATGTGCTATCGAATGAAAAAGACCAGCGTGGTGCTGAACACGTGTTTAAATGAGGAAGGTAAAGCAACAAATAAACCGGTGACGATTATGATCCAGTCCAATTCCTATCTTACGTGGACAGCTTGGGAGCACACTTCAATCAAAGAACAAGCTTCAGGGCCAGGCAAGGCCAACTTCAAGTGCTATTTACCTGTTGTCTGAATGCAAATATTACTTACATTTTAAATCACCTGAAAATTAGATAAAATTAGATTTATTTTTGTTGACTTTCTGTTTAAATGAGCAATATAAACATTTGACCCTTGTTGGTGGCATTTGTATATATGTGATACACATGCATGTGTGGGGATGCACATGTGTGTGCGAGTCTGTGTATGTATGTGGAGACTAGGTGCTGACACTAGATCTCTTAATTTTCTTAGGCAGGGTCTTGTACTGGAGTTGGAGGAGTCCAATTAGATGAGTCTAGCTAGTTAGCTTGCCCCAGAGATCCCCTGTCTCTTCCTACTGAGTATTAAGATTATAGGCAAGCTACCATGCTGACCTGGCTTTCGTATGTGTTCTAGTGATCTAAATTTTTGTCTCCATGTTTCTACAGCCACTGAGCCATCTTTCAAGCCTTAGGTTTGATTTTTTTTTTAAATCAGACTCAAAGTTGTGTTGGAAAAGTTTATGTTCATTTTTTTCTATCCACTAAGAAAAAAATGCTCTTTGAGCTACAATTACATACTCTAATGTACTGTAACAGACAGTCAGGTACTGTCATAGTATCTTGCAAGCCTCTTAGGACAAGGCCAGCCATTCTGCCAGTTGAAAGATTAACAATATATCCATCAATATCTCTCATCCTCAAAGGCAGGAATAAGAAAACTGTAACCCAAACACCCAAATCTAGTCTCATGCCTATTTTTGTAAATAGTTACTGAAGTACAACTACAGTTATTCATGTCGGTATTATCGACAGCTACCTTTTCTCTAAAAGGAGAGGCTGAAAACTTATGACAGATATGTCCCATTGTCCACCATATGAGTTGCACACATACAAAAAATAGGGAAAGTTTTTGATCTCTGTTATAAATTATAAAGTACATAGACATATCCCTTTAATAAGAAAAGTTATGAATTATAAACATGATAAGATTAAGACATTTTTAAAAAGTCATCACATCCCATAGAGGTGATTACATCTCTTGTGAGCAGGTAGGCAATGATTGCCAGTGATAAAGATGGAGAAACTCTAAGGAGAAGGACACAGAAGTGGGGCGTGTTAAATGCTTTAGGGGTTTAGAATAGCTCGGTCTCTTACACACTGTGAGCAGGTATATAAACTGCTGTGGTTGCTTAGGGAAATAGGTTTTCTGTGCAGTTGAATACACATCACTTACAACCTTGCCATTGCACACCTACTTCCACACGCTAAAGAAAACACTTGCATATGTGGAATGAAAGAAAATAATGTGACACCAGTGTTTGCTCACACTGGGGGAAATTTAACCCAACAGTAACTCAAACAGGACAAGGTAAATGAAAACAATTGTGTGTAGAATTTTTTATCTTCTAGAACAAATAAAACACGGCATCATGAAAAAAAGTCACATCAGCAAAACAGTGAACAGCTGGAAGGATAATATTTTTTAAGAGATAAGATTGGAACAAATCCACAGAGGAAAAGTAAGGGACGCGCATGAAGGTGTTCAAAGTGACATTCGCTTCCAGCTCAATGGCCACGGAAGATGGCCATCGCTGAATGGCTTCAGGTTATTGTCAAGACCTTAGATTTTGATTTGAATAGTAAGAAGAAAGATTGCTTATTTCTTGAATTAAATAAATAAAAGACCAATGAAGTAAAAGTCTTCTGTTACATGAATGGAAACCAAGATTGTGTTGTTAGTCAAAACTCATAGATTCTCCTACTGTGTCAAATAAAACAAGTCAGGAATCAATAAGAACATTGCTATCTGTTGAGGGTGCTAGAAATAAACCTAAAAACTAGAATTGTTCGCAGATCACGTAGTGTTGACCTCAGGCTCCACAAATCAAGCATGCGCACTTGCCAGCTGACGCTTTCTCCAAAGTATGAAGCATTTTATATCTGCAGTCTAACAGTTGTTTCCTCTCAACTTTTACCACCTTTTGGAAAAAGACAAATATATCTATATCTATCTATCTATCTATCTATCTATATAGATATAGATATAGATAGATAGATAGATAGATAGCCCCAATCAGCTCTCAAGTTCATGGGATTCAGGCCACACCCTGTTAACTCTTATGACTACATTTGAAAGCATTCCTAAGAAGCTAAATTAATGATGACCTAGGGAACAGTCTCTCAAATTCCCAACCTCTTTCAGATGCATATCTTAAGGGGAATATTCAAAATGTCAGTTTAACAGCTGTCACCTCAGTCAAGTGTAAGTCTAGAATACATTGTATGGTTTGATAACTCTTATCTAGTGGCAGTGCACTCATAAGGAAACAATTTACCTGGAGAGACATCAATGAATGCTTCTCACATTATCTGAATTGAACAGTATAGCTATTTTTTTAAATAACAAAATAATATTCTAAGTGTCCTCAAGTTGAGTTGGGTGGACATTTTAACAACACTCCCTCATTAGGAATTTGTGATCCCTGTTAATGTGGTAGTGTGTTGTGCTTTTACTTTACTACACAAAAACACATCAGTAACATGCACAGCAAATGTCATTGGCGTTTAAAGAAAATTGCAAACGTTCTCATTAAAGCAGAAGATTTAAAGGCTAAAATGTGAATCATTGACATAAGCAATGAGTCTGTAGTCAGCTTGAACAAGGTTAGATTCCAGCTTTTCATGGGGGCCTGTTATTTCGTTGTCTTTAAAACAGTATAGGGTAATGCCAGGGCCAGGAAGCGGGAGTGGGTGGGTTGGGGAGCAGGGCAGGGGGAGAGTATTGGGGACTGTGGGGATAGCATTTGAAATGTGAATGAAGAAAATATCTAGTAAAAAAAAACCCTGCATAATAATGGAGGTACCTCCACCTTGTCAGATGAGTGTGAGAATTACACGAATACAGACTGATCTCCCTATATGTACACGTATCTGTAACTACATGTATGTATCTGTATTTTCATTTTGTAGTGGATTCCGGTACTCCGTGAATAAATGCCTTTAATGTTATTATTAAATATATGCTTTCCATTAGCATTAGAAGTATAAACCAAACTAGAAACTTAAGGATGATGAAATAATACGTCTGTCTCAAGATACACTAGGAAACCAATGATAATACAGGGCTGAGGAAAGAATTTTGTATTCATTAGTGATCTCCCAGCTGGGTTCGGTTGCACATACTTGCTATCCCAGTTCTGAAACAGGAGGATCATAAGTCAGAACTCCATGATGAATTTGATTGCAAAATGAGACACCTTTCTCAATAACAAAACACACACAGTTGCAGCTTAGGGAACATTGTGATGTAATAGGTCATTTATAGCACATGGTGGTGTCTAATTGCCATTACTAACTTGTAAAATTTTATTTCCATTGTGTAGACAGAATAAATGGATGCTAGATAGGTAAGGCATGGACTTACTAAATGGTGTCATTAGAATTTTATGACCCTAACAAGCAGACAATTAAATGAAACATCAATATTGCTTTTTATAAATTACTTCAGTCACATTGTCAGCATCACAAATAAATATAATTGAATAGCACTTGAGCCCATGGTCTCTGATGTCCGTCAAGCCTGTGTTTGTACTAGAGAGATGGATGAATTGGGAAAGTGGTCCATTTTTCTGAACCTGCCTCCTCATTTTTAAACAGGACTACTAAGAGCACCCAATTTGTAAGGTTGCTGTAGGTATGGAACACAATCCACACTTTATAAGTGTTTATACTTTATAAATCATATTTATAAAGCTTTTATCGTAGAACTTGGCATGTAAACAATATTGAGTATATTGTACTACTTACTCAAGAACATTATTTCTGCAGCTTCACTACTTAACTAAGCTGCAACATGATTTATATGTATATGTATGCATGTACACAGATACACACACACACAGACAAACACACCCTAACCCCTTCTATCTGGAGGGGAAAATATCAGAAGCTCTTGAATACAAAAACCTTAAGCTTTTATGGAATACTGAGACAGTGGCCAACAGAGCTCTAGTAACTACTAAACACTAAAATCTTAGCTCTATTAAAGCTGAGAGTTGCTTATATACAAATCTCGACCCAAAATGGTCAAAATTCGTTTCCTTATATTTTTGGTTGTGAGTCTAACCTTTAACAGCTGAGCCATCTCTCCAACCCCAAAATTCCTTTTCTTTGAGAGATTATTTTAGATTTATGGAATAGCAGAAAAGGTAATCCAGAGATGTTCCACATACATTTTCCCCTGATGTTCCTTGGTTAGAATACATATAAGCTTGGTGCAGTTGTCAAAGAAATTAACATTGATACCATGTCACTAATTTATCCATGTGCTTCATGTTGATTCATTTAAACTAATATCATTGTTGTCTGTGCCTAAATCCAATCCAGGATACCTTGCTGAATTAATACAGTTTATTTTAAATAAAACAAGCTTCTCTTCCTACCCCCAAGTAAGTTTCTGCCTTTTTGAAACAGAGGATTCCCATTGAAAGATAAGAAAGCAGCCCACATTTAAACTGCGGAGGCCTCCCTTGTAGCAAGTCACTACATGGCATGGGTACACCTTCCCTATAGACTTTTACAGTAATGTGCTTTAAAAACGTCTAGCCTATGGTTGAAACATGAGGTTAGAAGAAATACCATACTGAGCAGGGCTCAGTTTTTCTGTGTGTATTTTACAAGATAGCTATTAAATGATCCAAGCAAGATCATGTGTGTTACTGACTACTAGAAGTACTGAATCAAATATCAAATTCTAACAGTTCAAGCTTGCTATAATAAGTGATACTATATATCCTCTTACAAATTCCAGGAGCTTACTTCATTCTGACTGCTGTAGCATAAAATAGTCTATACCCACAAAAGTTGCTCAGATAGGTTTGTTTAGAGGCAGACAGAGCCTATTTTAGGAATTACTAAAATGTATTTGTAGCAAACCAATGAACAGCTGTAGGCCATTGTATGCAGCCAAGAAAGTACAATGTAAATCTAAAGGTATCTGTAGAGAAATTGAAGTTCTTCACTTTCTCATTAGAATCAAGGCTTTTCATGAAACTAAGACTACAGAAAAGGACAAATCACAGGTTATCCATGGCCCTCAGCTCTTAAGATCTGACAGAAAAGTACCGTGAAGCGTGATTATGAGTATGAGAAAGAAAGTAGCCCTGAATAAAATTGTGCATAGGTATTTAGATTAAACAGTTTGAATAACCAAGTTTTTTCCTTCCAAAGTGAGAAAACTTGCAGTGTGTGTATGTGTGTGTGCATGTGCCACGTTTGTCAGTTCAAAATGTACACTTACATGATCATTGTTCCCTTGTACTGAGTGTGTGATACACTAATATATTGCAATGAAGGTATCCTGTGGCTCACAGTTTTTATCTTCATCTTGATGGTATCTACCTGCATTTTAAAAATCATCTTATTGAATTTATATTATTATTACATGGCGTACATGACTTTATTTTGCATTTCCACTGTGGGTTGCAAGTGTAGAACTCAGGTTGTCAGACTTGCATGGTACATATTCTTACCCACTGAGACATCTTGCCAACTCTTAGTTTCCTGTTTATTTGGCTTTTTGTTGTTATTGTTGTTTTGAGGTTTTTGTTTTGTTTTGTTTTGGTTTTGTTCTGATTTGCATTTTTGGTTTTACCTGCTTACATATCTGGCTACACCCAGATCTACTGAGTATCTATCTTAAAATGCAAATAAAACTAACTATGGCCATCATTGGTTTTCATCAATCTATTCAAAGACCTACCCAAGGAAATGTGAAAACAATATAAGTAGACTTGTTGCTAACAGAAAGGAAGAGAATAAACTTGGACTTTGCATACAATTAACTATAGGCTTACATGACACAAAATGTTGGGGGCAAGAAACTAAATTTGCAATAAAAGGAGAAGTTAGTAATTTCTCATTGTTTAACAGTTTCCTTCAAGATTAAAACCTTCAATTTTGTAGTGAAACATCTTATTTAAGACATTATGTTTTCAAGGAGATAAAACAACATGCTGTCTTAAGGGGAGGTGAAATACTAGAGGAAAAGTCATTAAGACAAGAAGTAAACAACTCAAAAATAGCTTCAGGAAGTCCCTAAAACTGACTAGATTTGCTACACCTCCTGCCTCGTTGCAACCTCATTTCCCATGAGTATATAAATAGTAAAACCTGCCTGGAACAAGCTGAGCTGCCTGGGAGAGACTCAGAACAACTGGGCCACTAGGAAAGGATTCTTTCTAATTTGTGAGCTGTCTTAGGCTGTGCAGTGTTCTTCAGGTTTCTAGCTATTGTGAGTTGTCACCTGTACTTGAGCAGCACCCTTGAGCCAGGTGTCTGCCTTCAACCTCAGCCTGTAGGAAGAGCCTATATGACTCAAGAAGTTAGAGGATTAGACTACATAATGAGACCTTGTGTCACAGAGAAAGAGGGAGGGTGGGGAAGAAAGGAAAACAAGTGAGAAAGAAGAGAGAAGGAGAAACGAGAAAATGAATATCTACTGCTTTCCAAGAATAACCAATTAAAATGAGATGAAAAAGAATCCGCAAAACCATTTATGAAATATATATGAATAACTCTAACAAGAAATGTCAAACATACTGAAAGAATAATGAGGAAATCTAACACATTGAAGTGTTTATCCTTTTAAATATTCATTTCTACAAAAAGCTATATATCTAATGCAATCCTAACCAAAGTTCCAAAAAGTTTTATGTAGATATTAATAAATTAATGAGTTCATATCTTAGAAAAAAACAAATATCATTAGTTCAAAGACATTTAAAAAACTAAACCAAGAAAGAACAAATAATCTTTGAACTATCAAAAATACCTTAATATTACAGTATGCTCTTGGTGCATGTGTAAATGCATGGCTCATAATCATAATGGACAGCCGTGGAGCAGACTGTGTATGGGAACAATTTTATGATAAATGTGGCATTTCAAATGACAGATACATGACAAAGATTCAAAAAAATGCAACAAATGGATAACAGAATTAGACTTTTACTTAACATTTCTATACAGGTCTTATGGATAGAAGAACAAATTATGGGAGAATGTAAAACTATAAGAATATCTTGGATTTTTTTAAAACTTCAAGGTGATTTTTAAAAACAGGAAATATAGGCTAGGAATAGAGCTCAATGGTAGGATACTTATCTACTGTGCATTTTGCCTATGTTCAGTCTCTAGAAACACACACACACACACACACACACACACACACACAATTTAACATGATAAAAGTTTTAAAATTCTTTACAACCAAGACATCATAGACTTATGAGACAAAACTTTGGGAGACAAATAATGCCCAAACATTTAACAATGTATTTAACAATTGCTACTTACAGGTTTCCAAAATTATCAAATAGAAAAAGGTAAAACAATAGTAACAACCTTGAAAGAATGTTAACAACCCATGGCAGAGCAGAAGAAATACAAATCTGGAAACAATGTTTCAACTGTGTGAGGAACCTGCAGTGCAACTGAAGTGCTAGGGTAATGACACCAAGACATTAGAACAGAGCATGAAAAAAAAAATGGTAAGAAGCAGTGAGAAGAAGAGCCACACCCCCCACCCCTGATTGGAAATAGTAAGCCACTTGAGAAAGCAGTCTTCAGGAAGCTGGGTGTGGTGTCATAAATTTTTAATCCCATCCTTAGGGGGTTGGGTGGTAGA
Source organism: Mus pahari (assembly GCF_900095145.1). Taxonomy (NCBI): domain Eukaryota; kingdom Metazoa; phylum Chordata; class Mammalia; order Rodentia; family Muridae; genus Mus; species Mus pahari. The sequence goes on along the minus strand of NC_034604.1, from coordinate 48,521,074 downwards.
GGCATAGGCAGGAGGATTTCTGAGAGTTCAAGACAAGCCTGGTCTGCAGGGCAGGAGTTCTAGGCCAGCCAGGCAGACACTGTGAGACTTAGTCTCAAATGAAAAAAAGAAAGAGAGAGAGAGAGAGAGAGAGAGAGAGAGAGAGAGAGAAGAAGAAGAAGAAGAAGAAGAAGAAGAAGAAGGAGGAGGAGGAGGAGGAGGAAAGGGAGAAAGAGAGAAAGAAAGAGAAAGAGAGAGAAGTAGGGAGGGAGGAGGGAAGGAAGGAAAGAAGGAAGGAAGGAAGGAAGGAAGGAAGGAAGGAAGGAAGGAAGGAAGGAAGGAAGAAAGGGAGGTGGTGAGAAACGTGTCATTGGTGCCTACTATTTGCATATTGTGACCCCCAAATCCCTTCTAAGTTACCAAGAGATGGACACAAAGATATGCAGACACTTGCCTGTATGCTCAGAAACATCACTTGTGCTGGCAAAAATTAGAAAAAAACAGATCAACTTCCAAGGAGTATTAAATATAATATCTTACATTGCAATATTTTTATACGTGTTTTTTTCTAAATGTTTACCTATGTGAATAGTGTTTCCATACGAAAATAATGGAAAACTAGGAAAGGATCTTCTGAAATGAACAGCAATTGAGGGACGTAGACTGCTGAACACATGAAGGGCACTTTCAGTTACAGACATGCCAGGAGGGCGTTTCTACACTTGGACTTTAGACAGTTCACCAAATACTTGCTCAAATCGCTTTTGCCCCAAAACTAATAGAAAGAAAACTATCCTTATAACCCTTGGTTAAGCCAAAGGATTTCCAGAAAGATGGTGGGCAAAAGGAAGGAGAAAGTTGTCTCTTTCCTCTTGTTTGCAGAAATTATAAATTCATGTTAGCATCCATCGACAAGTTTTTATTTTAATTAATTAGTTTATATTTTTATTACATGTATGGTGCACATGATGCATGAGGGGGGCACACCGGACCATGGTGAAGGCATAGAGATCAGAGGATAATATTTGGGAATGGTTCTCCCCTTCCACCTTGTTGAAGAAGCACCTTTCTCATTTCCATTGACATCTATGGCTACTAATCCCCACTGGTGGCATGCATAGCACCTCCCAGCACAATGGGCACTGGTCACTAAGGGTGGAGCTTCTAGTTCAGCCCCTGGTAGATTTCTCATGTGCAGTGACATATGTGGTGTCTTCAGTAACATGGCCCTACTGTCGGGTTGTCGAGCATAACCAAAGTAACCAAGAGCACTGGCAATAGCTTAGAATGTTGAGAGAGGCTATAGGAATGCTTTTGTCAGCAACTCAGTAAAGACAATGTATTCCTGCTATTAGGAGCTTTATTTGATAACATATGATGTCTAGTTGGGACATTTTCTTCCTCATTATATGGTAACCCTATTTACACACTATTTTTTATGTGTGTATACTTTAGGTAGCTTGCATGTTATAGGTTTTCATATGGATTTTCAAAATGTCTTTATAGTGTTTTTTATCCCTCTCCATGTCCATTTCTTGACCCTGTCCTCCCCTCTCCCTCCCCACTTAGTTCTCCTCTACTAATTTCCCCATTATCTCTTTAAAACACTGTATTCTATTTCTTCTTCCTCAGAAGATCACTTCCCTCTACCTTGGCTCCTTACAGATGCCTACCTGTCTTGATAGTCTAAATGAAACACATTTATAGAGCTTACTATACGTTTCTACATATGAATGAAAACATGCAACATTTGTCTTTCTGGGTTTGGGAGACCTCACTCAGGATGAATGTTTCTGACTCCATCTATTTACCTCAAAATTTCATTTTTCTTAACATCTGAATAGTATTTTATTGGGTAAGTGTACCATCACATATTTTATTAACCATTCATTAGATAATGGACATTTGGTTTGTTTACAACCCCTGACTTATGAATAGAAGAGCAATGGGCGTGGCTGAGCTAGCGTCTCTTGTCTCTGTAGTAAGCTGTAGGCCCTTTGGGAGTATGTTCAAGAGTAATAGATATGTATCTTGTGGCAAATCTGTTCTTGGCATGTTTTGGGGAAACTCCAGACTAGTTTCCACTGTGGCTGTACCAGTTGGTACTCGCTTCTCCTTTTCCAATGTCCTCACCAGCATGAGCTGTCATTTGTTTTGTTGACCTTGGCCATAAGTAGAGTAAAATTAAATCTCAAAATTGTTTTTAATTTGTGTTTTCTTGATGACTAAGAATGCTTCATCTTTTAAAAACTCTTTTTAAATCTTTACTCTATTTTGAAATTGAGTTAATTTGTTTTCTCAATGTTCAGTTTTATTTTTCAATTCTTTGTACCATTTAGATACTAATCATCTAATAGAGGTATAGTTGTATAGTTGTGTAGTTTGAAAGATATTCTCCCAATTTTGTAGGCTCTTTGCTATAATGATAGTTGGTATTCTTTGCTGAAAAAAAAAAAAGCTTTTGAGTTTTGTGAGGCCTGTTTATTAGTTTTTGGTCTCCATGATCGTATTATTAGTGTCCTGTTCAGCAAGTTCTTTCCTGAGCCAATCAGCTCAAGCCTATTGCTTACTTTTTCTTCTACCATATTCTTTAATGTTTAGGTGGAATATTGTGTTATGTCTTAGGTTCACTTGGTTTATAATATTATTTGACTCCAGAATTTCTCCATTTGGTTTCTTTCTTGATGACGTGCTTATTGGTATAATAGTCGCCCACTGTTATTGTGTTAGGGTCAACATGTGATTTTTGTATGTAGTAATTATTTTAGGAACTTTAGTGCCTCTGTGCTTGGTATAAACATAAATGTTAGAGCTGTAATTCATCTTGTATATTTTTCTTTTAATAAGCACATAGTGTCCTCATCTCTTCTGGTCAGTTTTGGTTTGAAGTCTATTTTGCCTGCTCTCTTCTTTGTTGTTTGCTTAAAACACATTTTTTTTTCATCTTTTTTACCCTAAGGTGATATCTGTCCTTGATGATGGAGGCAACAGAAAGATGGATCCTGTTGCATATCCCAATCTGTTAGTCTGTGTCACTTGGGGGGATGGATAGACTGAAAATATTCAGATTTATTGTTAAGAAGTGCTTATCAATTTCTATAATTTTGTTATGGCGTCTTTTATTTTGTGGATTTGTTTATTGCTTTTTGTTGTTTGTTTTGCTCTCTTAGGTATGTGGCTTTTGGTGGTATTTTTCAGACTTATTTCACTTACCTTTCATGTAGCTATTCTGGGAATATTAATTTCTTGCATCCTCTTGACTGGACTTAATCTCTTTCGGCTAAGTTTTCCCTTTAGTGTCATGCCACCAGGCTGGTTGGCTTAAATTTGTTTTTATTGTGATTTTTGTGCATTTCTTCTTCAATTACAATTGGTTATTTTGCTGGGTATAGTGGTCTTGGCTGATATCTGTGGTCTTTAGATGTTATGTAATATCATTCAGGCCCTTTTATCTTTCAGTCTCCAATAAAATATCATGTGTTGGGGCTAGAAAGATGGATCAATAGCTAAGAGACCTTGCTGTTCCTCCACAAAGGTTTGGTTCTCAGGGCCCATATCATATTATAATTGTTTCCTACCTCAGCTCTAGGGCATCTTTTTCTCTTGTAGTTCTTTATGCCATTTTTTCATTCTGTGCAGTTAGAATTTTGATTATTATCCATCATGGGAGTTTCTTTTCTGGTCCAGCTTGTTTGGCTGTTCTTCATACTTTCTATGACTTGATGCTCGCCTCTTTCTTTGCATTTGGAAAAAATTCTCCTATGATTTAAGGAGAAAAAAAAAACCCACATGTTTTCTGTACCATTGAGTTGCTTCTTCACATCCCCCTGCTCCTATTACTCAGAGGTTTTTGTCTTTTCATAGTATCTCAGATTTCATGGGTGCTCAGTGTCTGGATTTTTGACCTTTTTGGTTGGGAAACTACCCTGTAATGTCTGAACCATCTTTCTGCCCATTTTATTTGGATTTTTAATGGTTAACATTCTCTTTGAGTGAATGATTCATTTCTTTCACCTGGTCTTCAAGGCTTGAAATATGCCTTTTACTTCATTCCCTGAGGTTTTTGTTTGACTTCCCAAGTTTTTTCATTTTAGTTTGATTTTTCTCTAGAGAGTCTATTTCTTTGTTAAATCCTATTTTCATATACTGGATTGTTTTTCATTATTACAATCAAGTGTTTGTATTTTCAAGGTCTTAATTCAGGCACTTTTCATATCCTCTTTCAAGTCCTTGAACATATTCATAATTGCTATTTTGAAGTCTTCTGGTGCTTTAGCTAAATTCTTTTCTTGGAGAATTTTACAATAGTGGTACTGGCTTCTGATGGAGGCATATTGACTTGTTCATGTTTGTGTTTTTTGCACAATCTAGATCTCCGGAGTTACAGTATTTATAGTGTTTCTTGTGTTGTAGGTGTTCAGGTCTTTGATGTTATCCCAATCTGTCAGGCTGTGAACCAAATGAATAATGTTTTAATTTTAGCCTTGAGGACCCTCTAGGCTTCAAGGTTCCGGCGCTGAATGATCCAAGATGGCCATAGTAGTTAGGGTGGCTGAAGTTCTGACTGGAGTTCAGCCTTAGACTAGAGGCGGCCCCAGGTCAGCACAATGAGGATTTGGTAGTAGGTGAGCAAGTTGGGGATGAGAACTGACTCTAGGGCATTGTTAATTGGGGCCCAGTGGTTGGTGGGCTGGCTGAAAGGAGGAAGGAGGAAGCAGGGAAACTGGCTTAAGGAATCTCTACCTGAAATTCTGGCTGGAAAGCAGGCTGGGGCCTCACCCAATTTGCTGTCAATCCCAGGGTTTAACCTCAGGTTATTAGGATTATACAGCAAGCGCTTCGCTCCTAACCACAGCAATCTCAAGGGCCCCCATTAAGACCTTTCTTTCGCTTTACTGTCTACAAAGGAATAGTTTCTCCAATTAAAGGGCAATTAACAACATCTAACTAAGGAGGCTTTAATCAAGAATTTTTCAGGTGCTTCAAGATTTTTTGTAGTGGAGAAGTGCAAAATATCTCTTAGAAAGAGTGATTTTATATATATATAATTTTACCATAAACGATCACATTCTACTTTTCAATCTGCATTCTAGAAGTCTGATTTTGCACAGTGGTCTGATTATTCTAAGACTCTTCAATAGCATACATTTTAATAAGTAAAGATCAAATATATTATTTACCTGGTAGTTACGCAAAAGTATTTTTTTATTAAATATATATTAAGTAGTAAATGAGAGGCAGATAACATACCTTTAAACAAATTTACTATTAAATGTGGTTATGTAAATATTTACAGTAGCTATAAATATCATATTCATATTAGTTTATCATGTTAGGTGAATTTATTCCATATTCACTGTCTTTAAAGAAAACACAGGTTGAGCTGCAGAGATGGCTCAGCACTAAAGAGCACAGGCTGCTCTTTCAGAAGATCAGTGTTCAATTTCCTAGCATCTTCATGGTGGCTTACAATTGTAACTCTAGTCTCAAAGGATCCAAGGATCTCATCTGTCCTTTGTTGGCACTGTATGCATGTATAACATAGTCATACATGCAAAAACAACAACAATATACATAAAATAAAAAGAAATAAAGTCTCAAAATTGAACATTAAATCGCAATGCAATAAATCACTATATACGTCACTATGATGTGTGCATGTATGATGATGATTGAAGTCTAACTCATTATCATGTAAGGTCTGTAAGGAGGAGTGATAGTTACTTTTAATTTCAACTCGACTCAATTTAAAATCATCTAGAAAAAGACTCTTAATTAGATATTGTCTAGATCAGGATGGCCTATGGGCACATCTTTGAGGGATTGTATTGACTTGCCATTTCTTGGTCAGAGAGGTTCCTGAGTTATGTGTGGCATGCTTCTTCAAGCTCCTGACTTGGCTTCCCTACAGTGATGAACTATAACCTGGAATTATAAACAGAACCAATCCTTTCTCTCTCAAAGTTGCTCTTTTTTTTTTTTCAGGGTACTTTATCACAGAGGTGGAAACAAAACTACAAGAGGTGGTCACTAGTTCATGTGGTCAAACCATGACAACTGAGTTTAGTGCCTTTATAGAGGACACACAGGAGTAAACCTCATCCCTTCTTCATGCAATGTCCCTGGAAGTTAATGGTATGAGGAAGAAGGTCCGCACTAGAAACTGAGCCTGCCAGCACATTGGTCTTAGACTTCTCAGAAACCACAGCTCTGGGGAATAAACTTCTATTGTCTGTAAGCCACCCAGGCAGTAGAATTTTAGTACAGCAGCCTGAATGGACTAATATGCTTACAAAGCACCTCAGATGGTAGACATTGGACTCTGACAGATATCCTATTTTAACATTTTGTTTTTTCTTTTGTTCATTTGAAACATTTTAATGAGTCGCTATTTTCTTTTTGTAAATCAACTCTGACGATGGGGAATACATGAAAAGCAGATAAACATCTCCGTGCTTTATTTTTGGACAGTTGTATGACCAGCTCAGGGGAAGAAGGGTTAAGTTTGAGTAGAAATTGAATCCTTTGTGGTTCAAAGTCTCTGCTCTGTTGTCTGCTTTAATTAATTGAATTAGTTGGTATGTATTATTCTATACATATTAAGTTTCCTTCCTTTGTACATCTTGGTCACCAAGGCATCATTCAATAGTGTTTTACAACACATAGTAGACTAGTGTGGGAACATGTGTCCATTTAGGCTGCAATTTCAAAACCCTGGATTGATTTCCCAATGAAGGCACAATTGTCTTTAGCACACAGACAAAACTCTGTCATTTAGAAGATCTAGATTCCTGCTGACAGTTTATTTATGAAGTGAATGTCTTCTGAGGCTCAGCTCCCTACACTATAAATTGAAGATGGTGGTCCATGTCTTGTTGGGTTATTTTGGATATTTACAAGCTTATTATCACCTCCTAGAAACTGTAAAGATCCCTGGACTGGAAATATGATGGTTGAGATTAATATTCTCATTTTCAATGCCTCTGGAGCTTCAAGAACATACATACAATGGTCAGGTATCCTAAAACCACAACCATTAGAAACCCACTATAAGGCGTATCACAAAGTCAGCAAGAGATGTTTATACCACTTTATCTTTGACTGTTATCATTCCAAGTAGCCCCGTTTTTCTATATAATATTGAAACTTAGCTGAAAACACTAACAACACACTGGCAAGGGTTTTTTTTCCTAGTAATTCAATAAATTTCTCAGGAAAAAAAGCTAGAAAACTTAGTGCTTTCACCAACTATGAGAATCTAGGCATTTCCTTGTGTTGGTCTTCGCATCTTCTTGTTTTTTTATTTTAATGACACCCCTAACAATATCCATCAAATTCCTTTGTCCATCTTGGTAGATTAAAAAAATATATTCCAAGTTGAAGCTTAATACTAAGGAAAACAATCTCTAATTAGGGTTACTTCAGAAACTGTGTAGATAAGTACTATAGAAAAATGAAATTCTCAAATATATATTTACTTAAGAAATAAAAATAGTCAGTGTACTAATTTTTACTTCAACAGTGTTGATTGCTAAAAATATTTATTGAGTTACATATATATGCATATATATATATATATATATATATATATTATAGGTGGCTTCTTAATTAAGATTAAGTAAGTTATTCATGTATAATTACATTTCTATTAATTTATATCTGAGTGATTTTTTGCCATGTTACATTTCACAAGATAGAGTCAAATTAGTTTCATTAAGCAATACTCCTATTATTGAAAATAAATACATTTTCACTGAGATGTTATAATATCAAGATTTGTAGTACATGTGTTATAATCATGTAGATTAATATTTGTTACACAGTAATGAGACTAATCTTTTGCACTGTACGTAACACCACTGTGATTTTGCCAATTGATGCTATCTACAGTTGAGCTACTCTTAATACAATATGATAGGAACCTATGTCCCCAACTAAAGCCAAAGGCACAAATATACACTTCCTTCTTTCCTTACTGAATAACTTGACGTAATTCTAATGACTGAAATCTTTACCTCACAATACAGCACTTACAAGGGATTCAACAACTTATGTATTAAAATGTTGTCATATAAAATTTAACCAACCCTGCAGCATTATGTTAAGTGGATACAGCATAGCCCAAATAAATTCCCCTGCCTCTAATCTATCATATGTAATATCCTGGTTAGTTTTTGTCAACGTAAAACAAATCTAGACATAATCTAGGAAGAGGGACTTTCAATTAAGGAACTGCTTGCATGAGATTTGCCTGTTGGCAAGTCTGTGGGGTGCTGTTTGACTTATGATTGATGAGGGAAGACGCAGCCCACCATGGGTGGTGTCATCCCTGAGAAAGAAGTCCTGGGCTTCATAAGAAAACAAGTTGAGCAAGCCATAAGAAACAAGGCAATAAGCAGCCTCTATGTCACTTCCTGCCTCCAGGCTTCTGTTTGAGTTCCTGCCTTGTCTTCCCTTAGTGATGGACTGGGCCTGGGAGTTGGAAGCTGAAATAAACCCTTTCTTCCCCAAGTTGGTTTTGGTCAGTGTTTCAACACAGTGACAAAAACTAAATTCAGACACATGGTAATCCCAAAGTATGGCTATGCTGAAGCCATAAAATTTGGTTCTTTTTTATTTATACATATTTTACGTATAATGCTTATTGTAATATGTACATTTTCAACCTATCTTAAATTATAAAGTCATTTGGAAATTCAAACTCAGCTTGGCCCCTGTGTGGTTTCTGGAAAAAAATATCTTCCTACTAATTGACATTCAACACAGATCTGTTGAATAGATTATCTACAGGACTTGAGAGATCAACCTGCACAGGTGACTGTCACAGCAGAGTTAATGATGCTACTCTTTAGTCAGTACCTAGTTGCATGGTAGATCTTAATTACATCTGAGGCAACCCTAAGATATTCTTCCTAATGGAGCTGTGATCCATTTTCAACGCGTGCGCACGTGCGTGCGTGCGTGTGTGTGTGTGTGTGTGTGTGTGTGTGTGTGTGTGTGTGTGTGTGTGTGATGCACAGCTATAAAACTGAGCAGCTCTTTCAGCTTCTGCTAATGAGATCTGCCAACGTGGAAGAAGAGGAATTCCAGGGGTTGAGCCACATGGTGATTTCTTTGGAGTTTGTGTTTCATAGAGATCTGTTTCCTCTCATGTCTGAGGCATCCCTTCACAGAATGCGCTTTCTCCCAGTAGGCTGTCAGATACTCTCTGGAGACCCAGCTGTGTAGTAACTGATTGAGAGAAAAGTGTTCAAAAGTGGAGAAATATGTGTATGAGAGACAGTCACTCGAAGGGAGGAAAGGAAGAGAGAGAGGAAGACAAAGTATATATCTGTGTTCACACATGTGTCATTTATATGTATATATACATATATTGCATATATGCATGTATATGCATGCACACCTATATGAACATACACACATGCATCCCAGGCAAAACATCCTGGATTTAATGGAGAATTCTCTTCTTTAAAGTAAAAAACAAAACAAAACAAAACAAAACAAAACACTGAAGTAAGGTCCCAGAACTAACTAGGTCAGCTGACATCAAGATTCAGTCTTTCTATTTTTGCTTTGTTTTTATTTTCTAAAATGACTAACACTTCCTCATCAACCATTCTGTGCAGTCATAGAGTCTGAGCAAGTTCCCATGCTTCTCATCTGCCCGATGGGAAGGTGATTAGCATAAAACCAAAGCGGCAGTAGTAAATGGGGTGATTCTAAAATGCATCACGGCTTTTACAAAAAGAAGAATGACACACTGAAAGCCATCCCTAAAGAGAGGGCTTAGCCTGGGTGGACAGGTGAGGTCCTTTGCTGAAGACTGAGAACCGCTATTGGGGCACACAGCCTCTCAGAAAACATGAACACGTTATTATTAAATACCTGCTCATCTTTACTTCACAAGCACTTTAGTCTTAGCTGTCTTTTCCTCGGAATCTGCAAACCATTCGGCAAAATGAGGGAAGAAAAAAAGTGTAAGCAGTCCAAGGCGAGGCATGGATTTGTCTGTTTGTATTCCTGCAGAATAACATTAAGGCCCCCAGCCAGGGCAGACCCCCTTAATGCACAAAATAAAGACATGAAAATCTTTCCCTTAATAAGAGCTACAGTTCAGGTACACTTGCTCAGACCAAATAAACAATTGCGAACTGACACTCCGACAGAAATGTGTATAAATTATTCAGAATGAAATGTTCGAGTAATATTAACCTTAAGGTACAGTCATCAATTTTGCCCTGACAGGTGGCATTGGGTAGTTAGTATTCAAGTGTTACTACATAAATAAAATTGATTTATTCTAACTGGGAAGACTGAGAAAAAATTTTTATCAAGATACCCAAATTCTGTTCCTTCTGACTTGATCAATCACCTCTCTACTGAACTGTGTATCGCTTTCTTGCAGAATTCTTAGCCAAGAAATTGGGCTAAGGCAAAATGAATAATGCATTTGCTGCAGTGTGAGACTAATGACCCTTAAGTGCTTTTTTAAAAAAATGAGCAGCAATAGCTGCTTCCCTTACAAACAGATCTCTTTTATTTCCTTCCTCTCTCTCTCTCTCTCTCTCTCTCTCTCTCTCTCTCTCTCTCTCAGAATTAAATTTGGAATTGGCTGACTGGGAGGTAGAGTAATGAGAAGGGAGGAATCAATACAGCTAATCAAGGTATCCATGGCGCAGATGTAGGATATACACTCGGTTTCTGGTCTTGTTCTTCATCCCTGCCTCGGTGTCCTGTATTTCAGCCGCATCACCTCTCACTCCCATTTAGACATGCAGTTTCTCAGTTGTGTTATTCATTTGTGCATTGCCTTTTTTTAAAATATAGTTTTTATACTGCTATTGTGTCATCATAAAGACATAGTCGATCAGATGGAGACAGGCAAGACAAGAAGCTGTGTGCTTTCTAGAAGCAAGAGGGATCCATGACAGTGCTATGTGGTTAAAAGCTGCCTTGGCTGGCACTTTTGATGGGCTAACAATTTTTTATCTCTTGCTGAGTGGGTCCCTAAAGAGACACAATAGTGGTTTAACTTTCTGCATCCAAATGTCTTTTAAAAATCTGCATAAATCAGCCAAGATAAGATAAATGCCTATATGAGGTAAGCTTAGAAAGGACCGTGCACATGTATGACTGAGGAAAATGGCAAGACCTCCGAATGCATACTATGGAATAAGTTTGAATTAGCCTTCTAAAGCAGCACTTGAGGTAGAAATAAAGAATTTGGAGATTTAGACTGGAAATCAGATAGAGTAAGCTCCCTTCTGTGGGTGGAGCTGTGCATTAGTGGGGATTACAGTTGGTGGGTAGCTGTGGAAAGTGGAACTGTGCTTTAAGAAAGTAGTCATTTACAAACTAGTGTGGGGTCAGGTAACCTCATTATTCTCTTTGCAGCTCCCATTAGGTCAAACCAGCAGCTCCAGCTACCATCCCTTTCATCTGAAGAAGCATGGGCTAGTTCTGCCCCGTTAGCTGAGAGCTTATTATTCTAGGAAAGATTAGACTCCATGCCATCATTGCTTCGCTTTTTGTTTCATTTTCATCCTTCCTTTAGAGATCACCAGTCTTACATCGAGGTAGTCATATGTTCCCAAGTAGTGATTCTTCAAGAAGTAAAAGAAGATGAGGAGGAAGCAGAGGAGGAAGAGGAGAGGAGGAGGAAGAATGGTGGGGAGGAGGAGGAGTCAGAATAAAGAGGAGGAGGAGGAGGAGGAGGAGGAGGGGAAGGAGAAGAAGAAGAAGAAGAAGAAGAAGAAGAAGAAGAAGAAGAAGAAGAAGAAGAAGAAGAAGAAGAAGAAGAAAGAAAGAAAGAAAGAAA
>NC_034604.1:48480291-48509153 GCF_900095145.1 Mus pahari | reverse complement strand
AAAAAAAAAAAACAAAAAAAACCACCAAAAAAACAAACAAAAAAAAACCCAACAACAACAACAAAACCAAAAATACCCCCAAACAAACAAAAACTAAATAAAGCAGCCCCAGTGTGTTCGAACTAACAAAGTAAAAAGGAAAAGGAAAGGAAATCTTCATTATTTGTAAAGGACACATGATATTTGAGCCATTGCATCCTTAGAGTTTAATGACAAAGCCACTGAAAGGTTATTTTTAGGCTTCTCTTCATTCCCATGAAACTGTAAAGAAAATGATTTAATATTTAAATGTTTCTGCTGGACAGCCAAAAGATAAGCCTTTTACTTTCTGGTATGCATGCTATGGAGACATTCACTTTTGTTTACATTTAGGTGTCAGTTCTCACAGTGGGAATTTCCCAAGCTGGAAGCACTCATACATAAACACACACACACACACACACACACACACCATTGAAATAAATGCACATATACTTTCAGGTGGGCCCAGGGCCAAAGCTTCTGTGGTCCCTTTTTCCTAGTTCTTGACTATGCAAGACTGAGAGAAACATGTTGCGAGTTATTAAACTGGAAGCCCAATATGATCCTCGAGCCACAGAAGCACAGCGATTGCCTCCCGATGCTCTGCAGAGCTAAAGCATCCTTCCACACCTGTGCTCTTCTGCTATTATGTCATTATGACCTAATAACTTTATCATAAGGATGCCTCCCTATACAGATTACTAGAATTGAATTCACATATAATGATAACATGTTAGAGGTGTGTAGTAGATGGAAGAGGTTGACCAGAAATGACTACCATAAGTAAGTGATTTAGTAAGACTCCCTCAAAAATGCCAATTAAAGGTGGTTTTGCTGAAGCGATTGCTGATAGAAACTTTATTCGTTTAGGTACATAAGCAAATACGTTTAAGAATCATTCCAGCTATGTAATAGATTTCCAGAATAAGGCATTAGGAAGAGTCTATTGTCTTTTGATTTTTTTTTTTTTAAGTGCAGTTCATTTGGGCAAAGATGGGACTTTCGTTTTTTAACTTTTTGCACAGTTTTCTGTTTTTGCCATTGACTGTCAATAGGGATAGCTAGGGGTCTTCCGTAGGGAAAGAAAGCCAAAGACTTGACAACTTTCTCCAAAGTTCTAAGCATTCATAGGTTTGTTTTGTGATTTTTAGACTCCCAAGAAGGAGGACCATCGGTATATATTCTGGGAATGTATAATGCATGGATTGCTTGTTCCAAGGCTTTAGTGGCCAATGAAAGGAGCACATGAATAAATATAAATATAAATAAATAAATAATAACATCCCAAGAGAAATCTGAATGTCATTTCCATTTCATCTCTCTTACTATTTTACTGCTAGAAGAGTGTCTGAAGTGACGGTCTCTTGCACAGTGGCCAGGATAGCTTCTTGTGTTTATAGGAGTGAGACTTTAGCCCCTGATGCTGTGGCTTACAAGAAGGTACATTTCTCTCTGAGATCATTCGCATTTGTTGGGCTTGTTGGAAAAAAACAAACCAAACCAAACCAACCAACCAACCAACCAACCAAACAAACAAACAAACAACAAGACAAAGCGATAGCCAGTCTGTCATCTGTCTTGGATGAGACCTGACACTGTCTATCACACATGCTTCCTACATCCCCCACCCCTACCCCCATACCTGCCACCTTGGGCAGAGACTGTCTACCAGGAAATATCCTCTTGGTAGACATGGTCCCTGGCTTAGGTTCCATCTTCCCTCCCATTAGCCATATTTTAGCCAAATACTTCCCTAAAGGTAACATTAAGTCATCTAGTGTTTATAAAATTGAGGAGAAATCTCCATCCTAGGAGTGACACATTTACATATTGTTTCCAGTGATTTCTGCCTAAGCCCGGTCTTCCTCGCTGTGCTTTATAATGCTTGTTAGATTCAATTTTATACTTGTTTTGTAATCTTATCCCCAATTTGAAGGTCACTCACCATTTTGACTTCCATTTTCCAATTTCCAGACACGCGTGGACTTGGAAGTGACATACCCAATGGAGCGGTCTGTGATTCTTGGATGCACACAACATCACGTCAGAAAGTGTTGCTGAGCGAGCTCGTGGCTCAGCCTTCAGCCCCGAGTTTTTTGACCTCCTCTTGGCTCTCAGTTACGGTAACTGCAGCCTCCTACTTCTCTCTCCCCGGTCTTGCTGTTAATGGGCTCCAGCTGTAGCTGGCTTACCAGAGCAGTTGAGCTTTATGCTCTCATCTCTCATTTCTGAAGTAATTGCAAAGACAATGGGACTTGAGACCCTGCTTAAGTGAGTAATGATGATGTTAGCCCCTTGGCTCAGTATCAGGTCACCCTACAGCTTCATCTGTTTTTATAAATTGTATAAGAAAGCAGAAAAAATCCTTGGCAGTACTTCGGCAGCCTCGTTCTTACTTCGTATCACCTAAAGAAAAATAGTGTCTAGTCATTTAATGTTGTGGATGAATTAGTATTTATTCATGCTGTTTGCATGATACTTCCCAATGTGAATTCTTTTAAAAAAAATCATAAATCACTTCATTCTAATTAACTCAAAAATAAAAATCGCGCACAGCTGGCTACTCAAAGTTTGCTCAGTTCCAAACTCAATATGTTTCAATGAACACCTATACAATTAGAATGATCATTCCGGTCAGGGGACTTCACTTTGGAGTTCACTTTCACTCCCAGCTACGTTTGTATATGTGTATGTATTCATGTATGTATGTAGGTATGCATGTGTGTGTACAATATATTGTTTTTTCTGCTACTTCACTACTTTTCCAGAAAGTTGAGTTCACTTATCCACAATGACAAAAGAAAAAAAATATGGTGGAAAGTAAAATGAGCTTTGCAACCTCTGCCCATGACCCCTTTATACAGGCATAAACTGAAACCGTCCAGGGATCCGAGTGGATACTTACTTGCATTGATCCATTGACGGTCTCCAAAATGTCTTCTTGCATTTTATGACTGCATATCCTTGGAAACTGGTCTTTACCAAACTCACTTTGTACATGTAACTCCAAGAAAGCCAATGTTCCAGGAGCTCTTTCTGTTAGTTGGTCAACCACTCACTGAGGTTGTCCTGTGGAGTAGAGGCTACTATGAATACTGGGGTGTCCAAGAGGCTGGAGAACCCTGCCCTAAAGTGACCCAGAGTTGGATGGGAGACACACATTTGGAGCATCATAATTACAATGAAATCCAGAGACTGAGACGGCTTTAGCGGTTCGGAAACAATGAAAGACGTTATCCTACGGAACATACCTTCAAGGGATGGGAAGACAGGCTAAGGAACACTCGTGTGGTCAGAAAAGGTCCTCTGGAGGAAGCAAGATGTTTCTTCAAACACCACGAGAAAGAATTGGCAAGAGAAGATCAGAAGAAAACATCAACACAGAAAGTGCTTCCGGTTAAGAAAAGTGGAGTTTGAAGGGGAAGAAGTTAAGGATTTTGAGGTAGGATCATAGGAGAGTCACAGAAAAGAAGGTGGAAGAAGTGGAGGAGACCCAGCTCACGTAGGTCTGTGAGGCCGTTAAGGGGTCGGGGCTCTCTGTGATGGAAACTGGAAATCCCTGGAGGGTTCTCAGCAGCTGTGTACTGTGGGGGCAGTGAAGTGGGAGGATGTGGTGCTGATTCATGTGAAGCCCTTTGAGCAAGCTGGCTGGTGAGGGGGGCTGGGTAAGTGGTGATGGGGGTTGGGTAATAAAAGGTGGTGGCCCAGAGAGTATGAATGAATCTGGGCGTGTTTTGGAATCAGACGCCAGGCCACTCATGATGGTGTGGCCATTTATACGGAGACAGGGTACCACAGAGCAGCCACATGTTGGAGGACATTTAAGTAGAAATGCCAAATAAGCAAAGATTTATGCAAACCATTTTCACTGTGTAGAGCCCAGACCTCAGGCAGAATTTTGGGAGCAGCTGTTCCACGTGGCCCTTAGACCCAGGTGAGTTGTTTGTGCCCCTTCCTGGTCGCCCCATCACCCGGAATCCCCAGTGCTTGCCAATGAGTGACACCTCCAGGCTCCTCTTCCTCCCTTTAAGACTTACCAGAACCTTGCCAGAAGCTTGGCTGTGACCCTCCAGTTGCCCCATCAGCCCTGAGATCTAGGACCACACCGCACAGCCGGGGGGAAACTTGTTCCAGTCTCTGTTACCAAGTCTCTACAGACTTAAACTGTAGCTGACAAGCAGGCCATCTGGGACAGGGGCTGGAATCCTAAATGCTAGACAAAGAGGAAATTGGCATTCCAACCCTGCCATACATTATCCTCCCCTTGAACAGCGTGAACACCTCTGCTGAAAGGGGGGGGGGGGAACCAAAACCACAGAGACTTGAAGAAAAAAAAAAAAAAAAAGGAAAGAAAGAAAAACTCAACTTACAAATTAACTCCAGATGTTCAGATCCCAGCCCAGAAATAGAAACAACATGAAAGGCCTAAAATAACAGGTTTCCTCCCCAAATGTCTAAATCCTGTAGAAACAGTCCCTAATAAAAACGTCATGGGAGAGCTTCCAGATAAAGAGTTTAAAAGAACGATCATAGCTATGTTCAAACAAGTCTGAGATGACAAGGACAAAGATGAGTGAAACAGAAAGTCAATGCAAGGCTTGAAAGTAGCATTCACATTGCTAAAGAAAACCCCAAACTGAGAAGATGCTGGGAATGAAAAGCTCAATAAGCCAAATTAACAAACAAACAAACAAACAAACAAAACCCAAAGAACCCTCAGCAGAAGCCTCAGCGACCGAGTGGATCATCATGAAAGAGAGCGTCAGGGATGGAAGGCAAAGGAAAAGAAATAGTAAGGGTAAAGGGGAGTGTGCACTCACGCATGAGTACAGGAGCATTCTGGGACACCGTGACAAGACCTGACATTTGAATTATGGAAGTAGAAGAAAGAAAAGGATACTACAGCTAAGGCACAGAGAATTATCTTCAGTAAAATCATACAAGAAAATTTCCCACATCTCGAGAAAGCGATTCATTCCCATTCATTTACAAGCGGCTAAAGAACAGGTAGACAGCCAGAAAAGAATTTGCCCATGGCATATTATAGTTAAAGCACTAGGGCTGAATAGACTGTTCAGTCCTAAAGAGCACACTGGCTGTTCTTTCCGAAGACCTGGGTTCAATTCTCTATACCTACATGGTGGTTCACAATCTTCTGTAAGCTTAGTCCCAAGGGACCCAAAGGTCTTTTAGGGCCTTTGTGGGCACCTCACACACATGGTGCACAGACATACATTCAGGAAACACTCATACGTGAAATAAAAATAAATAAATCTTAAGAAAAACATTAAGAATGTAGGATAAAGAAAGTATTGAAAGCTGCAAGAGAAAAGGGTCAAGTCATTTATAAAGGTTGGACCCTTAGAATAACATCAGATTATTTGACAGAGATCTTTTAACACCAGACGGGCAAGGAAAATGTACTTAAAGTTCTGAAAGAGCATGACTATCAATCCAGATGATTATATACAACAAAACTATCTACTAAAGATAAAGGGAAAATAAAATCTTCCTGTGATAAATACAGATTACAGACGTTTATCACCATTAAGGCTGCTCTTCACGTATTCCTTGCTTAGCTTCTTTTCTGTGCATTCAGGTTCCCCTGGAAAGTACACTGTGATACTCGAGCTTATCATAGCAAAATGGGAGGAAAATTATACATACGTGACAATATTTTCTTATGTAGTGGGTGTGAGTGTGCATGTGTGTGTGTGCGTGTGTGTGGTTTATGTGGTATATGTGCATGTATAGGCATGCATCTTCTGCCCATCCAAGCATGTGTGGAGAGGCCAGAGGAGGACATTCGGTGACCTGCTCTATGACTCTTCACCTTATTCCCATGAGGCAAGTTCTCCCACTGAAACTGGCAGCCAGCAAACCCCAGCGATCCTCCTGTCTCTGCCTCCACAGCCCTGGGGTTGTAGGAAAAAGTCTGGCTCTTTATGTGAGTGTCATGACTGGAACTCGGGGCTTTATGCTTACACAGCAAGTACTTCTACTTGTTGAGCCAACTCTCCAGCCCTCCCTGCTTACATCTTTTTAAAATTCAATTTTTATTATACTCTTAAATTTTATTGAATGTGTGTGTGTGTGTGTGTGTGTGTGTGTGTGTGTGTGCGTACTCATGCAAGAGAGAGAAAGGGTGGGGGTATACACATGCCACAGCATACAGGTGAAGGTCAGAGGACAATAGGCAGGGGTAGCTTCTCTCCTTCAATCATGCGGGTGTCAAGAATGGAGCTCAGGTCTTCAGACTTGGCAGCAAGGGACTTAACTTGTTAAGGACCTCACTGGCCCAGGTTGTAATGATAGGATGCTTCCACATCATCTTTCAATAAAATCTAAACAGAAGAGAATCATCAATGAACCCTGTGAGCACATCTTGGGATTTTTTTTTTTTTTCCGCTGGAGTATTTAAGTACACCATTTCTGGGCATCTTTTCAACAATGTTTGTTCCAGTCTGTGACCCTAGGAGACAAAAGCCCATTTCATTTGCTTTATAGAGACTGACACAGTCTCATGTGTGTGAAGAAGTACAATAAATATTTTAATATAGACAATGACAAATGAATCCTAAATAAATGGCTTATATCTCCAAAGAGACCTTCAAAAGATTTCTTTTACCCAATACAAGATCCAATTTATTTTCAGTATGCTTTTACTTTGAGTTGTTGATAGATCCTATTTAAAAATTGTAAAGTAAAAACGGTGTTTTTCATTCCTGCATTGAACAGAGCCAGATTTTTTTTAAGATGACTTACTAACGTAGACACTTATCTACTTTATTAAGTAATGACGTATTCCAAACTAGGATCAAAGAAGGGAATTAAGGAGACACCTGTGTGCTCTTTGTGGTTGCATAAACTGCTAGCTTCATTTGCAGGTTCAAATTCACTCTTTCCCCGCTTCTGCAGTCTCACCTTGTCTTTGATGCAAATATCTGGTTTTTTTGTTTGTTTGTTTGTTTGTTTGTTTTGTACCTAAACATTTTCAAACTCCATTTTCCACACCCTACAAAACAAACAGCATTTTTAAAGCCATCTCTTTGCCACCTCCTGGCTTGCAAGGCCAACCCAACTCTGGCATCCATGCAAAATGATCAATGAGAATGGAGTTCCAGGTCAGTTCCAACTGCATCTGCGGATACAGTAACAATTAGCCGTGCACATTCAAACAAGTGAAATCACTATAGATGGGAGGGTGCAGGAGAGATGTAGTATTTGATTGCATCACCCAAGGGATGTTTCCAGAGGAAGGAAAACTCAGAGAAGCCAAACCCTCCGTGAGACCAGCTCCTTGAATTATAGGCAAAAAAGTGTAGCCAGGCTTCTAGAGAGCTCCTGTGTCTTGAGGACCTTATGGAACAGGCGGTTGGGGGAGAAAGCATCCCATGTGTTACAAATTTCACGTGCAGCTCACATGAGAACACTGGGAACGTTCCTGTAAGGCAGCAGGAGACTGCAGATCAGGGTAGAGATTATGGATGGAAGATTTCGAGGTCTGTGATTTGGAGAAAGTGGGGTGTCTGGGTGAAGGACCTGACACTGATGAGCTAGATCTCACTGTCTGCAGCTCATTGGAAAGTAGCATCCTGTGTCTGCTCTACGACATGCGAGACCAAGCAAATGGCAGCAGTTACCTCCTAAGGCTGTAGCATTGTTAGAACGGACATGGCTGTAAATGTCCATGGCAGTACCACACGGCAAACATCCACAAATGTTATTTATTATTTATTGCCATTCTTAATTGTGTCAGCCGGGAAATATAAGAATCAAAACATTTAAAATGACCTCAAAGATGATAAGCTAAAAGAACATGCATCTCATACAGAAGAAAAGGAAGAAGAGAAGAAAATGAAGACTAAGAGAATCGGGGGGGGGGGAAGAGGAGGAGGCAGGGTTCATGTATATTTGATTTTGTTTATTTTAGCTTGCCCACTTAATTGTTTCCTGCACTGTCACCAGATTCAGCCATCTGTCCTATTGGCATTTGCCTGCCCACGGTTTCTGTTAGAAAGCTGGGACATGCCTCTGTAACTTAGGAGCACTGACCCCCCAGTCTCATCTACTGCTCTATTGGGATTTTTCCTGTCTTCTTATGAGACATACAAATGAAATATGTAATAAACATAATACTTTTATGCACTTCCTGCTCAGAGCTATGAGAGGAATCTATCTGACTAGCAAGACCATTGTTCCTGTCTGACACAAACATTATGTTTTGAGCACAGAAAAATAAATGCTTAATACTATAACAAACAGTAAACAAAACCCTTAAGGAGTATGTGAACCAAATATTGAGGCTTGCCAAGTCAGCAACAAGGAAAAGGCAGAGAAGATGTTAGTAGCTGTTCTCTTTGTATTGTATATTTACCTGTTTATGTTTATTCTGATTTGCATATATTATTCACTTTACCTACATTTCTATATCTTTATAATATGTGTCTAGTAGACAGAATATCACACAAGAGAGTGGGAAAAGGAGGAATAAAGGCTTTGGTGACTGCAAAAACTGCAAGTAGATTGTCAGAGCATTGCTGAGAAAGAAGGAATGTTTGCAAAGTCCAGACCCTGCTGAGGTCCGGAGCTTCAGCTGCGTCCCGTGAGCAGTGCAGTGTCAACGAGAGATGAGAGCAAAGAAGATGAGCTCTGAGTCTTCTTAAGAACTCTCAGGCCACAGGACAAAGCCCACCGTCAAGGAGAAAGTTAGAGAAAGCAAGAAGGACGGAAAGAGCACATGACAGAGTGGATGAGGTTCTTCTCTCTGACAAAAGTGCTGGAGATAGCGAAGTGGCGTGTGAGTCAGGCTCCGTATCACTCTGATGTACATATGCCCCAAACACATGGAGGCAAGATGCCCTTTGTCTCGCAGGACCAGAGACTTCGGTCCATCATGACAGGCAGGGCATTGTGGGACAGCATAGTTCACAATCTCACTGCCTGGGAATAGAGAGAGGAAGCCCTTGCTCTGGCTTTCCCCCTGCCCTTTTAGCCCCTTTCATTGTATTGAGACCCCCTAGTCTATGGGGTGGTGCTGCCTGCAGGAAGGAGTGGTCGTCACTCCTCAGTCCTGGGAATGCCCACACAGTCATACAAGAGAAGGGTCTTGTTCATCTTTTAGGTGACCATCAAGATCAACCATCACATGTGGGATGGGACTTGAGATTTTCCCCATATCAAGTTAGCATGTCTATTGATATTAACATCGCTGAGGTCTTCTCTCAGCAGCCATAGCCTGAGGTATCACAGGCGAAGCTTCCCTGTCATTTCCCAGAGACACCGCCTCACAGCAGCTTCTTGATCCTCTGGCACTACATTCTCACTGCCTCTTACAACTCCAGGATGTTCTCTGAGCTTTACGGGCAAGATTTCTGCTATAGGTGTATCACTGGGGGAGGGACCTGGATGCTCAGTGATCAGTTTTCTACATTTTCACAAGGACAGTTTTCTGTAATGTTCTTGTTTGCAAATAGAAGAAGCGTCTTTGGTGAGAGTCGGGAGCTACAATTTATCTGTGGGTTTAAGAATAAGTAATTAGAACTCGACTGGGAAATGTGCTGGTTTAGTAAATGGTGTAGTAAGTTCTCCTCTAAGATCCGTGACCTCACTAACCCCAGCAGTTGCCTAGGTTTCCAGTATCAGGCATGACTTCTCCCCTGATGAATGGCCCTTACGTCCAATTAGACAGCTGTTGGTTACTGCTAAGATGTGAATGCTACTATTGCATCCTTGGGGGTGCCTTGCCATGCTGAACATTTTGCAAACTCTAGGCTTCACAGATGAGTAGGACTCTTGCCTACTTCCCTCCCTTGGTAGCAAAGTTCTTATATCTGAAGTAAGTGGTGCCGGCAGGAATAGGGACTTACCTCCATCCTCTGTGATTCAACCAAGGGCAACAACAATATCCTATATTGTTTTTAGGAGTTTCTTAGATAACCCTGACCAACAAATGAAAAGGGGGTTCCTCATGTCTGTTACTGGGTCTTCTATTTGATAGTCAATGGCGATGGCTCCTGATGGGAACATATTTTGTTAAGTTTTTAAGAATTTTATACAAGTCATCTTGACCACATCTACCCCCAACTCCTTACAGACCCATCCCATCCCCCACTTCATTGATTTTTCTCTTCTTTATTTTTGGAAGACACTATCTCAGGGAAGACGGCCTGATTCTCTGGCTCTTACAATCAGTCTACCTCCTCTTCATGGATGTTCCCTGAGCCCTGAGGGTAGGGATTTGTGTTGTAAATCATCGCTACCCCATGGTCAACTGATCTCTACATACATTCTGAACCTTTGCCATATACTATTTTGAGATCATCCTCATTTTAATAAGAAGAGGTTATAGTAACTACTGGAAACCTCCCCCCCCCCAGGCTCAACATGTTCATAAATGCAAAAAATGTAAAAAACAAAACAAAAAAAAAAAACCAGGGAAAAAGCTAGGTAGATCAAAAGTGAATGACACTGCCATACAATCAAGAAACACTTTTGACCAGACACAGAGAAGTGAGAAAGATGCTACCAACATGATCAAGGCAGTTGAAGCCTGGCTAGGACCATAAGGAGAAGGTTAAAGAAGCAGGTTATAACCAAATGAATGTGACAAGTAGTTCAGAACAAAGGAACAGTGACAAAAGATGTGAGGAAACGTGAAAATCTAGGCAACCAGGAGGACTTACTGAGGTGATAGGGGAGAGATGCAAATTGTGTACACTCATATTACAACTTCTCCAAAGAGGAAAGAACCTGAAAAATCCAATCTATTAGCCTTTCCCCAGTGGCTAACACCCCACTTGCCTGAGACAGCTCTCGGGGTGACTGTTGCCTGGAGTAAAGTGTTTCAAATAGATTCAGTGGAACTCCTAGTCAACTAAGGAGAACATCAGAAATAGATGGAAGTACATGACCATATTTAAATAGAAATAGACATTTAAGTTCTTAATGCTCACACGAATGGGGACATTATCAGAGATGGATGAGAGAAGAGATGCTAAATATAAGGAGCTGACTATTTTTCAGAATAATACATGGGTTTCAGGAATTAAAGTTTAAAGACTACAGAACTTGGTAACAAAAGTTTAACACATGGCCTGGTGAGACAGCTCTCCCACTCAGATCTCACCTGGGGAAATTAAAAAATAAGAAAGAAAAAAAAGTATTTTAAAAAGGTCATGTTATTAAAAAGGTGTACAGCATAGCTCTTCACCCCCTGGCAACGACAGCTACAGAGTGTCGTATGAGAGTTTGGAAGTCACACCCACAGCAGACATGGGAGACATTTTGAAAACTTGAGTGAGTAGAGAGAAATGCCCAAGAGCTGCTTCCCAGTTTCCTTAGCATCACTCTAAGTGCCAACATCACGGGTGAAATCGAAGCGGGAGAGAAGCAGAAGCCAAAACACCCTGTTGGGGCACTGTTTTCAATCTCCAAGACTGAGCAATTTTATCTAAAGAAATAAACCTAGGATCACTCCCACTGGTTCTAAAGAAAGCATTCTTCTTCCTCCTCCTCTTCCTCCTCCCTCTCCTTCCTCTTTTCCTTCTCCTCTCCCTCCTCCTCCTCCTCCTCCTCCTCCTCCTCTTTCTTTTCCTCCTCCTCCACTTCCTCCTCCTCCGCCTCTTAAAGATAGGGTATTTTTGTGCAACTGAAGGTGACTTCAAACTTGGAATCAATGTTCCTTCCTCCTGAGTCCAGGGATTACAGACGTTCGCCACCACGCCCAACTCAGGAGATTGTCTTAAGAAGAACAGATGCCTGTCCATGTCCAAGGGTACAAAAAATGCTTGGTGAGCTCAAAGGGGGACATCTCTAAAGGGAAAGCAGGCCTTCTGTGGCAAAAAGATACTTCACAATTAGCAACAGGAACCCCCTGATTTTTAAATAGATGTTGATCCAACCCCTCCTACACTAGTGACATCAGTCAAGGATTAAATGTCGTATTTCCATGCACACAGAAATTGATTTCTAAATTGCTGTCTGCATGAGACATGATTAGCATTTCTGGTCTAACCGAGAGGCTCAAATTTCAGTGCAAATTCAACTGGAAAATGCTGTGCCATCGTGGTTAAATGTTCACTCATGTCAGATTAGTGATTACCCCGCCACCCATCCCACCTAATACTAAAGATTATAAATACAAGCCGGGTGAACTATTGCTGGTTTCTAGGTACGCTCTTTACCTGATATATGCAGGACGATGCCTGGTGTTCCATTTCACTGTGCACAGCAAATATTACAGACACTAGACTTTGGTGCCTGTAATGAAGCAGATTCTCTTAGTGACTCAACTACTCCCTTAGTACCAGTAGACAATGCAGGAAACACTCAGCCCTCCAGTTTACCATGATAACATTTAGCAAGGTTTTCATTTCAGTAAATTGTCTTTTCACTGAACTGAATTGTGCCTGGGAGAACAGAAATTGTGAACAGAATTTCTACAAGGAATCTAGTTGATAATTAGACAGTAGCCAAGAAATTAAAAGAATATGGCTCCTCTATGGAAGAGTCACAAAGACTGTCCAATTGTCACGTTTTTTTTCCTAGAAGTGGGAATAGGAAAGACTGGTCTATTTATTCATTTATTCCTTTTCTCCGAACGTAGTGTTTATGGTAATACTACTCATCCATCCTGGCACTAGTAAGGGACAAAGCACGTTATTTACCCTAGAAGTGACTCGGTTTCCACAGTCAGAAGTCAGATATAAAGTTGTATACCTGAGTGAATATAGGTGTGGCTAAATGAGTTAATACATGTCAAGATTTTACAGCATTATATTCTCAAGCATTAGCTACTACTGTTCATTAACAAAGACAGATTGTTTACTACTTAGGTTGTTTCTCAAGTGAAAAACTAGTCTATATGAGTTGCAGTATGTCTCCTCTCAATGAAGAGAGTGCTAACTTCATCCCCTTTAACTGCTTGATATTTTAAGTAGATTTTTAAAGATGCACGTGAACGAACGAGTTAGCCTGTCTTCATTATTGTTATACTCCATACTAACTTCTGAAAGTGAGAGGAGAAAAGATGGAAATTCATAATCAAATAAAAACTTGTCTTGACATTGAATGCTCTTAATTAAATTTCTAGGTAAGAAAGATTTAGGGGAAATTTGTTCTCCTTTGTGGTTTAAAAATGATGCCAACTATAAGGTGAACAGTCATGGCAACCATGAACATGATTCTCTTAAGTGCTTGTTATACACACACACACACACACACACACACACACACACACGTTTATAGTTTCCTTGTCATCTATAGCCATTGGTCTAACNCCCCCCCCCCCGCCAATGGAAGAGGGGAGGGGAGGGACTTTATCAATTAGGATCTTGGCTGTCCTGGAACTCACTCTGTAGACCAGACTGGCCTCGAAATCAGAAATTCACCTGCCTCTGCCTCCCAAGTGCTGGGATTAAAGGTGTGTGCCACCACACCTGGCTTAGGATCCTTTTTTATCAGATATTTTCTTTATTAGCATTTCAAATGTTATCCCCTTTCCTCATTTCCCCTCCAAAAACCACTCTATCCCATCCCCTTTCCACCTGCTCACTAACCAACCCATTCCTGCTTCCCTGTCCTGGCATTCCCCTATACTGGGGCATCAAGCCTTCACAGGACCAAGGGCCTCTCTTCTCATTGATGTCCCACAGGCCATCCTCTGCTACATATGTGGCTGGAGCCATGGGTCCCTCCATGTGTACTCTTTGATTGGTGGTTTAGTCCCTGGGAGCTCTGGGGGGTCTGGTTAGTTCATATTGTTGTTCCTCCTATGGGGCTGCAAACCCCTTCAGTTCCTTTGGTGCTTTCTCTATCTCCTCCATTGGGGATCCTGTGCTCAGTCTAATGGATGGCTGTGAGCATCTACTTCTGTATTAGTCAGATACTGGCAGAGCCTCTCTGGAGACAGCTATATCAGGCTCCTGTCAGCAAGCTCTTGTTGGCATCCACAATAGTGTCTGGGTTTGGTAACTGTATATGGGATGGATCCCCAGGTGGGGCAGTCTCTGGATGGCCTTTCCTTCAGTCTCTGCTCCACAATTTGTCTCTGTATCTCCTCCCATGGGCATTTTGTTCCCCCTTCTAAGAAGGACTGAAGTATTCACACATTGGCCTTTCTTCTTCTTGAGCTTCATGCAGTCTGTGAATTGTATCTTGGGTATTCCGAGCTTCTGGGCTAATATCTACTTATCAGTGAGTGCATACCATGTGTGTTCTTTTGTGATTGAGTTACCTCACTCAGGACGATATTTTCTTGTTCTATCCATTTGCCTAAGAATTTCATGAGTTCATTGTTTTTAATAGCTGAGTAGTACTCCATTGTGCTAATGTACCACATATTCTGTATCCATTCCTTTGTTGAAGAACATCTGGTTTCTTTACAGTTTCGGGCTATTATAAATAAGGCTGCTACGGACATAGTGGACTATGTATCCATATTACATGTTTGAGCACCTTCTGGGTATATGCCTAGGAGTGGTATAACTGGGTCCTCAGGTAATTCTATGTGCAATTTTCTGAGGAACCGCCAAGCTGATTTCCAGAGTGGCTGTACCAACTTGCAATCCCACCATCAATAAAGCAGTGTTGCTCTTTCTCTACATCCTCGCCAGCATCTGCTATTACCTGAGTTTTTTATCTTAGCCATTCTGACTGGTATGATGTGCAATCTCAGGGTTGTTTGGATTTGCATTTCCCTGATGACTGATATTGAACATTTCTTTAGGTGCTTCTCAGCCATTCGGTATTCCTCAGTTGAGAATTCTTTGTTTAGCTCTGCACTCCACTTTTAAAAGGGCTATTTCTCTCTCTGGAGTCTAACATCTTGAGTTCTTTGTATATATTGGATATTAGCCCCCTACTGGATGTAGGATTGGCAAAGATCTTTTCCCAATCTGTTGGTTGCTGTTTTGTCCTACCACACTCAAGGCAAGAACATTCTTTCATATACATGAAAATTTCAAGGCCTGGGTACTCTGATTGCCACTAGAATAACTTCACTGGGACCCTGTTCTCCACCTGGCCTTCTTTCTAGACACTATGCGGGAATGATGCCTGCTAGCAAATCTCGGAATGTACCCCCTCCAGGTTCAGAGTTGGCAGGAAAAAATATTCCTGCCCATGGCAATGACTCTGTCATCTTTCTTCAGCAGTTTGAGTCACAGGTAAGTTTTGAACCAATCTCCATGCATAGGAAGAATAATTCTTTGGCTATAAAGTCATAGATCAGAGTTGCCCTTAGAGCCTGAGTGAAATGATTCTGCCAAAACCAGAAGTCTAGGAGAAGGGTGGGGGGAAGTTCTAGAAGATTAGTGTTTTGTCATCAGCAGATTGAAGAATAGGTTCACTGTCTGAACCCTTTTGCTCAGAGCCTGACGAGTCAATTCCCAGTACCAGTTTTGTCCCTAACATGAACTCTATAGTTTATATGTGGCTTCCAACACGTTTAGCTTTCAGATTTTCTTCTTACCATTCCTCCTCTTGTGCTTGGGCCTCAGTCTATTTCCAAAATATTCTCACCATCATCTAGCATTTGAAATCTTTATCTACCTCTCATCCATCTTACTGATATCTTGTATAGCCTAGTCTGAATGCCATCTGCAGTGTTTTGGATGAGATGTTCCTGATAGGCTCAGGTACGTAAATTCTTGGTTCGCAGTTGGTGGCACTTTGGGGGATGTTATGAATCATTTAGGATATGGACCCTTGCTGGAGAAGCAAGTCATTGAGGATAGGCTTTGAGAGGGGGCTATAGCCTCACCCCCTGCCAGTTGGCTTTTCTGCTTCATGTTTGTAGTTGAAGACTGGAGTATTCAGCTTTCTGCACTTGCCACTGTTGAAATGCTTCCCCCATCATTATGGACTCTCGCCCTGAAACCATAAGCCAAAATAAACTCTAGGTTAAGATCTTAGGTCACAATGTTTTAGCACAACAACAGAAAACTGATTAATACAGTACCTCACCACAAACCATTGAAGTCATCTCTGTCCTCATTGAAATGCAAAGTGAATAAGGAACTCAATCAAGACACATCAGCAGGCATTCTTGATGCTGAGTCTATCTTCTTCACTGTATGGCCTGCTGAGAGTTGAAAGGATGCTTATACAGTATCATATCCTGTATCAATGTGAGGTGAAGAAAAGTGTGTACACAGGGAGAAAATTCATTATGGTTGGGGTTTTATTTATCGTGACTTGCTTTATAAGGGCACAGAAATTTTCTGTCTCTATAATGTGTTGCCCTGTGATTTATAAAGCATGAAAATTGAACAGATGAATGAGAACTGCATGTGGTCTTGAAAACATAAGACACAGAGCTTGATATTTTAAATTTCACTAATTCACTAACGCTGAAAATAAAAATCATGCAGTATTTGTGGACAACTCTTTGCCAAATGTTAGATATCTGATGGACAGAGAAACATAACCTACAGTCTCAAGCTGCTAGTCATCCAGTTAATAAGACAGAATTAAACAAATTCAACACTGCTTACTGTCAGTCTTACAAACTGAAAAGAGTTGCTGCCTTCTTGTGGGGAAACTAGCAATCTTAACCAATACTTGGAACATTCTTACGGTTCTAAATGAATAGATAATTGGTACAATGGTGTATTTGTAGTTTACTTGTTTTTCATTAAAAATATTTATTTCAGGCTCTATGCTATTTCAAGCCTTATGTACTGGTGTTGTATAGTTACTTCTTCTGAAATAAAACAATCTCTCCTGGAGAAAAGCGAAAGACTAATAATACTCATCTCTAATACTTGGAATACTTTTACTGTTGTAGATGAATAGATAACAGTTACAATAGTGTGTTCGTACTTTACTCATTTTCCATTACAATATTTATATCAAGATCTATGTTATGTTAAGCCCTATGTGCTGGTGTTCTATAGCTAATTCTTCTGAGGTAAATCATACTCTCCTGGAGAAAGGAGAAAGGCTAATGAAAATTGAAAGGCTCTGGAGCAACAGAAAAGGATTCATGGGAATTCTTCTTGAGATTTAAAAGCAGAACAACAACAACAAAAAAATTCCAGGACAGGAGACCCTCTTCTACAGAGCTTTCTGTACCGTATATAGGAAGCTCCAGACAGAAATGGAGTGTTGTTTGTGAATCATCAGCCATGTTGGGGGTGGGCTTTTGGTGTCGCAGCTGTCTTTGTGTCATCTATATTCCTGAAATAAACCAGGTAAACTCACTGGCTCACTCAATTGGACTTAGAACCATTTCTTTGGTCTTCTCATTCAAGTCCTATTAGGTGTAAACAGATATTTCTTCAAGTTTTCTAAGGGGAAAAATATCACATAGCTGAGTATAAAATGTTGTCTTGAAAGAGCAGGTTTTAATCTAGAACACAGCTAACTATATCCTTGAATGTGGTAGGAAAATGACTATGAAGATGCAAAGCTGAGAGCTGTAAGAAAAAAAAAATAGAGAGATACCAAGTACTTGCAAGGGTTATCATTTCTCTGAAGGGTTCCCTTCTGAGACCTGAAATACAAATAAACAGGAACCAGGGGATACCTAGAGGAAGAAGCTTCTGGAAGATGCTGACATAGAGCAAAACTTAGCATATCCAAACAGGGCCAGGACTGTAGAGCAGTTTCGGTATCCAATGAGTGTCAGGAAGGGAAGGAGAGCTCAAACACAGGACCTTGAAGTCTAGAAAGAAGGTAGAGGATCATATAGAGAGGGAACCCATTGATGATTCTAAGTAGCCATGTCCAGTTAGGTTTTAACTGGATAATCCTGGTACAGTGAAAGAATCAGTAGGCCTGACATTCAGGAGGCAGTTTCCTAGTGTGTGGGGGGATTTGGAGGCTAAGCTGGTAGATGGACACAGTTGATCAATACTTGAGAAATGACATTAACGATAACATCCAAGATCTTATTCTCCATTGCTGGGAATTCGGTTTTCAGAGTAGGCTCATCCTTAAAGGGCAAGGCTAGGCTAAGTAAACTAAAACTTCAAAGAAACATTCTCTCCACTGGAGTCTTCTGGTTTTGAATAAAAGACACATTCAGGAACTTCCTATTAATCTACAGCTCAAGGAGTGGAATCTAACCTTTGCCAAACTGATGCTGTCCTGCTGACACACTCCTTTCTTCACAACTCAGGCTGAGCATCAGCTGGAGTAGTACCAGATGCTAAGTGTTCTGAGAGGTCTCTCCTGAAAGCATTTGGTGCTCTGTAACACTTTTAGTGTCTAGAGTGCTCCTACCTTTGGCTTCTCCTCCAGTCAAAACTGTCCATTCCATCTATTATCGCCCCATGTCTTCACTGCCCCCTTTCCCTAGTAGGGTTAGATATGGGAACCCACATTTCATTTCTAGTCTTGACTTAAAAATCAGAAATTCTTTACACAGAAGACTGACAATCTTTTCCCATTTTGCTGGTTGTAGAGATAAACACTCGAGATTTACAAGGCTATTTCTAAGAAATTCTGTTCCCTGTTGTGGAGCTATGGTCATACTTCACCTCTTACAAATGGCATCTACTTCTCTTGCAACTTCTTCTGCCTTTTTAGGACTATGCATTCAGCACACAGAACTTTTAATAATCATACAATTGTGAGGTTTACAAATCTCACCAATATAAATCATGATAAGATCATCTCAACAGTACTTAGCAGTGCCCATTACCATTGTCATTCTTGCACTAGACAATTAAACTCAAGATTATGTTTCACAGTCTAATGTTTCAGAACCAGAAAATGGTGCTTTGTATATTTTAGTGATGTTTCATCAATGTGTATATGAGAAGGAGTAGGAGGGTAGTAATTAAAAACACTCTACTATTTGGTGGTCAATACGGTTGTTTTCTGATGTACAGCAAGTTCTCTGATGTTCCCATAGTAGAGCCTACAGAACATCAGAAAAAAAGCATACAATGCCTTAATAGATTAGTTTTCTTTGTCCTGAAACCTTGGATCTTACTACCACAGTTTCTACTCTCCAGGAAACACATATATTTATTTTTTAAGTTACTAGGAGAAGCAGAAAGAGACCACAGACTATGTTCTCCTGGGAACAAAACTCAGTGCATAAGCTCTGCAAATCATAGGTTCAATAGTTTGATTTTTCACTTAGCAAAAGCAGTAATTTCTATACCAAATGTCATGGCCACCTACATCAACTCTAAGGAGCAGAGGTCCTGTTAAGATGCCTGTGATTCAGGATGCAGACGGTTGCTGGAGAGAAATCTCACTGACCCTCTCCCAGTGGGAGTATAAATCCTGTTTTGCTGTTCATGTTTTGCAAAAACATGTTGTCTGAAACGAAGTAAACTCCTCAAGCTCTTTGGAAATAAAGCAAAAATTTATAGCAGCTGAATACATATATGATATTTCAATTTTGGGGAAGTTGTTAAAATGTCATGAATTGAAGTAATGGAAATGCAAAGATTGGTGTCTAACTGTGAGATGTCTCCCATGAGGCTCACAGAAATGAAGTAACCTGCCAAAGGAAGCTGGCTAGGGCAGGAATTGAATCTGTATGTCCTGAGCTCAGGTCTGATGGTCATGACGTTTTGCATGTGTCACTAAGTAAGGAGAAGATCCTACTAGACTCAAAGGCATGCTTTGGTTCATCAACTTCCAAAAAGATTTAGAATGCCTAAGTGATTACTTAACTCTTTTGTGTTGCTTTTTTTTTTTTTTTAATATTTTGTGAACAATCAAGTCAACATACCCCTGTGATAAATCTAACTTAGAGGGAAAAATTTTCACTTCATGCTACAGTTAAGATGGAAGTCCAATGAAAGCTGCTGATGGAACCTATTATGATTGACTACTTTCCCAAATGATCTAGTCCAACTCCACATGAAGGTATCTATCTACGTATTCATAGACTGCTTTCCTGTCTCCTCAACCTTGTGTCCAGCAATCTACAAGTCTTAGTTACAGAGGTAGGAATTCTACTACAGGAACATGAACATGTGGTTCCACTAAACTGGACATTAAGAATTGCCACTGGCCATTTTGAGGTTCTTGTGCCTTGGAGTGCAAAGACCTTAAATAGATCCATTAACGTATTGGTCTGATTAACAAAGAAAGACTGGGTTGCTAGTACACAATGTAGGGAAGGAAGAGCATGTATAGAAACAGTAGGACTCAAATGTTTTACCTAGGGGCAGGGAGGAGAGTAAGCCTAACCCAAAGAATGCTGCTATGAAAACTCCTATGGGAACCTACTATCTTACAACTAATTAAAAAACAATAATTGAAGGGATAGCAGAATATACATGAAATGAAAAAGGGAGGGGTAAATTCCAGGGCTTAAAGTAGAGATAGGAGTAGGGGTAGTAAATACAACCTAAAAAATGAGTTTGAAAAGAATCTTTTTGCATGGATGGATAATGTTGCTTCCAGAAAACATGGGTTATTACATGAATGGCATGGAATACATACCCTAATGAGCTGTTGGTCCAGGAGGCTCCAGTGATCTACAAAACCCTACACCTGTGGAGGTCATAGACCATATCATAGTACCTGCTATTGTTTGGCTAAATAGTCATTTTATCAAGTTGCCTTCTGAATACTTTTGTTTATACTAGTAGACCTGGGTTGTCATCAGTCTTGGTCAGGAGAGCTTCTTTTTGAAGTGGACAAAATTGAAGGAGACAAGAATAACTTCAGAGAGTACTGAGAATAAGGGACTGAGTCCTCAGCCCTGAATGGGAAATCTACTTCAGCTCATCACCAGAGCCAAATCTCAGGGAACATAAGGAAAGGAAAGTGAAAAAAAGATAGAAGATAAAGAATGAGGAGGAATACTGTGAAGTGCTCTCTTCTAGATGTAATGTGACTATCACATTCATGAATATAAAGCAGCTATACAAGATGAAGCTAGCCAAAATTACAGCATAGATAGGATAGATGAATGAACCTACCCCATACTGAAGAGTTGTTGGCAGTTGATAGTATCTAGGGCAGGAAGAAGCACTCATTTTTGAGGAGACACTCACTGGTAGGTTTCTGATGCTCCAGTGAATGGCTCCATAGCTCATGTATATATAAGCAGTATTAACTAGACTTAATAAGCTATCAACTAACAAAAAGACATGAATTTTGGAGGGGAACATGTTAGAGAGAAAAAAACAGAGGTTGTATATGATCATATTTCATTATATATATGCATGTATATACATATATATGTATATCCCAGAAAATAAATAAAAAATGTTTATAAAGTTTTGTCTGATGCTGTCTATCAATCTAATCTAATGCTATATTCTTGTCTTTGTACACAAATCCTGCTGCATAACCAATCGGTGTATCTATCCATATTTATTGATCCTTATATTTCTATTAAATTCACACATGTAACAGAATATATAAATAATATATAATATATTACAAAATATCTATGTACAAATACACATATATGCATATATTCTATAACTACTGTTTATTTGAAGAATCCTAAATAATAGGCATATGGAAATTACAGATCCAATGTTCAATACTCTTTACCTCCTTCTAGTTTTATTACACTTTGAGTTAAGAAGCTAATACATGCTCATTGTTAAAAGTTCAAGTACAGAATTGTAGATGTAAATACCAATGCTGTTCACCCCATTCCTTTTACCATTACCCCTTTGATGTTTATACCTGTACATATATTTCTTCATAAACCACATGTCAACATAAAAATAACACATATTCACATGTCTAGAATTTATTTTTAAAAGAGGTTAGACTGCACATAATTCTTGCACTTGGTAATTATTATTATTGTTGTTGTTCTTGTTGTTGCTATTGTTATTTATTTAGCTTTCCTAAGTAAATGCTACATGCATAAATAAATATGATTTATTTATCATACTAATACTAGATAAATAAAGTCAAAATTTCCAAATTCTCTATATACAAGATATTCTCTTTACCCTAACTAGCAAGCATTTTTCTACTGATGAACATTTACAGATTTTTAAATGACTTTGGGTGGTTCAAATGGTAAGCATGTTAACACACATGTTCATGTGCATTTCTAATATGTCATAAAATTGAATCTTGAGTCCATAGGGTATCTGCCCATTTCATTTTAATTTCTACCCCTAGATTTCTTTTCTAAAGTTGTAGAAAATCTTTGTTCTATCAGCAAAGCCAGGCCCAGATCTTTATTCACACTGGATGTTAGTACCCGGTGTCACACATAGGAAGTGTGCTCTCATTTGGAACTCACTGCAAATCTCCTGCCACTGTCCTCACTGACAGTGTTCTTCCACAGTCAGGCTAGTTGGCATATTTTCCTACGAGCAGTTGCTTCCTCTTTGCACATTTTTCATTGCATTCCTTAAAGGAAAGAAAAATCTCCAAGGGATATTCTTTCATCTTTACTGAATATAGTCTTTCCATTTACATATGTCCATAGAATGAATTCAGGTCAATATTTACATAGATCCTGACAGTTAAACTGAACTGACATCATCTTCCCACAACCTGTGAAACAGAAAAAGCATCAGAAGGGAGGTGATGATGCAGTTGACTTGGAGATGTCTGTCAGTGGCACAGTAGCAACGAAAATTCGAAGAAAAAAAAATCATCTTGTCAACTTCCTCAAACCAGAAATGTATTTAGACTGTGATACTGTTCTAATGCCCAGCTTGCAAAATTGCAGAATTTTCCAATTTGGTATGGCTCCAGGTTAAAAAACAGACCAGCTGAAAAATGTGGATCAGAATCATTTGCCATTCGTTCTTAATATAATGACTGATTTCCCACTCTGGATGCAGGGACCTGCAGGCAATGAGTTTGAACTAAGTCCAGGTGGAAGAGGGCCAGGCATATTAAATTCAAGGCTGCTATCCCACAACTCCCCACAGAAATTGAGCAAATACCATAGCTGAAGTGCTTTCTGCATGCTGTGTAACCCAACTCTTTTGGCAACCTGATTAATTCCTTGCCCTTTTCTGGAGTATGCACAGTTAGGAAATATATGAAAAGGTGACAGAAACCATAATAGAAGCTGTCAAGTATTACATTCAAAATGTAATCTTCTTCATTTTGGGTTTGGGTTGGGGGGTGGTGGGGACAAATGAGAAGATGTCTCCATGAAGCTAGGATACAATAATTACTTCTCAGTGTTGTTTTTCTATTGTTAATGCTAATACAGGACTAATATAGGAGTCTAATCCCAGAATTGATAGTTATTCTAAATTCGTGTTGTTTTCTATACTGTTATACAAAATTGCACCCCAAGACTTGTTTTTAAAACTGTGTTAATTAACCTCAAGTCTTAATTGTGTTTTAACATAGAGCACCATCTCAATGTGCACTTCACCATTTCATGGAACAGTGAAGTCTTCAGGGGCTTCATTTCGGGCTCCGTCAGTACACTTCTCTGTATTCTCTCCAAAGAATGTCTGTGAGGTTAACGTTCAGGCACAAATGGAAAGGCATACTTAAACCAAATTTTAGTTTTTCCAGTGATGGAGGTGTTGTCAAGGTTCCAGTGAGAAAGTAAAGCCAAGAATGACACACCAAGTTTTACCAGTGCCATTGAAATCCAAGCTTGTCAGGAGAAACTAATGTGTTAAGGAGAAACTAATGTGTTAAATCAACGATTGTTTTTTGGCTGAATGGAAACCTTTTAGATGTGACTTCAACATCCATGCTATTCAAGAATTCTTCCTTGAAAATTCTGTTTTATTGTACCATAGGAACAATGAGATACTTTGATACTTGGCAAATTAATTCTACAGTATGATTTGAAAGTCAAATTGACAAAACAGTGGGTCCAGCAATTTGTGGACCTAGTATGCTGATTCCTAAAGAATTCAACTAATGAAGGTATCACAAATTATGGAAGAAGTTAAAGCTAGAAGCTGAGGAAGAGTCAGAAATGTTTTTGGTTTTGTTTTTTAAGCACAGAACAGTCTAAGTTGTATTTTTCCCATTAGATTTTGATTCCTAAATGTTTCCTTCAAACAAGGAACTTACTTTAAATGGGATTTGAACAAACTCAGCTCCAGGAATTAGTAACCAATTTGCTTTTAAGGGTCATATTTCGTGTTACGCTTAATAGGAATCACATGTGTTTAGTTGGTCTTTTCTATATTGATGTTGGCTGACGGGAGAAAGGAATTCCAATAACAAAGCACTGCGATAGAGACTGTATCCATAAATCGTGCTTAGCTCTAACATCAGTATGCGCTTAAGGATACAATTATGCAGAGTACTATAAAATATTTGTGTGAGTGTATGTGTGTGTATGTCATTCGTGGCTGAAAATATTCTTGGGGGGCAGCAGTCTAGATGCTGGCCTGCTGACCTAAGGAAAAAACACCTGGCAATTAAATGGAAAAAATTGTAGGGTTAATTGATAGGGGAAGACTAATAGGATTCTGGCTGTGCTTGGGATCAGGGTATGACCTCTGAGAGCTCATGGATTGGAAACTGGAAAACATTTTAGATCTTGTGCTTGAAAAAATATCTGAAGCGGCACCACATGCCAGAGTTAATCAGCGTCAGACTGTACGGTTCCCTGTCTGTGGAAAATAAGCAAAATGGGAAGGGGAAGGGAGAGGGAATGTTGGCCCCTTTGTTATGAGCAGAATTGTGTACTGAGCAAATGAATATGTTGAAGTCTCATTAACCAATAGGACAAAGTGTTAGATAAAGATAGTAAGGAGGTAATTCACTGGAAATGAGGTCAGAAGGGTAAGACCCAATCCAGTGTCACCAGTGTCCCTCAAAGAAACACGGAGGCAGATCTCTTCCTTCTCTGTCCCTCTCTCTCTCCTCCTCCTCTTTCTCCTTCACTGCCACCCCCTTCTCCATCTTCATCTCTCTATCTCTTCAGCAGCACAACGTAAATGTCACATGGGGACACACTAAGAAGATTACCAGAGGCCAGGAGGAAGAAACACCTCACCAGAAACTGGACTGGCCAGGACTTGAATCTCTAACTGCTAGTCACAAATGTTATTTAGACTACCCGTTGTTTGTGGTAGCTTGCTATGGCATCTGTGGCTGACTGTCCAGTTGAATAAAAATAAGGTAAATGTGGTATGAGTAAATGAAAATCATGATTATAGTGTATGTGAACCCAAAGCAGACATTTTATATTTTGGTGAAGTCTTGGTAGGAGGACTTGCTCTATCAGCTCTCTAGAAATGTTCTTGCTTGTATCCAGAAAGTGAGAATGAATGTTGGTTATATTCATTTGGGCACATTTATTCTTCCTTTCCATCGAACATCATCAAGGATTTCCAAGAGGAAACATCTCTCTTTGGTTCTCTGTCTACATTTTTGGTTGATATTGCTGATGCTACCCTATGGCTGGAAGTTGGGTAAATGATGCAGGCCTAGGCTTTGAAAGCATCGTCTACACTGTCAGAATGACAAGAGTGGAAGTCGGAGTATCACACTGCTCTACATACTTACTGGAACTGCTGGGAAAGAGGTATGGCTTGCTGTGGGTCTGAGCAGAGATGGAAGGATGCAAGACTAGCTCATGGTCATTCTCAGAGAGTTAAATCACAATGAGGGAAGCTCTGGGTGAGAGAATAGAAGTCATGTTTTTTAAAGGGTTTTATTTCGAAGTATGTGTCTGTGTGTGGCACGTGCATGTGAGTGTAGGTGCCTTCAGAGGTCAAAAGAAAGCTTTGGTTTGGAGTTGTGAGCTTTGGTAGGCAGTTGTGAGCATCCTGAATTTCGGTCCTCTGCAAGAGCAGCAAGCTCTTGACTCCAGCCCTGAGAATTCATATTTTTGGTAGCACTTTTTGGAAGCAACATCCAGTCACTACTGCACCTAAACTTGAACTTCTTTATTACTATAGCCAATAATCCATTCTTTTTGTTTCTTAAGCTTTCTTTAGTTGGATCAGGTTTTTCTAGTCACAGAAGATAGTTTGGTTATAAATATGGCTAGAGACTATTCAAATTCTAATTCGAATGTCTTCTCTCTCTTTTCAACTCATTCAACCTTAGGGTAAGTTTATAATAACGTTGGGTCCAAGTTCTACTTTTCTGTGGGAAATCTCTGGGTTCTTATTCTTTGGTTGGAATCTTGATGAGTTTGCACAGGCTATCTGGATCTATTAATTTGTATGTGTGTGCAAATCCAGAAACCTAGAAAGGAAGGTTAAAGAGAGAGATTGGAAAATCATCCACAAGGTCATGCTCCAAGGCTTAGTGGATTGATTTGCTTGGGATCAGGGAACATCGGAATTCCTTAAGGCTGGGGGAGAAAACAGAAGGACTAGGGTGAAGATAGAGCACATGCCAGCTCTCATCTACACGCGGGTATGAACAGCAGGAGTGAAATGGCCACTTTTTAGGAATAAAGTTGTCATAGTTTCCCAGGTGTTGTGAGGTGACCAGTGTCTTCTCAGAATTCACTTCCACCCAGATTTTATTTGGAAGATCTTTGAAGATGTACTCAGTCGATCATCACAAGATGAGAACATCATAGATTTTAGGGTAGGCTTCAAGTACAATGACCTACATCCTTATAAAAGATGACACCAATACGTAGTTAAAAGCGATCATGAGAAGCAAGTTATACTGCAACTCTTCAAGGTATATCTGAAGGTACGTGGTGAGAGGCAAGGAAGGTTTTGCTCTCACAACTTTTAGATAAAGCAGAACTTGTTGACACCTTGATTTCCAATTTCTGGCCACTGGTCCAATCAGAAAAAAAAAATGACTATGGTAATAGCATGGCAAGATTTTGGTAAACTGCTGTAGCACAATCCACAGGAAAGGAAAACTAGAGCTTTACTGCGCTGTATGGGAAAGAGACAAGAAAGCTGAAAAAAGAGGTGCACTTGCCTCAGAGGAGGTACCTCTATCAAAGTTTATCAGTATTGAGGTGAAATGGCTATTTTTTTTTCAGCTACAGTCTGCCTTGTCTTCAATCTTAATTAATCAGTTGCCTACCAGGATCTAAGTCTTATGAAAAAGCCCTTCTTTGGGAAAGCAACGTTTGCTGAGTTTCTGCCCTTTTTTTCCAAAGGAGACAGGACTGCGAATAAAGGCGGCAGACTGTGCTCTGGACGTTGTGCATGGTTCTCTGGCATCGTGACAGTTGGGCCATCTGTTTCATGGAGGCCATCCAGCATGATCAGAAAGACAGGATTCTTTCTGTCGTTTCTTAGAAAAGCAGCCTTGTAACACTGCAGTCATTTAGCTGGTTCATTGTGTGCTTCTGTAAATTGTCCATGATTAAAGTTACTGTCTATCCCAATTTTTCTCAGACAACACTGACAGTTGTCCCAGCCCACCCCCTTTCAGTTTGACAGGTGTCTCTGGATAACAAGTTATATAGCTACCTTGCTATGACATAGTCTGTCCTTTCAGGGGAAAAAAATAAAAATAAAAAATCATCATAATTTAATCTACTTTGATCTTTCTTGCTAGCTTCATGAAAAAGTTATGTTTTAGAAATATACATACATTAAAAACTTACTACATTTTATCTACTTATTTGTGTTTGGGGCACATATGCTGTGGCACATGTGTGGAGGTCAGAGAGCAATTGCAGGAATTGATTCTTTCCTTCCACCATGGGGGTCCAAGGAAATAAACTCAGGTCATGAAGACTAGAGGCAGGATTCTGTATTCATTGATCCATTTCATGACCCCCAGATTTACTTTAAAAAAAAAAAAAGTGAGTTTTACTCAAGATTTAACAAAGAGAAGTTGGCATTGAATTTGTTTCTTAAGTACTATTTTCTTGTGCAGCAACACACACACACACACACACACACACACACGCACACACACACACACACACACACTGCTCCCCCTCCACTCCTATCTGTTTGGGGGTTTGATGGTTCCAGAAGTGCCTCTATGCAGTGAAAGGAATTTGCTAACTTCAGCAGTGTGACAACTGCATGGGGTTCTGTCTGCAAAGCAGGTGTAAGCTGGCATCCTGCCCTAGCCTGGCCAGACAGCTTCATAAATCCTATCCTTACCGCAGCCCAAATTACTTTTCATGACACAAAGCCAAGCTGTGTTATTCACCTAATGCCCCGATTTACAGTTCCCAAGACAAAAGAACATACAGATAGAGTTTCAGGGCTCTGTTTGCTTTCGCGTCTATCTAAAGGTCAGCTTCAGGTCAAGCTCAAGAAACTAGACCAGTCATGGTAACTAAACCTAAAAGTACGTTAAGTGTAAGTGGGAAATTTAAGCATTCCTTATTCTTGTGCCAGAATAAAATTCAAACCAATTTACATTCTTTTGATATCTGAGATAAACAGCTGTCCTCCCATTTCTAGCCTTTTGAGAAACTGTTATTCACTCTTTCATTCATGCACATATGTGTGCATGAGCTTACACATAAGGTATACATAGCACATATGTATGCATGAGCTTACAAATAGGGCACACACATGTACATATACAATAGACTACATAGTTCCCATTTAAGTATTCATTTCTATACCTATAAGGAACTGAGTTGCTGGAAATCTAACCTAGCCAACTGGTCGACCTAGAAGAATTTCATAGTAGTCCAGCAGGGCCATCCTGTCTCAAGAGTGAGAAAACACATCACTCTATTAACAAGAAAATCATACTTGAAAATGCAGGCATTTGGGGGAGGGATAACTGTATTCACTTCACATCCATGAGCATGACGGGCATGGCATGTTGCATGTAGTCCATTTAGAACTGCAAGTTAATACCATGAAAGCCTAGCTAACAAGCCAAGCTTAGGCTGTTAAATCATACTTTCTTCCTCAAGCTTGTGTGTGGGAGTCTACAAAACCCAACAAATGGCAGAGTAAGCACAACCTCCTCACTCCAGGAAACTACAATGGCTCATGAGATCTCTCTCCCTCTCCCTCTCCCTCTCCCTCTCCCTCTCCCTCTCCCTCTCC
>NC_034604.1:48428411-48480159 GCF_900095145.1 Mus pahari | reverse complement strand
TGTCTGTGTGTCTGTCTGTCTCGCATCCTTCCTTCATTTCATTTTTTCCCTTTTTTTTTTTAAAGGCATGGTCTCATTATGCAGCCCAAATTTGAGATCTTCCAGTGTCAGCTCCTCAAGTTCTAGGATTACAGATGTGTAGCATCACATCTGGCTTGCAGACTTTCACTGCAGTGCAAATTTCCCTTGTGACCACTCCTGCCAATCCCCTTCACTTTTGTTGTTATTGCTGACAACACTGGGATAGAAACTTCATTAAGGGAAGTAAGGCTTTATTAATTTTTTTGGCAGAAAACACATTTATTCCCATCAAATTTCAAACTGAACTTGTAGGTAGATTCATCTGAGATAGAATTATAGAACTAGCCTAGGATGTTTCCTACAAAACCAGGTAAGACTATCATCATCAGGTTTCCAAGTACAAGAGAGAAATATGAGTGACGGATACATTTGAATGAGTTGTTTGACAAATCTCTATGTAGATTGCAGACAGTGTGTTTTAACACCTGTGGCCCCCATGCCTTTTCAGTTCTCCCTCATCTCATGCTTTCTATTTTGCCCCTGTGATCCATCTCTGGAAGCTTCAGTTGTGTTGGACATGCTGAGATCCCATGATTCCTGAATCCTGTCACAAATAAATGAGTTATA
The DNA here is from genome assembly GCF_900095145.1 of Mus pahari. Classification (NCBI taxonomy): domain Eukaryota; kingdom Metazoa; phylum Chordata; class Mammalia; order Rodentia; family Muridae; genus Mus; species Mus pahari. The sequence continues at coordinate 48,479,511 of NC_034604.1, read as the reverse complement.
AGTCCTTGTGTGGGGTCAGCTTCTCTAAACCCAAGGAAGTCCAAAATGAAGATGGTTGTAAAGACAGAGGAGAGCACAGGACTTATGTAGCTTGACTCTGAAGAGCCATCCTTACAGGGGATTTAGGAATAGCATAGAGAATAATGTTGCAGCATAAGGAACATGCGATAGTGGGGGTCACTGAGTGCCAGTTTCCAGATGCGACTGCACTAATACAAAATAAACTGTGGAAGCTGGCTCATGGGACAAAAGCACTTGTTGCTCTTCCCAGGTTCAATTCACAGAAATTACATGGCAGCTTGCTACTGTCTCTAACTCCAGTTCCAGGAGATTCAATATCCTCTTTTGACTTCAGTGGACCCAGTAAGTACAAGGTTCACAGACATACACACAGACAGATAAAATACCCATACAGATAAAATATTAAAATAAAAATAACTTTAAAAACCATTGAGAAAAAAGTAGTGTGTATAGTGGTGTGTGTGTATGTGTGTGTGTGTGTTAATGTGTTCATATGTGTATTAGGGAGAACAGATTGGGGGGGGGAGTAAGAAGTAAAGATTTCTCCTCTTCTATGACGAAGATTATGACTAGGAAGATAAAACATGGCTTTGAGATTTGTCTTCATGTTTGAAAAGGCGTTAGAATGTTATTAACGTATTTCAGGAAGTGCTGAACACCAACTTGAAGCTTTTATCAGCTTTCCCTTGCTCTAATTTCTAAAGCAAAAATGCCTTCCTTCCAAATAGTCTATTAAATGAACATATGAAATTAACGAAACATATCATTGCTTTCACAATGGCCAAATTGTAGATTTGTCACAGTACAGAGACAGAAACTCATTAAGCCATTGTGCCTCCACTTCAGATTATAGCTCACTGAAAGAAAAGGAATTCTCCAGCCCACCAAACCTCCTCCATTCCGCCATTGTCTCTCTGAAACATCTTTTACAGTTCTAGCTGCAAATCATCTGGCTTATCGCTTCACGCCTATAATATCGGTGCTGCAGAAGTTAAGGAGAGCTGTGGCTGAAAATGAGAGTCTGCGGGGGGTTCGGGAGGTGGCGGGGAGGATTTCAGGTTTATTTGGGGATGAAGATAGAGTTGACAAGTTCTTGCAGCCTTTGAAAGCCTAGGAGTATAACAGCCTTCCCCCTTATCAGCCTGTCAAACCCCTTCCCTCAGAGTTCAGCCAACTGTGAAGTATTTATCCCATCGGGCTTGGGCATTTTAGCAAATGTCAGCATGGTTGCAGTGGGAATCCAAACTGATCATTCAGCTATTCTCCACACAGCACCAAACAATGCTCCATCTTTTGAGAGGATTCTGCGAATTCAGGAAAGAATGACAGGAGACAGCAAGTGTGACTCAAATTTGAACTGGCCAGTCCTCTTTCCAGACGTGACCCCTGCACTTAATCATAATCAAATGCCAAGGGACTAGAAAAAAAAAAATGTCTCATGCCTTTCCAAACAAATGCTGTTTCATCGTCTTTGGTTATCAAAGTCAGTTTGCCTTTAAAAGTCATCGCACAGGGGCGTTTTGATGAGAAGTCTTTTCAAGTGCTCATTCACTCTTTTATTTGAATAAAAATAAAGCCAACAAAACTTCTCATGAAACTCTTGACAGCAAAAACGTCTCTCTGGAGCTCATCTTGAACTTTGTATCACTTCCAATTTCTAGGAAGTGACCTGTTGAGGGAGGAAAGAAGTAGATTCCATTTGGCCCCTTCCCACATCCTTATGATCTCTGCATTTCTGATTTGTTCACATAGCAGTATTGACAGTATACATAATGGAAGAGAGAATTTTTTTTAAAAAAAAGATGAATGTGTTTACGCTTTTTTCTGATCAAATATGTCCACTATATATATTTATAAATATATATATATATACTGTATAATAAGATACCTATTATTTACTAACTGAAAGGGTGGAGTCTATGGACTTGGGGACAGACTAAAAAGTAAGCATTCTGTTGGGAGAGACTGAAGCTTGAAGGTACACCTGCTTCAGGCTGGGAAATCTAAAAAAATAAAGGGCATGCTACTGAAAAACATTCAGCAAGATTTCTGTGTAAAAGTCTTCAGCAAAACTCTTTCATGGTAAAACTCTACTCTTTGCTCTTAAGACGACCTAGAACCAGTGAGGCAAGGATCATACACAATATAGATATAATTTATCTTACTTGAAGTCAATTGATTGCGAATGTATATGTTAATTCTATCCAAAAAATACATACATAGCAACATCTTGACTAGCTAGATCAAGTAGTCAGACACAATATTCTGGTCAAGTTGAACTTAACATTTATTGCTGTCAAAGGGAAACCGCTGCCTTCATGCCTTCTGTTGTATTTGCAAAAATATGGTAGTCTAAGTGAGAAAGCCTGGAATAAATTCCATGTATACTACTTTCTGAATGTCCCCGGGCAAGTCCAGAATTGTCTGTCTCCACATTCTTATTTGTAAAATTAGGTACATTAACGAATATTCTTTTTATTACAAGTATAGGAAGTGCCATCCGGTCAAGGTCAAGAGAATGCAAAAGAAATGTATAGGTTGGAATGACCAAATTTGAAGTTTAACTTCATCTCGAGCCCACTGTAGACACTCAGGATCTCAATCCCTCTCAAATATCTCTTCTCTCCCTGGCTCTCTTTTGAGCCCTCCCTTGTATAGGTTAACCTCTTCTAGCCTCTTCAGTGTTCAGCCTGGTAGGGGAAAGGTCGCTTGCCAGCTCTTCAAAGCCATGCTCATTCAAAACACACCCACTGTATGTTGGGGCTTGAAGTCTCAGTGCATCCAGCCAGGGTAATTGCTCTATTTTACAATGCTAGAAAAAGGACCCCATTCATGCAGGCACATAGGGAGAGGAGATTGGATAACTCTTCAATCACAATTTTGAGCACCCTTATTCCTAAGGTAAAAATAGATGCCAGGGAGGCAGAATACAGGTTTATTGTGTGATGATTTCAGCACCTGCTTCACTGGACTGGTTCATGAAGATTAGCTTCTCCAGTCAAATATGTTCTGATTGTTTTTCTTTAATTTTTAAAATTACCATCATCACCATTATCATTATCAGCATTACTATTATTACTATTACTCTGTGTGTGTTTATCAGCATTACTATTATTACTATTACTCTGTGTGAGTATATATATATATATATATATATATATATATATATATATATATATATATTGAATGTGTGTGTGTGTGTGTGTGTGTGTGTGTGTGTGTGTGTGTGTGTGCACTCATGGAAGGACACACACATGCCAACTCCCTTCTGGAGTTGGTTTTATCCTTGCGCCTTGCTGAGACAGCAGGGTCTTTTCTTGTTTCTAACTCTATGCTTTCTCCAGACTAATGAGCCTGAGCTTCCTGGCGATTCTCCTCCCTTCACCTCCTATCCTACTATAGGAGAATCTGGATTATAGTTGAAAGCCACCCAACAATCATGGGTTCTGAGGATCAAACTCATAACAGCAGGCATATCGGACTTTTGCCCACTTGCCTTCTTGCTGGTCCTGCTCTGATCTTTGCAGGTAGATGGAAGTAGACAGCTGAGATTCCACAGACATTCAAGCTGGCAGTACCAGATAGGAACGGTGGGTACGTATATTCTTTAGAAGAGTATTTCAGATGCTATCTTGTTATGGATAGTTTTTCAAAGATGACCAACATCATCTTAGTATATTGCTTTTTGTGTGTGTAATCAACCTGTCCTATAGAAAATGAATAGAACTGATTAGGAGCAAAATTTCAGCATTTCAGAGTTATGGTAGAGTGCAATTTTTGTTTGAAATTGAAATGAAGAGACTTACAAGCATAAATGAGCATAATGGGGGATCCTGAGAGATTGTATAATCAGCTTATATGGCACAAAAAGAATTAAAAGCAATTAATGAAAAAGATTGGCTCCTGGGGTGAACTTCAACTCCACACTCAGTTCCTTCAGCTCTTTGTTTCATTGGTAAAATATTCATTCTTTTGTCTTTTTCTCCTTCTAACTCTTTGTCAGAGAACTTTTCTTTGTATTTCATTTCCAGTGATGTTTTTATTTTATATACAAAACCTGTACATCTGAGTAAATACAGTTTTCTTCAAGGCAAAATAAAGTATGTTCGTGCATGCATGTGTGCACACACACGTGTGTGTGTGTGTGTGTGTGTGTGTGTGTGTGTGTGTGTTGTTGTTGTTGTTGTTGTTGACTATGAGGAGCTAACACTGGGGATGCTAGAATCAGACATTCAGAGAGTGGAAATTATTCTCTTAGCATAGGTCACATTTGAGAATATCATGGGGAGGAAGAGATTTTAGGAAAGAATCATCTTTGTGAAAGTTCTCACTATTGCATGCACCACCATTTCAGTATGCTCAATAATTAGACTTTAGACTCTAATTAGACCTTAGACCTTGATTGGGATCTAGGGAAGTTGTTTTATTGCTGAAGTATATTGGAGAATATCCTTACTTGGGCACTTCAGCTTGTTGACCTTTTTGAGCTTTGTGATCTGTATCTTGGGTATCCTGTACTCTTGTTTTTTTTTGTTTTTTGTTTTTGTTTTTGTTTTTTGTTTTTTTTTGGCTAGTATTCACTTACTAGGGAGAGAGAAGAAAGCTATCACATGTGGGGAGGGAGGGAGGGAGAGAGGGAGGGAGGGAGGGAAAGTGGATTGGGAGGGGATGGGAGAGGAGGTGGGGGAAGGGGGAGAGAGACACATGATCTGGTATTGGGTGAGAGAAAAGGACTAAAGCCCCGAGGGCCAGCAGAAAGAATGGAAACAGGCAACCTGGGGAGATAGGAGGTTGCTGGGATACTCCAAAATTCACCAGAGACCTGGGAGATGAGAGACTCTCAGGACTAAAATGGAAGGACCTTAGATGAAATGCCCTACAGAAGGGAGAGAAAACTTATAGAGCCTATCTCCAGCAGGAAGACAAGACATCAAGTGAGGGATGGAGTTGCCATCCCACAGTCACAACTCTGATCCATAATTGTTACTGTCTGAAAGAATTACAGGGATGGACATGGAGAAGAGCCCGAGGAAAAGAAGGTCCAGTGACAGGCTCAAAGTGGGATCCAGCTCAAGGGGAGGTTCCAAGGCCTGACACTGTTACTGAGGCTATGGAATGCTCACAAAAAGGGGCCTATCATGACTGCCCTCTGAAAGACCCAACAAGCAGCTGGATGAGTCCGATGCAGATGTTTACACCCAACCAATGGACAGAAGCAGCTGACCCCTGTTATTGAATTAGGGAAGGCTCAAAGAAGCTGCGAAGAAGGGTGATCCTGTAGGAGGACCAGCAGTCTCAATTAATCTGAACCCCTGAGATCTCTCAAATACTGGGCCACCAAACAGACAGCATATACCAGTTAATATGAGGCCCCTAGCACACATAGAGTAGAGAACTTCCTGGTCTGTGTTCATTCAGAGATGATGCACCTAACTCTCATGAGGCTGGAGGTCCCAGGGAGTTTAGAGGTCAGGAGGGGTGGCGGTGGGGACATCCACATGGAGACAGGGGTAAAGAGGAGGTATGGGTTGTAGAACAATCAGAGGGTGGATCAGGGGTGGGGGGAATAAAATATGGAGTGTAAAAATAATTAATTAATCAATTAATTAATTAATGGAGAATGTCAGTTTTTGCACTGTATCTAGTTACCACTGGGAGAGAAGAAAGAAATTGAACTGGAGAAAGTGAATTGTTGCCTGTAACAGATTATGTGACAGCCTTATAAACTCTTCATTTAAATATTTCTGAAAACCTTTTCAAATCCTTCCCTGCTATGTTGTTTTTCCTGCATTTTAGAGTTGAAGATATTTGTCTCCCCAGATGTGTTGTGTATACTGTGTAGTGTCAGTAGTCTGGTTGGACAATTAAGAACTCCTGGGTCCTGGACTGCTAGGCCAATAAGAAGAGGAAGCAAAAGCATTAAAACACTGATGTGATGGAAAACCAGGGCTTTGTGAAGAAATATTTAGAGCTTAAATAAATTTCAGTCTTCCTAGCCTTGGCAGAATTCCATACACAGAACTAAATTAAAATAGACCGTGATACCGAGGGGATGGCTTACAGAGTTAAAAGTGCTTTTCTCTACAAGCTCCAAGGGGTTTGAGTTCAAATCGCCAGCACCACCTAAAAGCTGGGCGTCCTCATGTGTGCCTATAACCCAGTACTGGGGAGCCAAGATTGCAGATCATAGAAACTTGTTGTGCAGTCACCTTTGACAAAGCTCCAGATTGAGTGAGAGATCCTGCATTGGTTACTTTACTTTTGCTGCGATGAAAACATCGTGACCAAGATTAATTATAGAAGGAAATATTTAATTGAGGCTATGGTTCCAAAGGGTTAGAGTAGAGATAGTAGTAGCAGGCAGCTGGAGCAGCAGTTGAAAAAAATCACATCTCAAACAGCAAGCAGAAGACAGAGAGCACACTGGGCATAGCATGTAGCCTTTGAAACCTCAAAGCTTGCTGCCAGTGATGTAAGTCCTCCAATGAGGCCACACCTCCTAATCCTTTCCAAGCAGTTCCACCAACTGGAGACCAAGTATCCACATATGTGAGTTGATTTGGGCCTTTTAAAATAGTCAAACCACCACAGATCCTATTTCAAAAAATAAAATAGAAAGTGATAAAGACAGCTAAGTCTCTCTCCCCAACTTCCACATGATCCCCCCCACCACACACACACACACACACACACACACACACACACACAAAACTAGATTCAAAGCAAAAACGAAATAACACAAAATGGAATACAAATCAAACAAGAGAAAGAAAAAAAAAAGCTATTCAAACTACGTGTGTGATTTCTCCTCTTTATCTTGAATTGTAAACTAACAAGGCTTAACTTAAATAATGATCTCCCCTTTACGATGTCAGCCTGCTAGTAAAAACCACTAATTTTTGTATATTTTTTCTGAGTGTCTCAGCAAGACTCTAGCCATCAGTAGAGCTGCATGGTGCTATCCTAAACCTCAGCCGTCTTGGCCTTGACACCTCTCACTGGAGGAACGCATGGAACTGAGTGTGAACTGATATTATTCATTACCATAGCTATCATCTAAAACAGACAGAAAGGCAAAGACGGTTCCATCTATAGCAACACTGATAGTACTCTAGAGTACTTTCTACAGATTACATAGTTCTTTAAAACAAATTATTTACAACCGATATTTGTGTCTGATGTAAGTATAACCATATTCACATTTCTGGATAAAAGTGATCAGTCTAGTAAAGGAGATCCATCCCAAGAATTCATTCCAAAGCATTTTGAACTACTTATGCTGTACTTGAGTGTATATTTTGACTAATGCTTTATTTTTAAAGCAAATTAACATAGCTAGGCCCTGTTGTGGAGACGAGGCAAGTACCCACTTTACGCCCTTCCTAAGCTGTGGCGTAAGCCATTGAAGCGTCTTTTCCAATTCGTCCTGACACCCTGCCAGCCTGCTTATGGAGTGTTTTCATTACGGCTCATTCCATTTATGCTATATTGACAATTCTTTTGGAAAATGAAATCTTGGTCTTAACTCTCCAGTCATTTTTGGTTTAATATATTCTCAGTTGCTTTTGAAAACTTGATCATCTTCATCCTATACAACAAAATGAATTTGCAACCCAATTTCACACCCATCTTCTCCTCTCCTCACCCTCCCCATCTCACCTGGCTCACATCCACCCCAACAGCCTCTGTCCTGGCTGTAGATTTAGTGTCTGGATCTAGCAGGTGTGGGAGGTCTGATCTGGTGTAGACTGTCTTAGTAGCCAGCTTCCTGTCCATTCTCAGAGAAAAAGACTCCATCTAGAAAGTGGTAGAACGTCACTCATGGTGTCACTCACGGTGTCACTCACGTCACTCACGGTGTCACTCACGGTGTCACTCACTGTGTCACTCACGGTGTCACTCATGGTGTCACTCACGGTGTCACTTGTTCAGAGGCTTGATCTCCCTCTGTTTGCACAGGAAAAGGCCACGAAAGCCAACCCTTCTGTTAGGATATTATTTCCTCCAAAACCTCCTCTGTTGCTATGGAACTATCTCTCTTTCCAGGAGGCTATGAGCTGCCTCTACTGTCTTTGCCAAAGCCAATCAACATTTGCTACAACCCATTCTCTAGGCTTAGTATCCTGCTGATGGGCTCAATGGTCTCATGGTTACTGGCACTCTAAATTCTCCAACATAAAAGCCATGAGATCTGTGGGGATAGCTGATTATATTCCTTCAGGGCTAACAAAAGCTGGTAGGGACTTTCTAGGCTCCTGGCATCTTTTTCTTTAATTCTGATAGAATGCAATACTCTGGCAAATCCTATCCCAGAACACCGAAAAGGCTCAAGTTCAGTCCTTTCCCCGGTTCTCCAAAATGCTGTGGCACACTCTTCTAGCTCATTTTTCTTTCTCCATGGGACAGGGTGTTGCGGTTACAATAAAAATGTTCTAGAAGTAAAGGCTTCCAAACAGTTTCTCGAGCATTTTGCTTCTCACCTTCTGTTGTCGCTGAAGCATCGTCGTGTGTTTGAGGGCTCCAGAGCTTAATGGCCACTTGTCGTTGGAGTGAGACATCAGGTCTCCTTCTCCACATAAGTGATTTTCAGATTGTTATGAATCCATTCACACACTTAACTTTATACAAAGTAAAATAAAATAAAAAAGCAGCACTGTCCCCAAGTCACCTAGCTAAAAATCCAGGCAGGTTCTTCCCTTCTAATGCAGACTGCATGGGGAGGATGCAACCATCTCGCTCTAGTCCTGTAAACATTCCCACTGAAGACTTCATGTCCCTCCAGTGAATGTAGAATGTTTCTCAATGAGTTGCTCTTGAAACCTTTCATGTCAGTCAAGAAATACATATCAGGCATCTGCCTCATGAGATACATATTTTAGGGCCCTGGCAATCCTAGAGGAGAAAATACTTTAGGAAGAAATATGAGTCACAGGGCTGCATTTGAAATACACTCATTAGGTATGATTATGTGTGCACTGAAATGAGCTTCCTCTTATCATTTAGCCAAGCTCAATCCCAGGCACCCAGAGAACATTGGACTTCATTCTCTCAGTGGCTTCGTTAGTAGGTAAAAACTATGTTGTCAGCCTAAACCTACCCACTTACTATCCAAGAATGTGTTGAAACCCTATGGCACTTGACTAATATGTACAATCGATATCCTTTCATTTATCAGATAAAAATAAAATTCAAAAGTGTTTACCTTGAACTCCATGAGACTGTAGCATGTAGTCTTCATCACACCTATCAAATTATCAAATATTTCAAACAAAATTCCCCACTAATCAAACCTACTGCTTAAAACTGCTTTTCTTCCCTGTTGTCAACTTGTTTCTTTTATAGAATTAAGATTTAAAGATGGGGTACAGAGCTAAACAGAGAATTCTCACTGAGGAATACTGAATGGCTGAGAAGCACCTAAAGAAATGTCCACCACCCTTAGTCATCAAGGAAATACAAATCAAAACAACCCTGAGAGTCTACCTCACACCAGTCAGAATGGCTAAGATCAAAAACTCAGGTGACAGCCGAAGCTGGTGAGGATGTGGAGAAAGAGGAACACTCCTCCATTGTTGGGATTGCAAGCTGGTACAACAACTCTGGAAATCAGTCTAGCAGTTCCTCAGAAAATTGGACATATTATTACCTGAGAATCCAGCTCTACCACTCCTGGGTATATACCCAATAGATTCTCCAACATATAACAAGGACACATGCAACTTATTTATAACAGCCAGAAGCTGGAAAGAACCCAGATGTCCTTCAACAGAGGAACGGATACAGAAAATGTGGTACATTTACACAATGGAGTACTACTCAGTTATTAAAAACAATGAAATCTTGAAATTTTTAGGCAAATGGATAGAACTAGAAATATCATCCTGAGTGAGGCAAGCCAATCACAAAAGAACACACATGGTATGCACTNACTGATAAGTGGATATTAGCCCAAAAGCTCGGAATACCCAAGGTACAATTCACAGATCATATGAAGCTCAAGAAGAAGAAAGGCCAAAATGTGGATAATTTGGTTCTTCTTAGAATGGGGAACAACCCCCCCTCCCAGGTAGAGATACAGAGACAAAGTGTGGAAAAGAAACTGAAGGAAAGTCCATCCAGAGACTGTCCTATGTGGGGGTCCATCCCATATAAAATTACCAAACCCAGACACTACTGTGGAGGCCAACAAGTGCCTGCTGACAGGAGCCTGATATAGCTGTCTCCTGTGAGACTCTGCCGGAGCCTGACAAATACAAAGGTGTATGCTCACAGCCAACCATTGGACTGAGCACAGGTCCCCAATGTAGGAGTTAGAGAAAGGATTGAAGGAGCTGAAGGGGGTTGCAGTCCCATAGGAGGAACAACAATATGAACCAACCAGAACCTCCAGAATTCCCAGGGACTAAACCACCAATCAAAGAATACACACGGAGGGACACATGACTCCAGCCAAATATGTAGCAGAGGATAGCCTTGTTGGACATCAATGGGAGGAGAGGCCCTTGGTCCTGTGAAGGCTTGATGCCCCAGTGTAGGGGAATCCCACGCCAGGGAAGCAGGAGTGAAGGGGTGGGTGGGGGAATACCCTTATAGAAGCAGGGGGAGGAAGGATAGGGGAGTTTCAGGGGGAAACCAGGCAAGGGGATAACATTTGAAATGTAAATAAAGAAATTATCTAATAAAGTAAAGAAGAAAAAAAAAAAGATACAGGTCAAATGTTGCCACCTGCACTAAATGGGAACTCATCCTCTCACAAGGTTATGGACGTCAAACAGCAGTAAGGGCAGAGCATCTGTGAGGATGTGGGAGCTTCTCCATGTTCATAGAGAAAGAGGAGTATGTACAAACCCACAACATACTTCCGTCCTTTAATAACTTATCAATGTTTCTTTTAAACCTTGTCCCACATATAAAAGACTGGTGGGATACAAGACGACATGTCTGAATTCGTAGGGGATTGTGAAAAAGAGATCAGAAAATAGCAACTCTGACTGAAAGACATGAAGAAAAAGCAAAAAAACCAAAATAGAAACAGAAACAAAACCTAAAGAATATGAAATATCAAATGGGGCTTTGAAAACCCTGCAAAACACAAAAAGAACTGTTAATTTTTATTAATGTTGGAGTAAAGTTTCCCATGGACACCAAGGAAGATAAGATAGTAGCTGAAATCTTAATTTGATTTTTTTAAAAAGATTTATTTATTTTATGTATATGAGTACATGATAGCTGTCCTCAGACACACCAGAAGAGGGCATCAGATCCCATTACAGATGGTTGTGAGCCACCATATGGTTGCTGGGAATTGAACTCAGGACCTCTGGAAGAGCAGTCAGTGCTCTTCACTGCTGAGCCATCTCTCCAGCCCAGAAATCTTGATTTTAATAGAAAACAAATTTGGGAGTAAGGTTGTATACTCGTTTCTTTTTTAAAAATTTATTTTATTAGATATTTTCTTCATTTACATTTCAAATGCTATCCCGAATGTCCCCTATACTCTCCCTCCATCCTGCTCCCCTGCCCACCCACTCCCACTTCTTGGCCCTGGCGTTCCCCTCTATGGGGCATATAAAATTTGCAAGANACATATAACAAGGACACATGCAACTTATTTATAACAGCCAGAAGCTGGAAAGAACCCAGATGTCCTTCAACAGAGGAACGGATACAGAAAATGTGGTACATTTANACAATGGAGTACTACTCAGTTATTAAAAACAATGAAATCTTGAAATTTTTAGGCAAATGGATAGAACTAGAAATATCATCCTGAGTGAGGCAAGCCAATCACAAAAGAACACACATGGTATGCACTNACTGATAAGTGGATATTAGCCCAAAAGCTCGGAATACCCAAGGTACAATTCACAGATCATATGAAGCTCAAGAAGAAGAAAGGCCAAAATGTGGATAATTTGGTTCTTCTTAGAATGGGGAACAACCCCCCCTCCCAGGTAGAGATACAGAGACAAAGTGTGGAAAAGAAACTGAAGGAAAGTCCATCCAGAGACTGTCCTATGTGGGGGTCCATCCCATATAAAATTACCAAACCCAGACACTACTGTGGAGGCCAACAAGTGCCTGCTGACAGGAGCCTGATATAGCTGTCTCCTGTGAGACTCTGCCGGAGCCTGACAAATACAAAGGTGTATGCTCACAGCCAACCATTGGACTGAGCACAGGTCCCCAATGTAGGAGTTAGAGAAAGGATTGAAGGAGCTGAAGGGGGTTGCAGTCCCATAGGAGGAACAACAATATGAACCAACCAGAACCTCCAGAATTCCCAGGGACTAAACCACCAATCAAAGAATACACACGGAGGGACACATGACTCCAGCCAAATATGTAGCAGAGGATAGCCTTGTTGGACATCAATGGGAGGAGAGGCCCTTGGTCCTGTGAAGGCTTGATGCCCCAGTGTAGGGGAATCCCACGCCAGGGAAGCAGGAGTGAAGGGGTGGGTGGGGGAATACCCTTATAGAAGCAGGGGGAGGAAGGATAGGGGAGTTTCAGGGGGAAACCAGGCAAGGGGATAACATTTGAAATGTAAATAAAGAAATTATCTAATAAAGTAAAGAAGAAAAAAAAAAAGATACAGGTCAAATGTTGCCACCTGCACTAAATGGGAACTCATCCTCTCACAAGGTTATGGACGTCAAACAGCAGTAAGGGCAGAGCATCTGTGAGGATGTGGGAGCTTCTCCATGTTCATAGAGAAAGAGGAGTATGTACAAACCCACAACATACTTCCGTCCTTTAATAACTTATCAATGTTTCTTTTAAACCTTGTCCCACATATAAAAGACTGGTGGGATACAAGACGACATGTCTGAATTCGTAGGGGATTGTGAAAAAGAGATCAGAAAATAGCAACTCTGACTGAAAGACATGAAGAAAAAGCAAAAAAACCAAAATAGAAACAGAAACAAAACCTAAAGAATATGAAATATCAAATGGGGCTTTGAAAACCCTGCAAAACACAAAAAGAACTGTTAATTTTTATTAATGTTGGAGTAAAGTTTCCCATGGACACCAAGGAAGATAAGATAGTAGCTGAAATCTTAATTTGATTTTTTTAAAAAGATTTATTTATTTTATGTATATGAGTACATGATAGCTGTCCTCAGACACACCAGAAGAGGGCATCAGATCCCATTACAGATGGTTGTGAGCCACCATATGGTTGCTGGGAATTGAACTCAGGACCTCTGGAAGAGCAGTCAGTGCTCTTCACTGCTGAGCCATCTCTCCAGCCCAGAAATCTTGATTTTAATAGAAAACAAATTTGGGAGTAAGGTTGTATACTCGTTTCTTTTTTAAAAATTTATTTTATTAGATATTTTCTTCATTTACATTTCAAATGCTATCCCGAATGTCCCCTATACTCTCCCTCCATCCTGCTCCCCTGCCCACCCACTCCCACTTCTTGGCCCTGGCGTTCCCCTCTATGGGGCATATAAAATTTGCAAGACCAAGGGGCCTCTCTTCCCAGTGATGGCCGATTAGGCCATCTTCTGCTACATATGCAGCTAGAGACTGGAGCTCTGGGGATACTGGTTAGTTCATATTGTTGTTCCACCTATAGAGTTGCAGCCCCCTTCAGCTCCTTGGGTNCTTTCTCTAGCTTCTCCATTGGGGGCCCTGTGTTCCATCCAATAGCTGACTGTGAGCATCCACTTCTGTGTTTGTCAGGCACTGGCATAGCCTCACAAGAGGCCGCTATATCAGGGTCCCTTCAGCAGAATCTTTCTGGCCTGTACAATAGTGTCTGGGTTTGGTGGCTGATGATGGGATGGATTCCCGGGTGGGGTAGTCGTATACTTGTTTCTGTTTTGTCTTAGAGTCTTGCTATACAGTCTAAGCTGGCCTAGAACTCACAGTCCTCCTTTCTCTGGCTCAAAAGTGTGGAGGTCTTAGGTAGGTATCAGACACATGGATGGTGAAAGGGGGCTAATCAAATGTTATAGAAACCCTGGAAATTTAAGTTTTTATATACATTTGTAATTATAAAATGAGAAATCATCAAATCTCTTACCAAGCAATTTTTTAAAAAAAGTCTTGAATATCATATGGATAGGCAGCACATCTAATATAGAAAATACAGACAACAAACAAAAATGATATTGAGGGACTGGATGATGCCCTCTGGCCTTCTAGAGGATGTCAGCTGAGTTGTCAGCATCAAAGGCAGGAGGTTTAGAACTGTCTGTATCTCCAGCTGCAGGGGATATGTGTCCTCGTCTGGCATATAGGCTCCTACTCATGCATGGCATATGAATGCAAGGACACACACACATCCACATAAATAAAAAGTAAAATATTTTAATTGGTATTAAAAATTAAAGAACAAGTCAAATTGCTAAAGGAAATTTTGACAGAAATTCAAAGATATCGCCTAGCATCAACAAAAGCCCCAGGCCTGCGCTTAAGGAAATTTTAGGAATATTCTTACCTAATGAGTCTAATTTGAATCCCAGGAGTATAATATAAAGAAAAGAAGTATTTAACCTAAAAACATACGTGGGTTATTGTCAGATGATGAACAGCAATAAACCAGAATCTCCAGAAGTTAAGTTGGAAACATGACAGAGCATGGTACATGGACAGACATGAGAAAACAGGCACCTACTTCAAGCACCAAACTGTCTTATGGACCGGAGAACATTTTCTTTAAATATCATTTTATTTTAATCTCAAATTTGCAATATCTCGCGCAGAAAATCTAGAAATACAGCAAAATACTGGTTTTCCTTCACTTAAAAAGAATTCTTCCTAAAAGTTTTGTTTCTATCTCATCTTTCAAATAATAGGTTATAACTTGCATGTTCTTAAATAGTAAAATTTTATTGAGCTATTTATTTGTCTATTTGGGGGGGATTAATTTTCACCTTCTATAAAGCAAACAGAAATACAGAAACCAGAATACATTTGATGTCTTTTATTACTAAAAGTTAAATTAACCAGAGGCTCCAAACATTTAAATGCCTTTAAGACTCTGAGTTTCCCTATATATTTGCAAAACTCTTAAGTTGGTGGCTGATTGAGAAAGTTTGCCATGTGTTGAAATTTTGCAAAGCAATTTGGAAAATCTAAATGACTGAACTACCTGAGGTCACTGGGACCTCTACACCCTCCATCCCCCAGGTCTCTGTGTCTCCTCACTTTGACATAAATGGATTCCTAAATCTTTTCCCAGAGCCTATCCATAAGCAAGCACTCATTCCTGTGTAGGAATGACTGGTGCGTTGACTTTTCCTGGAGAAACAATGTATAATGCTATCCATGTTGCCTCAGACACTTCAGGCTGGAAGATGCACACCCATCTCCTCAGAAATATCAAAGCTAAACTGAGTCCATTACCCTAAGACTAGTCATTTTTGATTAGTTAATCTATAATGGATACAAGCATATGCAGTTTGAATGAATGGCAAGTGTGGCGATTTGCATAAGGAATGTCTCCCATAGGTTCACATATGTAAATTCTTGGTCCCCAGTGGGTAGCTCTGTCTGGGAAGATTATGAAACTTTTAGGATGGAAACCTTTCAGGAGAAAGTATTTCACAGATGGGGTAGGAGGAGTTTTGAGAGTATATAGTATCTCCTTGCTTCTAGCTTGCTCTCTGCTTCCTGGGTGCAGTTGCAATGTGATCTCTCAACGTACCGCCCCTATTGCTAGGCCTTCTCTAGCATTATGGATGTCCAGCCCTCTGGGATTGTAAGCCATTTCAAACTCTTCCCTGAGTTGCTATCGGTCATGGTATTTTATCACAGCCAAAAAGTAACTAATACAATTTGAAAGTAGAGGCAACTATCTAGTTCTTTGAATCTTTGGATGTGGATATATGTGCATGTGTGTGTTCTCATGTACATGCGAGTGTGTGTGTGTGTGTGTGTGTGTGTGTGTATGTGTGTGTGTGTGTGTGTAGGTGTAGGTATAAAGTTGACACTGGATGTCTTTCTTGAAGTAATCTTCTTTATTTCCTGAGGTAGGATTGCACACTGAACTCTGAGCTCACTAACTAGAGCTGGTATAGCTAGTCGGCTTGCCCCAGAAATCCTTTATCTCTGCCCCCTGAGTATTAGGATTATAGGTGGCCACCATGCCTGGTGACTTTTACGTGGTTTCTGGGGATCCTAACTTCAGTCCTCACATATATGGGGTGACTTTATTTATTGATGTGTGAAAGTGAAAGAAATGTTTTGCTCTTAAAGAAAAAAGGGCAAAGGAGCCAGGGCAGAAGAGTTAGGAAGCCCATGAACTGCATGTACCAACCAACCCCTACACAACGGCTCTCCTTAGTTCAGACTGCTTCTGACTTCATATAGGGTTTCTTTTAGCCAGTTTTGCTTCATACCCTACTTCCTGCCCCTTTCACTTATTAAACTTCTGGATCTCGTGCCAAGCCCACTTATGCATTACTCCAGATTCCCCTCTTAACTCTCACTCTGTGAGAAGGAGTAGGTCCCCACCCCTCCTCAATTCACAATCTTAGAAGTATCAAACTTGTCCTTCTTTCATGTAAAAGACCTTACAAAAACTTCCTATACTTTACAGTAAGATGGAATGTTTGACATATCCAAGTGAAGCACAACTTTGGAGAAAAACTAACACCCCACCCCACCATGTTCTAGCCTATGCTGGTATTTGCACAAGCAGCTGATGTAATTTCTCAGACAATGAAAAATTAATATGTAAAGTTGTAAGGATGTAGGCATAGCAAGTTATGCAATGCAGCATCTCTGCTAAAATTAAAAGAGCATTAGGCCCTGACCTGCTTGTACTAGAAAGGCTTTAATTTGGCTGGCTGTAGCACGCTTCTCTGAGGGCATATTTCACAGAGTTCTGCATTTTTCATGTCCACCATGGGAGAACTCTCTCCAGAAAGCTGGATCAGAAGGTTATCAGTGCTTTTGAGATTCAAAAGGCAGCGCATGCCATGCCAAATAGAGCACTATCCTTTCCAGCGATCAAACACTGCGTATTTGGAAAGCAGAGCTGAAAGTCTGCTAATTGTTTGCCCGCGGTCACAGCAGCCAGATATAGCACCATCGTAACCTTTACTTTCTGTGATTTGTTGCTTACATTTCTTTCCTTCGAATGCTTAATTCACTACATATTTGCCTATAAGATTTATTTCATACAAAAATGTATCGATTACAGTCTTTACAGGCACTGGCTAACATTTCTGGTGATTATGATTTTTTTAGAATTTACACCTTGGTGAGGTTATGATTTCCTATAGAGAATTGTCTAGGACAGTATTTATTAGATTTATGTCTGTCTGACAAGCTGTTTCTCCAAGCTTGTTCTTAACTCTTAGTTCCACTCTCCTCAGGCCCCAACTTGGATGCTAAATAGCCCTACAATCATTGTCTTGTTGCATACAAAGGGTAAGTATTAAAACTATAGCTTGTAACCTGATTAACTCCCTTACCAAGGCATTCAACTTATGACCCAGTTACATTTGCAACCATTCACTGAAATTTAAGATACATACACAAATACCCACATTCAGAAGAAAAGCTCTATTTGCAGTTATAGTTACTTCTTTAGCTCATTAAGACCCCATTCTTCCACTAGCCAGGCTGCCTGATAAGGATTGTCTTAGTCAGGGTTTCTATTCCTGCACAAAACATCATGACCAAGAAGCAAGTTGGGGAGGAAAGGGTTTATTCAGCTTACACTTCCATACTGATGTTCATTACCAAGGGAAGTCAGGACTGGAACTCAAGCAGGTCTGGAAGCAGGAGCTGATGCAGAGGCCATGGAGGGATGTTCTTTACTGGCTTGCTTCCACTGGCTTGCTCAGCCTGCTCTCTTATAGAACCAAGACTACCAGCCCAGAGATGATACCACCCACAAGGGGACCTCCTCCCTTCATCACTAATTGAGATAATGCCTTACAGCTGGATCTCGTGGAGACATTTTCCCAACTGAAACTCCTTTCTCTGTGATAATTCCAGCCTGTGTCAAGTTGACACACAAAACCAGCCAGTACAAGGATGGAATCAGAGGCTCTGTGGGTCCTTTCATATAAAACACATGTTCTACTGTGGGGGGAAAAATGGTGTCAGGTAGACCAGAACTCCAAAGACATTTAGTTGTTTTTGTTTGTTTGTTTGTTTGTTTTTTAGAAAAGTTTATTGGTTTTATTATATTTTAATGAGTTAATAATCCCAATAAAGCCATGCAGCATCAATATGGGCATGTTCTTCTAAGGACAGTGGGCTTTTCAATACCCATCCTGTCTATCCATGAACATTTACAGTGTATCAGCTCCTGGAAATTACAAGCTATTGCGTCTGAATCATAAGTAAAGCCATGGCGTTAAATCATTATTTTAATAGCTTTAATAAAAAAGTCTTCAATGTTCTCATTGACATGGTGGGTTTTCAGCCATTCGAGACTCTGAAGACAAAATAACATGCCTTATCAGGGAATGCTCATAAAATCTTGCAAAGCAAATCTGTGTTTTTAATCTGATATTCAAGGCAAGTGTTGTGATCTTTAACTCTCGGATTTGTTATTTGCCTACTTGAACCTTGAGATTTACCTATATAGCTATTTTCAAAGTGTCCTTTATTTTCTCATGGAAGAGTTATTTTTTTATATATATAAAAAACAGTTTTTAAAAAAGGAAAAAGAAGGAATTCTTCCAACTAAAAAGGAACTGTAAAACATCAGGAAAAAATCACTGGTTTCAACTTTTGTTTTTTCAGACTTCAGTCAGGAATTTCTTTTCACTACATAGGCCTCATTACCGTTTCTGACCACAGTTCTTAGAAGACACACTTGCAGCTGCCAGAAAGGCAGTGCTGTCTTATCCTCACTTCCGGCCAAGCCTCGCTGTTCTTGGCAAGACAAAAAAAGCCACTTGGATATGAACTCAGATTGAAGGTGCTGTCGAAAGCCCCTGGTCCACATGCTAAAGAGAAATTGCAGAGAAAATTAAAGGGACTAAAGGTGCTCTAGTGGGTCCTCTCTGGGTTTGCTGATGTAGGAACTGACATTATTTTATTCTCTCTCTCTCTCTCTCTCTCTCTCTCTCTCTCTCTCTCTCTCTCTCTCCTCTCGTTTTTTTCAAGACAAGGTTTCTCTGTGTAGCCCTGGCTGTCCTGGAACTCACTCTACAGATCAGGCTGGCCTCGAACTCAGAAATCTGCCTGCCTCTGCCTCCCAAGTGCTGGGATTAAAGGTGCGGGCCACCACTGCCCGGCTATTTTATTCTCCTTTAATCACGGAATATTATCCCATTGTACACGGGTAGCACCTTTCCAACGTCCTCCCATCAGGCAGTAAATTCTTAGGCCATTTTCACTTCATATAATTGTGGACAGTGCTACTGTGGATTTGGCAGTGCCTATCTCTCTCCAACAATTGATTTCATTTCCTTTGGATATATGTTCAGTGGTAGGATTGCTAGGTTGCAGCAATGGTTAATCTTTCTGTAATTTTTTTAATGGTCCTATATTTTTCATATTTTTACAATTATTTTATTAGATATTTTCTCCTTTTACATTTCAAAGGTTATCCCAAATGTCCCCGATACCCTCCCGCAACCCTGCTCCCCTGCCCACTCACTCCTACTTCTTGGCCCTGGCGTTCCCCTCTATGGGGCATATAAAGTTTGCAAGACCAAGGGGCCTCTCTTCCCAGTGATGGCTGAGTACACCATCTTCTGCTACATAAGCAGCTAACCTACAGTCTATTAGAGAAGTTACACTTAGATACTTTTGTCATCTTTATAGTCTATCTTTCCCAACATAGTAACATTCTCTACACAGGATACTGTTTTCAAATTGTTCCTCTATTCAATTAAGGAGAGATTATGCATTTAGTCTCAACTAGTGTATCTAGAGAATTTCCACCCAATTATGACTGACTCCTGTTTACATGATTATCCTTTTAGTTTAGTTTGATTAACTACAATTCATAGCTCTAGGAATTTATAGGCAAGCAGTAAGATTATGACAGGGTACTTGAAAATGAAAGATACTGTTTTTTCTCGTTTCTTGGGATGGGCTACTTTTGGGTACATAGGAGGTAGCTGATCAATAAATATCCATGAAACAAATTCTGCCAAAAGGAACTGATGAATGAAACAGCTGTTTGTATAGGCAAAAAGTCATAAAATTGCACCTAATATCCATAGAAGTCTTGAAGGAGAAAAATCAAGCTAGCAATAGAAAGGCCCTTAACAGTGACTTAGAGGGTTAGAGATTTATCTATTACAGTCTGGAATTTGACAGCCAGTGACTATAGTGCCTTACAGTGTGATTTTCATAGCTGTGATTGTAAAGTTTTGTTCTTACAAATACTGCATCAACATCCGATTGAAGAAGGATAAAGAAGACATAAGCAGGGCCCACTTGTATTGGGAAAGTACCACCTTTTCAGAAATACTTTTAATAAACTTCCACTGTGAGCCAAAAGCTATTGCTGAGTATCACCCCTTGATACATTGGGGGGGTAGGCTGTTGTAAGGATTTGAGCTTTATTACTCTCCTACCAAATCAGTAATTTGTGAGACATGTTGTTAGTAGGTATCAGTGAAACATGTTAGAAATGGAATTATCTATGCAGTAGTCTCAGTGTCTGGCACAATATGACACTGAGTAAGTCGTAGTTATTGTTCATTTATTAACTAATGTTGTTTTCTTCTTGCAATTCTCTCAGTAGCCAAAAAAGTGGAAATCTGCATGTTAGATGCGTTTCAATTTACAATTGTTATTTTCTTTCTACGAAACTATGAATCATGTTTTTCTTTTAATTTAGAAGATACTGTTAATTCCTCTTTTTTCCCTTAACTTCCCAGCTCTTTTGCCATTTTCTCTTAAAGAAACTACTAAACTACTAAACCTTTTGTTAGCCTCCCACTTATGGATCCAGGAATAGACCTTGTAAGACTGAATACCACAAACCAGAGCCCGGGAACATGAGATGATCCGGTGGTTTCTCACAGCTTAATGTGTGGATATTAACACTATCTGTGTATCATTGTCCCTGAGTGAGCTGCTGCAGGAGCTGTCCACAGTGGAGGCCTCTCCTCTCCAGCCTCCTGCAGCAGCTCAGTGGCCAAAGTGACTTGCTGACAAGGAAAGTCTTTTCATCCTAATCCATGATCCTGATACAGGGAAAAGGGATGGAAAAAAAAAAAAAAGCCACCAATCCCTGAGCTCCCCAAACTCAGGACTTGAAATCCCACCAGTTCTCACTCTGGAAATCTCTACCCTGGAAAGCTCCACCCCCTAAGAAATCCTATATAAGCCCTGCCCTTTGTTCAATTCCCTGCTGTTCTTTCCTGGGACCCAATCATCCTGGATTCATCCTGCTATCCACTGCACCCTCCAATAAATCTCTTCCAGGAGATTTGCTGCCTGGTGTGACTCTCTCATAGCAATGAAGAAAAGAAGGGAAGAAATGGAGCAGAGCTGAGGCCCCTGAGCTCCTCATCTCGGCCTGGCACATCCTCCCCTGGGAGCTGCAACATCTTGCTGAGGAGGCTTCCTCTCAGAGCTGTGTGGTTCCTAGGCTCCCATGTCTCAGGATGTCCTCCCGTTGGGACACTGTCCCACCAGAGCTCTGTGGCTTCTGGGCTCCTGTGTCTTAGTATACCCATCCACTGGGATACCTTCTCTCCTCCAAAGAGGTACCTAGATTCCTAGACAGAAGAGTGGTCCCTAGATACCTTTCCATCTGAGCTGGAGGGCCAACAGGGATGACTTGGAACAACGGTGGTAACTGAGTGAGGAGCCAGCAGATAGATCCTTTGCTTTCCTTTTCTAAAGACAGTATTGAGAAAGAACAGTTGCTATGGTGTCAGAGTAGGTCTGTCCTCTTCACATGGAAAGCTTTTGTCTGGCTGGGCACTAGAGGATAGCTCTATCCCCCAGCTTTTCATAGTCTTTTGCCTTCTTTGCTGACTTCCTTGGTTTTTGCTTCTGTCCTTCTTTTCTGGATTATAGTGGGATATATATATATATATATATATATATATATATATATATATATATATATATATAATTATTATATCTAGTTATGCAGATCTTATCCTCTGTATTCTGTCCCCAAACAAATTCTGCTTCACCTTTGACTGTCCCATTGTACCCATCTCTCCTAAATTGCCCTTTATAAGTATGAGATAAATGCTTTTTTTGCATTTGTGTGTTATTTGTTTTGCTTTGACTGGGGTCAGGAACTAGCTGTACCCCCCAAATTGGGCTCTATTGCCTAGAGACACCAAGATAAGATAAAGTTCCTTAAAGAGGTATGTGTAGGTGCAATGGCTGCTTGTTAAAGTGGGCCTGCTACTTCTCTGCAAGTTTTTAATGTCTGCTGATATAAGACCCAAGATGAAAATGGGAAACATAGTCACTGTATAATGAACCTAAATATCTGCACATCTGGAAAGAGCAGCTTCTCAAAGCACCTAGAAGTCATAAGGATGCTGATAACAGGAACAGATTGATGCTCAATTTGCTGCCCTCATGTTCTTCTCAGTCGACAGGAGTTCCAGCTACCATGTAGAGCAGATATGGAGAACTCAACAATGCATGACACTAAGCTTATGGAAAATACACATCCAGTGGCTGTTTTGACTTAGAGATAGCACCTATAAAAACAGTTTGTCATCGTTGGCAAATGTATCATTACCGTAGTCAATAGAAAAAGAATCAATGAGACACGATACAAGAGTTATATGATATCTCATTGCTCAATAGACAGGAAACATGTGCTTTTTACATTATCGCCAAATGATTAAATTTTGTATTATTTTTTAATCACAAGAGATAAAACAGCTCCTTGAATATATTATATATTTAAGCACTGATGCAGTTTTCTGAGTTCTAAACCTATTTCTTTAATACATGAAATGTGGTAATAGTTGCTCCAAACTATTTAAATCTTAACATGGGGTGATATCATTTGCTACCCTACAAAATTAGAATTTTGTGACTTGGCATGGGCAAAATTTCTCAAGTATTTCAGAGTTAGCTGAAATTTTTAAACAAACTTAAGGTCTCCTTAGTGGCATCTAAACTCGTGAAGAATTTATCTGACAAAGAGAGACATAAAGAAGCAACTAAAAGAAATCTTGATAGAAAAAATGGAGAAAATTGCTTTGGAATGCTCTGTAAGAGGAGACAGCTATAAAAAGAAAGAATCATGGGGAGTGTTTGCTTTTAATTAACCTTGATTCTCTTCTTTGCTGCCTGGTGTACATTTTACATAAGTCACTTAGCTGGGCTTCTTAAATGGTCTGGGGATCTATTGCACCACTCACTACAAACTTCAAGGTGGTTTTAATATGATTTATATATCTGTTACATTGGAGGTTAACAGTCTCCTAAATTAAATTACTGTTGCCTCGCACAGAAAAAAAGAAAACTTTTCTGATAAAATTGCATTTCATTTAGGTGAAATAACCCATTTACAGCTTTTTCCTCTAAATAGATCTTTGGGTTTTTTTTTTTTTTTTTACATAGTTTCAACACCAAAAGCAAGGAAAGATGATCAAAGAATTGTCTGTTGTGTGATGTCTTCTAACTGCCCTGATGGAAATCCTTTACTTTTAAGGTTAGCCTTAGGCCTAGGTTTTCTATGTTTCATTAACAACAACTTCCAAAGCAAAAGGAACTAGTTTATTTCTGTGAAAACTAATTTTCTTAATGGGAAGTGTTTCCCATTTTGGAAATTCGGGAAACTCTTTGAGCAGGCTTGTATTGGTTTTCCTAATTTCCTACTTTGGGTAGTTCCATGGGTAGGAAAGGCTATAGATCTGAGTTTGTTTCTAGGATGTGACCCCATTGTTGATGTTGATGAAGAACCTGGTACTTAGTGGCTATCACCAATACCATGTGCTCATTACATCATAGGAAGAGTTACCAACGGTATGGCTAACTAACATGCGTCCACCATGAGAACATAGTTAATAAACAAAGTCTACTACTGTTCGCTTACTATTGCCTCTTCCCACGGACTTGGTCTATTTTAGGAAGAAGAATGCAAGGAAGAAGAGGAGAAGGAGGATGAGAAAGACAAATCTAGTGGTAATTATAGATTGATATCAAAATATATAATTGTATATCAATTGATATGTAATTGATCTGCTGCTGGCTAGTAGCTCTGGTGGCCTGAACTACAATAACCTGTTACTCTCCCTGTCTGGCTGTTTTACTAGAATCTATAGGGAGAAATAGAATAGGTGGATACCATAAATATAGCGTGGATGGATAGTGGCCCATCTTCCGAAAGTTTGCAATCATAAACAATGGATTAATTTGTCTATCTTGGGAAAATGTGCATTTTTACATCATTAGCTAGGTTTTCAACTTACATAGCTTGTTTCACATGCTGCACACAGAGGTCACCCCACTTTTGATATTTTGTTTTGGTTTTGGTTTTGTGTTTTGTTTGATTATCAGGGAATCAAACTGACATTTGACAAATAAATAAGGATTGAAGACAGGGCTGAAATTGCACTGTAACTCTTCCTAAAAATTTGTGTGTGTGTGTGTGTGTGTGTGTTTTGTATGTATATGTGTATCCAAAGACCCATGTGTGCAAAGACATGAGACGGCCAGAGAGGATTTTACGGTGGCCTGAACTGTCACTCTCTGCATTGTTTCCTTAAGATATGGACTCTAATTAAACCTGGAACTCACTGTTTGGGCTAGAGTGGCTGACCATTAAAATTCCCAGACTAGCCCACCTCCATCTCCTGGCACAATGATTACAAGGGCACATTGCCACACCCAACTTTCATACAACTGGTGGGGATCCCAATTCAGGTCCTCGTGCTTACCCAGCAAAGGCCCTCACCCACTGGACATCTTCTAAAACCTCTTGGGGCCAGTTCTTGTCATCTGACTATCCAGAAGCTTACAGCACAAGAACTCATTAAGTATCTATTAGTGAGTTCATTAGTATCTTTGAATATGGCAACATTCATTAAAGAATGGACCTTCAAAGGAGAAGATTGTGCTTGAGTCAAGCTTTTCTGCGTCCTCATCTTTGTAGATGAAATCCATTTGTAGCTGCTCAGCTTTCTTGTTCATTTTTATCTCCGAAGGAGGGAAAAACAAACATCACCAGGAATATTATGCTGATGTTAACATTTACTGAAGTATTTCCACAAAGTAGATAGCGATATTTGGCTGGTAACTCGAAAACGGATTCTGTGGCAGTGTATTTCTGAAACTGTTAACCTAAGTCTCATTTCCTGGGAGACGGGCTACATCTCCTGATGTGAAAATTTGAGTTTTGTTTTGTTTTTTTTTTTTCCTCAGCCTTGACCAACAGACATAGGGGCTAGATGGATGATCACGCTGATACATACTAGGGAGTCAAGTAAATAAACAAGACAGGCAAAGACAGGAAAAACCACAGTCGGAGAAGAAAGCTGTGATGGTTTGTTCAGTCGACTTAACAGCTGTACAGGCCAGTTGATCAATGGTGAGGAGACGTGAGGGGTGTGTACATCTCAGTGACAGCTAGAACAATCAGGGACAGATCACACACAGATCCTGTATCCTAGTGTTCTTTTTTCTTTTTCTCCTTTTCTTCATTAATTCATTTATTTATTCACTTTACATCTCGATCACAGCTCCCACCTCCTTGCATGTCCTCCTCTATCCCCTCCCTTTTCATGCTAGAAGCAGGAGGCAAGCCACGGGTACCAACTCACCCTGGCACACCAAGTCACTGCAGGACCAGGCACATCCTCTCCCACTGAGTTCCGTTAAGGGAACAGAATCCACAGGCAGGCAACAGAGTCAGGATAAACCCCTGCTCCAATTGTCCAATTGTTGGGGGGGGCGTGAATGAAGAGCAAGCTGCAATATGTGCGGGTGGGGGGGCTAGGTCCAGCCCATGAGTACTCTTTGGTTGGTGGTTCAGTCTCTGGGAGGCCCCAAGCATCGAGGTCTTGACTCTGTTGGTTTCCCTGTGGAGTTCCTATCCCATCTGGGTCCCTCAACTTTTCCACAAGAGTCCTCAATCTTTCTCCAATATTTGGCTGTGGGTCTCTGAATCCATTTGAGTCACCTCTTGGGTGGAACCTCTCAGAGGACGGTTAAGCTAGGTTCCTGTCTGCAAGCATAATAGAGTAGTAATAGTCTCAGGAATTGGTTCTTGTCCATGGGATGGGTCTTAAGTTGAGTGAGTCATAAGTTGGCCTCTGTTCCATCTTTGTCTCTGTACTTCTTTGTAGGTAGGCCAAAGTTTGGGTTGAAGGTTTTGAGGGTGGATTGGTGTTCTTATCTCTCCACTGAGAGTCCTGCCTGGCTACAGGAGATGGCCACATCAGGCTCCATATCCCCCACTGCTAGGAATCTCTGAGCCCACTTCCATTCAATCTTCTTGCTGTCTTTCCCAGGCTTTCCCCACACCTGATCCTCCCCACCCTTTATTTCCCTCTCTATCCCCCGTCCCACCTAGTTCCTTCCCACCGTCTGTCTCTGATGACTATTTTATTTCCCCTTCTGAGTGATATTCAAGCATTAGCATTCGCTCTTGGGTCCCCCTTGTTATTTAGCTATTTTTTTTTTTTGGCTGTATGGATTGTAGTGTCATCATCCAGTACTTTATGACTAATATCCAATTATTAGTGAGTATTTACCATGCATGTCCTTTGGGGGCTGGGTTACTTCACTCAGGATGATATTTTCTAGTTCCATCCATTTGCCTGCAAATTTCATGATGTCCTTGTTTTTTATTGCTGAGCAGTATTCCATTGTGTAAATGAACCACAGCTTCTGTATCCATTCTTCCATTGAGGGGTATGTGTGTTTTTCCAGTTTCTGGCTATTACAGATCTTGAAAAAACAATTCTCATCTTCATATGGAAGAACAAAAATTCCAGGATAGCTAAAACAATCCTGTACAAAAAAAGAACTTCTGGAGGTATCACCATTCCTGATCTTGTGTGACTTTAGAGAACATACCCTGAAAGACCTTGCTAGGGTTGCATGATGGGGACCTTCTAGAAGGTTGTGACGAACACTCCCTTCCCGGAATGACCCAGCAAAACAAGCTTAACAAGGAAGCCCTGACCACAAGGCAGGTGCAAATAATGACCAAGAATGTTTCAGTTCCCTCTTCTGGTGACTAAGACCTCACCTCACCTGGGGCCACCAATGCTGCTTAGGAATTTTGGGAAGGTCATGAAACACTTGCCTCTCTGGAAGAGAGAGGATAATTACCATTTCTAAAAGGGGGGAATGAAAAGGTCAGTGTGGGCCACCAATGGACTTAAACCAACTCACACTGGTACCAAAATCTACCCTCAAACTATATAAAAAGTGTGTGCTTACAATGTTTAGGGTCGTCTCTGTCCCGATTGCAGGACAGCCCTGGCACTCTGGATCAATAAAGTTCTTGCTTGTTGCATCAATCTCTGTCTCTGTATTTCTGTGAGTGGGACATCCTGGACATAGGATTTTCAGGTCTTACAATCTCAAACTGTACTTCAGAGCAATAGTAATAAAAGACTGCATGGTATTGGTATAAAAACAGACAAGTTGATCAATGGAATCAAATCTAAGACCCACGAAAAACTTACATACCGATAGACACTGAATTTTTGACAAAGAAGCCCAAACCATGCAACAGAAAAAAAGAAAGCATTCTTCAACAAATGGTGCTGTTCTAAGTAGATGTGCAGGTAGAAGACTGCAAATAGATTCATTGACCAAGCCAGCCCACTCAGTCATCAGGTTATCCAGGACAGGAGTGAGGAATAAAAAGAAAAGAAAAAAAAAAGACAATTAGACAACAATTAGCATGACCCCAGCCAGTTCGGAGGCTGAAGTGGGTTTATTTTTTTTCCAGTCTGCTTTTATACCACTTTAAGTACATGCGAAATAATAAGATCAGTTCTGGGTCAAGGAACAAGCAAGGCAATAAACAAAATCCTGTAAACACAAAAGCCTGGGCATGTTTCCTGAGGCCTGGCCCAAAGTCAGATTCCCACCTTGAGATTACTTCTTTTGTCCTGGCCAGATGTCAAATTCCTGGCAAGTGTCTAGAAGCAGACCCAAAAAGCTTTACAGAATCCATATTATCACCCTGCACAAAACTCAAGTCCAAGTGGATCAAAGACTTCCACATAAAACCAGATACACTAAAACTAATAGAAGAGAAAGTGGAGAACTACCTTCAATGCATTAGTACAGGAGACAACTTTCTTAACAGAGTACCAGTAGCTCAGGTACTAATATCAACAATTAATAAATGGGACCTCATGAAACGGCAAAGTTTCTGTAAGGCAAAGGACACCATCAATAGGACAAAATGGCAGCCTACAAAATAAGAAAAGATCCTCACCAACCCTTTATCTGATAAAGGACGAACACCCAAAATATGTAAAGACTTCAAGAAATTAGACACCAACAAACCAAATAAACCAATTAAAAATGGGGTACAGAGCTAAACAGCGTATTCTCAACAGAAGAATCTGTAAGGTCTGAGAAGAACTTAAAGATATGTTCAACATCCTTACCCACCAGGGAAATGTAAATCAAAATGACTCTGAAATTCCACCTTACACCCATCAGAATGGCTAAGATCAATAACTCAAGTGACAGCACATGCTGGTGAGGTTGTGGAGCAAGGGGAACACTCCTTCATTGCTGGTGGGAGTGCAAACTTGTACAAACACTCTGGAAACCAATCTGGTGGTTTCTCAGAAAATTGGGAATAGCTCTACCTCAAGATTCAGCTGTATCACTCCTGGGCATATACCCAAAGGATGTTTTACTTTTTCAATGGGAGCAATGGACACTCCATCTTACTAAAACCTACCAAACTTACTACTCTCAAAAGGAGTTACACATAAAACTTCCAATATACAGGCAGCTTTAAATGTTCTATTTAGTGACTATTTTCCAAGAAACTAAAACAAAGATTATACTTTTAAATAAACCCTGGGAGGTAAAATGAAGAGTTGATTTCATTGGATTATTATCTTCTTCCACAGAACTAGTGAAGGACTGCTTGTCTCCTTCTGGATCATGTTATCATACTCTATGGCTCTTATTTCTGGTGTTTCATTTTTATATTCTCAACCATTTATGAGAGGGGAACTATTCTCTATAGGTCAGTTTCTCTAACCACCATACTGCACAGTGCATCCATTGCCATCTTGAAATAAAATTGAGATTAATGGTTTGATATACTTTCAGCCTGAGGCGAACAAAGATAAAGAGCTACTGCATGGTAGACAGCAACCTCTGCCTTCTGCTTACAGTCTACACATACTCTGATTCGCTGTGTTCTCAAGCTGCCATGCTGAGAGAATCACAGGTCCTCATATCAGAAAGTTAAATCAAAACTGAATTGCTTTAGAATACAACTGAGTGTACTAGTTAGAAGTTACACTAATTTGTTCTAGTCTCAGGTTTTCATATAGGAAGTATTAAACCTTGCTGCTAGAAAGTTCTTGCTAATATTTGCTCCGGGCAGGAGACATGAATGTCTACAACCAGACCATGGGTAAATGATTACTGACAGGAGCAAGGGTGATCCCAAAGTAGCCTTGCAGATAAGTCTTCACCCATAATAGATAGTGCCTTCCACACAGCCACACAGGCAGAGCCTCCTTTTCCTAGTCTTCCCTGATCTACAAACTCAAGCCCCTATGCTAGACTCTAAGGCCAAATAAGGGCAATATCCTATAAAAATGGACAGAGGATGGCTGGATATTTAGTTGAGGGATATCAACAGACCATGCGTCCAGAAATTGGACTTTCAAAATCAGGCAGGGCTGATTTCATGAAGAAGGCAAGAAGTTGACCCAGAGGATCCTGACTTCCAACAAGAGGGTATGAAAGATAGAAGTGGGCAGAGAGAGGAACTTATAAAACCAAGTATCAAGGAATAGAATGATGTCAGCAAGCAACTAAATAAAACTAACAAGTATGCTTCCTTCCACAAGAATGGGGTCTAAATGCAAAGGAAAGCAATGGCTCTTCTCCTAGAATGTTTGGAGCAGGGCAGTCAGAGGTGACAGTGCTAGGTAGAGACATTCAAGAACACGGAGACACATGAGAGACTTATAAAGACAATACCTAGGCACGTGGTCCTCACCATCCTAATAGAGATGTTAGTAGAGATCTACCCTGAGCTAAGGACTTCTTCACTGGATGGAGCAAATGGAAACAGGTAGCTCAGACAGCCGTTCAAGTGCTACAGTCATTTTAAATATTTGTTACTGGAGAATTCTTACAGACATTGAATACAAATTTGGATGCAGCCATGAACCGTCGACCCCACCACACATACTACATCGCTTTAGACCAGGGGTTCTCAACCTTTCTAATATCGTGACCCTTTAATGCAGTTCCTTGTGTTCGGTGACCTCTAAAAATAAAAGTGCTTTCATTGTTACATCATAAGTGTAACTTTGCTGCTGTTATGAATCACAGTACCAGCATCCGTATGCAGGATGGTATTAGGCGACCCTGGTGAAAGAATCATTTGACCCCTAGGTTGAGAACCACTGCTTTAGATGCTAAAGCAAGAGCCCAGCCCACGCTACATCCCTGTTACCCATTGAGACTTCTACTGCGCAGAGCCATCTTAAAGTATAACCCACCCATGGTTCCCTGAGCAGCTGAGTGGTTGCCCAAAGCCATTCAATCAGCTGTGCTATGCAAGCCAGGCGGCTCCATGCATCCTCCTCTTACAAAGACTAGTGTGGCTAAGTGTAAAAGTCGAGCGCCATCTTAACCAGAATCCTACTTATTTAAATTTCCATAATTCAGAGATTTTAATAACTCCTGATCAAAGGCCTTCTGTTGAATAGGTAAACAGTTCAATACCAATATCCTGTGATGACCTTGATTTTTTTAAAAGTATTTTATTACGCTAAAAATTAGATATAGTAACAAAATTTGTCAATTTATATCCATTATTCCCCCATCAAGTTTCTTTAAAAAATGTAAATGCAATACAAGTTGCCTTCCTTTCTGAGAACTTTTAAAATAAATTCAGAATCAGTAATATTTCTTTGACAGAATATGAAATGGGATCTTTGATTCCACAAATAAATAAATAAATAAATAACTTCAAGATCCAAAGCAGCTGTCCTCAGCTCTCACACCTCAGATACTAATGTTCTCCGCTTTCTCACTCCAGCCGCAGCCCTTTCCACACCGAACAACCTATTACATCAGAAATTGGAGCGTTCGCGCTTGCACCCTGGGTGTTCAGATGCCTGCCAATCTCCAACGTCACCAGGTTTCTCAGATTCACCACTGTGAACCGTGCAATCAGCCAACCACGGTTCAAAATATCTGAATTTGGAAATCTACTTAGGAAAATAAAATCCGTTTTCTATGCAACCCAGGAACATATCACACTAAGCTTAAAGGTATAAAGAGACGTCCTTCAGAGTCTCTGGTCTTTTCCCCAAGTCAGAGTCCTGAAGCAAGCGGGTGCATACCAACATCTTTAATCTGTGCAATAAGGGAGAGGTGTGACCCCTCAGATAAGCCTGCCCCTTCACCTCCTATTTTATTCCATTCTCAGTTATTTGGGCCAGTCTAACTTTTAAAAAGATGGAAATCTTTCTGAGCCAAAGGCCTGATCTAGATGGTCTAACTCTACCAGATGGTCCAGTGCTCTAAAGTGGTCTAATTGAACCAGTACATTTTGCTGTAAACTCTGAGAGGCGAGAGGAGATTTATCTGAAGAGGATCTTCTTAGTCCTTTTGATATACTCAAGTGTGAGGCTAGAGAAGTGACCTAGCAGTTGAGGGTGTCTGCCACTCTGCTAGAGGACCCAGGTTTGATTTCCAGCACCTGTGTGGCGGCTCACAGTCACCTGTAATGCCAGTGCTAGGGCCTCTGATCCCATCTTCTGGCCTCCATGGGCATCAGGAATGCCTCTGGTACATAGTCATACATGTATCCAAAACACTCACACACAAAAGAAAAGCAAATAAACCTTGTAACATTCACCCTCAGGGTACCTTTTAATTTTAAACCTTGTTATAGTCATCCTCTGGATACCTTTTAATTTCTTTCTTTTTTAAAAAAAAAAAATTTCTAAGCTCCTTGGCAACATAAAAAATAGTAATAAGTTCCTAATGAGAAAGAACTAGAAAATATTATTTTAAATTTCTTGCAATAAACATCAACCTCAGCCAGAAATGTTATGTATAAAATTGCTGCATTAAATATTTTGATTCTTTGGAATGCATATCTCTTATTCATGATAAGGCGAAATAGTCGGGGTTGAGGTGTCAAGCAAAATATATATATATATATATATATATATATATATATATATATATATTTTGTGGTGTGCGCGCGTGTGTGTGTGTGTGTGTGTGTGTGTGTGTGTGTGTGAGAGAGAGAGAGAGAGAGAGAGAGAGAGAGAGAGAGAAAGCAAATGCTGAAATTTGTGAAGGTCACAAAACAGTTTTCAGAAGTAGAGCTTCCAGGGATTGAACTCAGGGGTTAAAGTCAGGTCCTCAGGCTTGGCAGTAGGTGACTTTATTTACCCACTGAGCCATTTCACTGGCCCAGTGAATACTTTGAAACTCTGTGTCAGACCCGACTCATTTCTTGGAATATCTTAAATGTTTCATAAGTGTATAATATCTGGTACTGGGGAGATGACTCAGTCACGTGACAGTCACTCAAGTGTGAGGGTCTGAGGTCAGATCTCCAGCTGGGAGGAGAGGTGCGCACCTGACCCCGGCACCGGGTGGAGGAGAGGTGCACACCTGACCCTGGCACCGGGTGTGTAAGAGATCAGAGGCAGGGCGATGTACGGGGCCTGCTGGCCAGCCCGTCTAGAGGTTTTGTCTCAAAAACCAATGGGAAGCAATTAAGGAAGACTTCCTATACTGGCATGTGTCTTCTACACGTGTATACACACACACACACACACACACACACACACACACGCGCCCACGCCCACCCACGCGAACCTCTGAAGTAAAATGAGTCTTCTGTGACTCTCCCTGAGCCTCCACGACCATTTTTGACACTTTATCATTTGCAGACGTGAGAATCCTTGTTATGAGACTCAGCAGGCAATAGGAAGCTGCCTCTCTGATAGCATGTCTGTTATCTCTTTTAATAAAACTTAATTTCCGTTCTTTCTTCTTATGATGTCAGAGATCCGCCTGGCACTTCTTTTATTGACTGCCACTGGTCAACGAGCAAGCACCCAAGACTGCCTGTTTTGATTCCCATCACATGCCTCCTTCGACCCTCTGGTCTTGATCTCCCTGCAAAGCCATGGGAGAATGAGTTTGAGGTTGTCCTTCAGCAGGACCAGCATTTTCCACACACATCACACACATCACTGCTTGGCATAACGAGGATGCTGAAGGAACAGCCACAATGTGTACAGCCAAAAGCACTTATGGGAATCCTAAGAATGAGAGCCCAAGGAATCGCCCCCACATTCTGGGGCACTTTTCTCAGAGCACACTCAACCCACAGTGTGACTGGACACCCAGCCCTCTCAGCTGTGCTCAGTCTGGGGGTTTGAATCACAACAGGATGTGGCAGCCCTGAGTCTGGATAATGTCATACCCTGCAACAGAATGCATCAAATTAGAAAATGGAAACTTCTCCTTCCCCAAACTGTAATTTATCTGCCACTTGCCTTTAAAGCAGCTGAAAACAATTTCTTGAAAGTGAATGTTTATTTCCTGAAGTTTCATGAATAATTACCAGCCTATTTTCCACACGGTCGACATCCCCCCCTCCAACTCTACCCCCACCCCCATCCCATAACCCTGTCAGCAGTGTGAGCTCCTGGCACACGCTACAGGGGTGGTCTTTTGCATTTAAAGATACTGTCACTAAAATGTGTGGCACCTTTGATCTGAGGGCCATGCTTCACCTATGGTACCCTCATCAAGCTGAACACACTGTCACCTTGTGAGTGTGTGACTGTGTCCTTCCAAGTTCATTTCCTAAATGCCATGAGAAGGATCCCATGGGCGGGGGCTCCTGGTTCTACATCTTTCTTATCACAGGGCAATATAATGAATTTTTCATGAGCTGTGTTTCCTAGTGTTCACTGAGAAATCTTTGCCTAAGAAGCAGCTTTTGACCTCTACGGTGAGGGAGTGGGCCAACACTTGCCATCATTAAGATGATTGCAATCAAAGGTTTTCATGTTAGTATTCGTGGGCCCGGTAAAGTGCCTATTTTTAAATTTGCATTCCTGTGTCTTAACAAACACATGCTGTCTTAGTTGGGGTCTCCGTTGCTGTGAAGAGACACCATGACCATGGCAACTTTATAAAAGAAAACATTTCATTGGGGCTGGCTTACAGTTTCAGAGGTTTAGTCCATTATCATCATGGCGGAAAATATGGCGGCGTGCAGGCAGACGTGGTGCAGGAGGATCTGAGGATTCTACATCTGCATGAGCAGGCAGACTGGATTGAACTTCTGAGACTTTGAAGCCCATCCCCCTATCGACACACTTCCTCCAACTAAGCCACGCCCACTTCAACAAGGCCACACCTTCTAAGAGTGCCACTGCCTATGGGCCCATGGGGGGCATTTTTATTCAAACCACCACTACATATGTTTTGTAAAACTGTGTGCCTGAAGGTCAGTGAACTAACTAGTCATTAAGCAGCTTTAATGTTGCCAAAAGGAATGCCTTTCATGACCCTGCATGTAAATGTTAAGGTTTATATCAATACAATTACTGAGAAGTTTGTCAGTTACTTCAACACAGAAATTTAATGTTTCTATTGTATATCAGAATTAACGTTTGTGAACAAACTACTCCTTATCAGGAATAAAATAGCCTTTATCTTGCAGTTGCAAAGTATTTTAGCAAGTTGCACTTTTATTTTATCTTACTTTATTTTGTATGTAAATGTGTGCAGTATATATATGTGTATGGTGCATGTACATATGTGTGTGTACTGGTGCATGTGGCCATGGGCATACAGAGACCAGAAGAGGACATTAGGTGTCCTCCTTTGTCACACTCTGCCCCATTCCCTTGAAGCATGGTCTCTCAGTGAACCTTGCTGCTAAGCTGGTGTCCCACAACATTCAGGGGACCTGCAGTCATCTCCCGTAGCTCTTCCTTGCTGGTACATGTGATCAAGAGTGACTTGTAATGTGGATGTCAGGCCTTTTAACTCAGGCTTTTGTACTTCTGTTTACAAAGAAGGCACTCTTAAGAAATGAGCTCTCCCATCAGCCCAGGAAGAGTTCCTTTAAAGTACATTCTTTACATCATCTCTGGTCTCCACTCTACCTCCTTCTCGACCAAGTGTCATTAGCATTTCTATTTTCCAGAAGAAATAAAAGATAGAGAAAAAACAAAAGTGCTTAGATTGAACACACTTCAGAGGTTGCCACCTCGCCCTTCTTTTTTTTTTTTTTTTTTAAGATTTATTTATTTATTATATGTAAGTACACTGTAGCTGTCTTCAGACACACCAGAAGAGGGCGTCAGATCTCATTACAGGTGGTTGTGAGCCACCATGTGGTTGCTGGGATTTGAACTCCAGACCTTTGAACTCAGTACTCTTACCTATTGAGCCATCTCTCCAGCCCCACCCCGCCCTTCTTAACAGTCTACATTTATTTCAAGGCTGTCAAACTGCAGGACTCCAGGTCCTGCATTTGTTCCCTGGCATAAGATCATCCAAGCACGCTATTGTTTCCCCAACATTTCCTTGCCAGAAGATGTTTATTGCTCTGTTGTGTGGTCTATAACATTTTCTGTATTTCTAACTATTTAACTTCAATCTTCCTGTTCTGTAGAAACACAGTGCAAGAAA
Source organism: Mus pahari (assembly GCF_900095145.1). NCBI lineage: Eukaryota > Metazoa > Chordata > Mammalia > Rodentia > Muridae > Mus > Mus pahari. The sequence goes on along the minus strand of NC_034604.1, from coordinate 48,443,709 downwards.
CTGGAGCTGCGGACCTTAAATCACTGTGTGTTGGTTTGTTTTATTCTGTTATTCTTTTGATAGCTAAAATTAATAAAACAATTCTAAACTAAGTGCCAGAACCTTCTTTGAGCTTGTCCATAGAACAAGTACATCTTAGAAAAATCACTGTTATCAAAATAGCGGAATTTTATTCCCCAAACTGTGAGTGACACCGGTGTTTTGATTATAATAAATTTGTCTTTAACGCCTTGTCTCCAATGACACGTATTTATCATATATAGAAAAGGGAAATACCTGTAGATTTAAAATACCAGCACAGAGACGTGTACAAAATCCTAGTCTTCAAAATCACTGAGAAAGGCAAGGTGATAGCTGTTATTTATCTCTTAGAATCATAGAAACCCAAGTTATGTCACTCAGGGAATGTCCTATCATACTTCTTTGTTTGATTGCCACTGATTTGAAGGGGAAAAAAAAAAAATCCAAAACAAGGATTGGAGGTCAGTGTTAAGAAGCAGAGCTTCCTATCTGGTAAATGTTTGAAATCTCTGAAGGAGCTGGAGGAGGAGGTCCCACCAGAGGAGCCCAGATGCTTTGACTCAACTTAGTCTGTGCAGTAAGCTACGAGAAAGACAGATCACTGCTTTGCAGGAGTCAGTGTGCTTTTAAAAGCCACAGGGTCTATCTTTTTAAAAACTCATCCACCATCTTGTATCTATATTTGAAATTTTTTATTCAGCTGTTGCACATGATATTTCTTTGGATACCTGATAGCAGTTTCAGAGCTCCTGTGTCCAGACATGAGCTGCCGAGTTTCCCATCTGGAACTCCCGCCACCTATTGTCTATTCATCCTCGCTAAATTTAAGGGCCCCACCTTGGAGCCACTCAAACCCCTGGCTTGTCTCCTGTGTTTTCTTGTAGCCTGTATTAGTCATCTTAGCTAGCATTGAAAATAGCCGGACTTGGGTGATTTAAATAAAGAAATGTGTTTTCTTACAGTCCTGGAGCCTATAAGAGTAAGATAAGGGTGTCATATAGTCAGGTTCTGGTGCGGGCCCTCATGGTGGCATGTGGTATTTCGTGGTCACACTGTGTTATCACAGGGCAGGGAGAAGAAGCGCTCTGGTATCTGTTCTCAGGAGTTCTCATCCTGTCATCATGGCTTCTCCCTTCCAGCTTCATCTAACCTGACTTCCTCTTCCAAAGAGGCTCCAAACAGACTCTTTGAATGAAAGAAGGAATAGATTAAGTTTGGGTTGGATCGTTCACAGTTTGCTAATTTCTGACAGACACATTCTGTCACTATCTTCCTTCCTCCTATTCACATTCCCTCCCCACATCCCCATGTCCATATGTCATCATATACGAGGTTGGCGCTTCAACATATAAAGAAAGGGCACAATTTGGTCCACGATATACTCACATCTAATCAGGAATGCTCTTGGCTATCTTTTGCACACTGCCTAGTAGAACTAAATCACGTCACACAGACTTGTGCTACTGATCCCTCTTGTCAATACTACTACAACCATCTCTTAATCAGTCTCCCTTCCTCAACATTGTCATAACATCCATCCAGAGTAAATCTTCTTAAGTGAACCCTAACTCACATCATTCCTCTGCTCCCAATACACATACCTGATCGCCCCGCTTATTTCTTCATCTACTATTCTCCTGCTCATTCACTCTGAACTTGAATTTGTCATGTCAGGGGTGTTTATACTGTGGGGCCTTTAAATAGAACTTCCTGTGTACAAAAAGAACATGACCATGATTACATGGCTCCCTGTCTCCTATTTCAGTTCTTTATAAAACTCTCACCTTCATGGTAAGGTGTTTTCTGCCCTAATGTCTCCCACCATCAACCTTGCAGTATCACCTATCTGGTTCTCTTTCTTTTACCCCATCATAGGATCTATAATATGTTATAATTAATATTTTGTCATGTTAATATAATGCATATGTCATCCACCTCATTCCACTTTAAGGCAAGCTTCTGAGCTACAAGAATCATGCACTATTTTGGGTGCTGTTACAACACAACCTTCTAGAGATAAGTCTATGCAGCAAAGGGGCTCATTAAAGTCCATCGAATGAATGAAAGAAGAAATAAAATAAGTGTGGCTTTGATCTGTGTCATTTGCAATTTGGGAATCCCCAAGGAATTCTGTTCCTATGTGACCTCTCCTGTCAATACTCCATGTGCCCTCCAGCTTTTTGGACATTAGTTGGTGAATAGACACATTATACTTAGCACATCCAAGATGGTAGAGAGCTAAACTTCGGGGTATATTTCCTAGTTCAAAGAGGACAGAGTGGTTAAGGACACCAACAAAATGCACACATACTACATAATTCAGTAAGGAAAATGTTAATTTCTATAAGGGTTTAGAGAATAAGTTGACTGAAAGAAGTTAGAAATCATAACTAAGGAAGGCTTTTCTGAACGGGAGGGAGTTTGAAAACTGAAAAACAGTGCGTGATATGAAGTATTATATATTTATGTTACGAGGCTATGTCATATATTTTGTTGATTCACTTTCTTGTTATATGGACAAATTCCTGTTATGAAATTATTGATATCACTCTTCAAACTGTCCATTAGGGCCTTTAACCTAACTGGAAGTCTAGCTATTGGCTTTCACATTGAACTAAACGGACTTAGCATACGACTAGGCAGCAGGAGTCCAGTAGGAAAGCCTATCTGCTTGGCCTCATAGTAAGTCAGCCAATCCAACCTCAGAGACCTGACAGAGTGAGGAGACTGGGGACCTCAGGCATGTCAGGCTTTCCCAGGAGGCCGGCGGCTGAGCCAGGCAAGCACAACACCAACATAGTCACCTTGCTCATGCCTTGGAGTTCATCTCCTCTGCAGTCGGTCGGCAAGCAGTTTCAGTGAGAAAATAGCAAATGCCAGTCCCAGAAAGAAGCATGACTATACTACCTAGTTAATTGAAAGGCTTCAACACACCAGGCTTCAGGCAAGCCAGGAACAAACCTCATCAAATTTAGCATAGGTAGAGCAGGAAGGGAGTGAAGATCTTTTATAGTGCCTTGTAATCTTTCAGCTTTATTTACACACACACATTCTGTTTCTTGTCATTCTTGTTTAACGTATATAAGCTTATTGATATCTTTCATCTTTACTGTGCACTAGTGATAAAGAAAACTAAAGTGAGAAATCATGTCAAACTGTATGCCCACATGGACTTCATTAGAATCCACGAGCCACTGTTCTATGCATTTCTATTAGTAATAACAACATACATGTCATGCTTCATGTCCAGGTTTCTGACTCCAATTCCAGTGACTCCCATATATCTAATTATATACAGTTACATAGTGTATATTTAATTATGTACAGTTACACAGTGTATATTTAATTATGTACAGTTACATAGTGTCCTACCAAACATAAAGTTTGTAGGCTATAGTTTGTTGCTGTAAGAAAGACAGAAGATAGCAATGGCTTTGATAGAGTAGGGCATAGGATATCTGTTCATTCAGTCAATCAGTCCCTTGAATTGTAACCAGCGAGGATGTGACACGCATGTATGAGAAGACAAGAGGAATTCAAATGCAAGTTTAAGAAATGTTACATTGTATTTCTTGCTAGGCATGTAGCTCTATGGTCAGTCATTTGCCTAGCAAGCTCAAAGCTTGGGGTTCAGTTCCCAGGATCCACAAATGAAAGACAGTTCTGCCCTAAAGACAGTGACATTAATATATTCAACAGGAAGTACTGTCACTTAAAAGGAAGATGCTAGACAGGAGTGGGGGGGTGTGGACTAGTAACAGGAAATGGAAAAGACAGGATAAGAGCCGCCAAGAGTGAGGGAACCAATGAGATGAGTCAGGAGAGCGCTGTCAACTAGACAGTGACAATAACTGGGTGGGCAGAGTGGACGATTCTGCTTTGAAGAATAGAAGAATAGTGACTAGAGAATCATGATCCCAGACAGGGTTGGACAACAGAGAGGAGCAGATGCAAACAGCTTTTTAGAACGATTTTTACAAGGGCAATAGGGGCAGACACATCAGTACCTAGGGAGAGCAGCTGGGTCAAGACATTTGCTTTCTATTTTAAAAGATTTCTATTTTTGTTTGTTTGTTTAGTGTGTCTGTGTGAGAGAGAAAGAGGATTGAGGGGGAGGGAGAAGGGAGAGAGAGAGAGAGGGAGGGAGAGGTCTACAGATGCCCATGAGCTTCTTGAAGGAAGCCTCAGATCTTCAAGAAACCAGAGTTGAGAGTGATACGATACCTGTGCTGGAAACTGAATCCAGGTCCTCTGTGACAGCAGCTCTAAACTGCTGAGTCAATGTAAGACTCCAGGGAGCCTCTGCTTAGGGGGGACTCCCTGAGTGAACCATGTGGAGCCGGGATCGATGCAAAAAGCAAGAGGAATTTATTGTTCCAGTGCACTGGGGTTGTCCCAGACCTGAAGGAGAGGCAGCGACCCCCAGCACCCATTTGGTGAGTTTTTATATGGATTCCAGGGGCAGAATAGAGCATCAGCAACTAGGCACAATATGATTGGTGGAACAGTGCTCCCTTTAAAATGATTGTTCTTTAGGGAATGAGGTGACAAGGACTTCCCTTGTCTGAAGGTGGGCAACAGTCCATCCTGAGAAATGTGTCCCTACCCGCAGGTCGGTTCCTGCCCTGTGGTAATTAGCCTCTACCTCCCAGAGGGGCAAGTGTTTCATGACCCTCCCAAAATTCCTTAGGTGACCTTTTCATCACCTCTGCAGAAGAATGGTTTCTAAGACATTAGAAATATATTGGGCTGGGTGGCATAGAGCAAAGATGTGACTGAGGAGGGTGGGGCATGAGGTAGAGGACTGATGATTCCTGAGAAGGTGGAAGGGTGGGGCTTGATGGTCCTGGGCCAGAGGAGTAGGTTAAACAACAGGGCCTCTCAGCTGTAGTGGAGGGGAAGACTTCTTTGCTGAGACAGAGAGGAAAATGGGAAGGAGAGAGGCATGCCAGGGAAAGGTGTTTCCAGTGATGTAAGTGCCCCAGGCTGGATCTGAGGACAACTTCCTTTGCCATTGTCACAACTTTACCCAACAACAAAAGCAACCATGGTAACCAGATTTGACTCTTCTTCCCTGGTTTGATTTCCAGTGTGTGTCCAATTTTGATTTTTTTTACCCAAAGTGTCTCCTGTGAAGTAGACTGAGTATGTCCTGCTGAGTATGTTTCTTTTGTCTTATGTGCTCACGTCACGCGGGCAATCATTACACGGCCTGCTACTGATGCTCTCGGATGTCTGCCTCTCTCCATGCCACTCCGGCTGCTTTTCTTCTGGGAAAGGAACTGTCTGGTCTCTTTAGATAAAGATCACCAGAAATTAATGTAATTTGATCCTCGCCTGTGCTGTCATTTTTTCCCCATGATTTTCGATTTGATTTTTTTACATGGAGCATGATGTATTTGAGAATTAATAATAGCACTTTCCTTTGCTTTAGTCATGTTCTGTTTTTCCATTTTCAAAAAATGAATCATTTAGGGCTCTGAGCTCCAGAGGAGAGCGGACTCAGCTCAGAGGGTGAACAAGACAGAATACAAAATTAAAGCATTAGAATGTCTTCCTCTTCACACAAAATGGGAAATTTATTCCTGGTATTTGACACATGAACGGAATGCAAGCTCTCTGACCCAGTTCCAATGTTCCCCTTCCCTGAGTGCTAAGGGAATCTTCTGCCTACTGTGGCCTGTGGCATCATCTGTTTAAGGAAACCTGTCCACTCTGTCCCTGCTTTAAGGACCATTTTCGTTAAGGAGTTCAAGTGGTTTGAAAAAGATTCCGACAGAAAATAAAACACAGATTAGAGATTCTGTTCCTAACACAAGCACAAGTAAAGTCTTAGAAATTACAAGAACTGTCACTTTCTAAGGTGAGTTCAGAATCAAAGACCAACACACACACACACACACACACACACACACACACCACAACACAACACACGTGCGCGCACATTGCCTATAGTCATATCATGTACAAACCATTTAAGGACTGGCAAGCAACTAGTCTATAAAATTGCCATCCCTAAGAAGATTGTTTCAATACAGATTTGCACATATCATCCTTAGAGGATGTCATGATCCTAGACAGAGACGCACACTTTTAGATGCTAATAAGTAGCTATAGTGCAAGCAGATAAATCAATAAGTAAATTCTCATGTGAGTTTTATCTAAGCGTCCACAATCGTGACTTGGATACTTTGGCTGAGTAAGATTTTAGAAATAATTTTTCATGAAGCAATTAAACATCATGACTCCCATATCTCATAGCTTTGAGAATAAAGGCGGTTTGGTATGTTTTTTGAAAACATTTATTTTTCATGAGGCTTATGCCCAACACTGTAGTGCATGACTGTGTATCCAAAAACTTATTCTCAGGCTGGCATACTATTTATTAACAGTATATCAGAGAGCTCCAAGTGGCCAGTGAAAATTTTCTTCTCACATCTACCACAGTTTGAAATGGCCCACCTCTAAAGTAGCTTGCCAAGGTGCCTCAAATATTGAATCTTGTTCATAACTTAGAACTTGATTTTTCCACTCAGAATACTCACAGAGGAATATGGAAAGAAGTGTTGTCAACAGTCCCACTGTGCTAGGAAACAAGTACTGGTCATTTTGTCTTCAGAAAGAATACATACCGAGTTGTGCATAGCGGCCAACAGCCGTATCACATTTTGGCATATGATGAAAGACGTCTTCTTTAAGCATTGTTAGTGTGGGGACACATTGCAAATAAAAATCCACGCGCTAGTGTTGATTTAAGAGGCTCTAGCATGAATTCTACAAATTGTGTTTTCCTTCTCAAATATTAACAGCTGCGCACAAGTTCCTATGTATCCAGATCACTGTAATATTAAAGAAAACCTGGCTTGCATTTTCTTAGTGTTTTGCTTGGAAACCGAGAGGCTAGTCCTGCAAGCCATTAGCTGGCCCTTACCTGAATGGTGATAGATGTTATAAAACTGAAAAGTCTATTGTGTGATTTTGAACTACAAAAAGTAATATTTAAGTGGGAAATGTGTATGGTGATGACTGCAAAGATTTACACCGTACCCGTTTAAAAGTTTTCAAGTGCTTTAGAGACTCACTAATTCTCACATTTTCCCTAGAGTGGATAACGAACTGACTGAGAGCATTGAAGTAATGGAGTCACGTGATATTCCCAGGCTTCGTTTGTGAGCAGTGAAGAAGCAAAGCCGGGATCAAGAATCACCTCATGGCAGAGTTACGCGAGGCCAGGAAGCTATCTAAGCAATAAAGTTAGAGTGCTTACTGATGATATTTTAATACATTCCGGTCCACCGAATAAAGCCATGTCGTTCAAACTATATTTAATCAAGCTGTGCCGATTGTGTAATTTTTAAAAACAGGTTTATTCTGAGGAACTGATGTGATACTATCTCTACAAAGAGGTCCTGAGACCATCTTGTTCAGCCTACACTTAGTTAAGCAGCTGTGCTAAACCCTTCACAGCGATCTAGATTTTTAAGTACTAAAAGTGGCAGAAAGCTCACTGGCATTTCACCCTGCCCAGTAGCCTCATGCTTTCGCTGTGTGTGACTGAGGAGGGACAGGACATTAACCTCGTTCATGAGTATATCCCTGTCAGCTTCCTAAGGAATGGACAAAGACATGGAAGGCTGCAGTGGATCTCCTTGGGTATAGACAATAATTAAGGTTAAGAGAGGAGAGAGGCCAAGGTGAAATTAAAATCTTAAAAGATTATGGTGATGTCTCCAAAAATTCTGAACTTAGTGGTTTGCCTGTAAAACATCAACAGACTCTTGAAACCTGTCGGTACTCAGCCTCCAGTGTTGGCCAGTGGAAAATCACACTCTCACTATACACATGTTTTTAAGCAGTGGCCAACTGGATAAAATTAAAGCTACAGCAAAGGGCTAGGGTGTGGTTCAGTGGCAGAGTGCTGCTGAGTATGTATGAGGTCCAAAGTTTTATCCCCAGCATAACACACACAAACAGCAAATAAATAAATAAATAGATAGATAGATAGATAGATAGATAGATAGATAGATAGATAGCTTTAATTAAGTAAAAATTGCAGTAAGCTTCAGGCCCAGCTAAGCCATAAAGCCAATTGACCCATCTCACCTCTACTACACTGACAGAAAGAGGCTATTAAATGAGGATAAATATTATTTGCTTTAGATTATATTTTCTTTCAGAGTTGGGATACATTTATAGAGTAAAAATACACAGCACAGCAAGAAAGTAGTATCAGAGGTTAAAGAGGTGAAAACATCAGTAAAAGTAGGTGTGCAAATGGATCAAGCATTGACTCTATTGGTTGCTCAAAAAGTACAAGAAAACAGTAACAGTTGAAATAGTGCACAACACCCTAAAAAAAATATGGGACAACTTAAAACCCAAACTTAATAGAAACACTAAAAGTGAAACAATTCTATCAGATATGAAGAACTTATTGTTTAGAGTTAAAAGCATATTGGCACAGCAGGGAAGCTATCCAGAAAATGAAATATTCAATAGAAAATACTGAATTAAAAAAATAATCTTTATTGGAAAGTACCAAAATTACATAACAGCAGTGAAATAGTTTCAAATAGTTACAGAAGGGGAACATAAAGAAAAGTGAAAGAGGACATATTTACCAAGACAGTGCCTATAGATTGTCCAAAAAGAAAAAAAAAACGATAAAATTATATAAAGCCACATAGCAAGTCTAATGGGGATACATACAAAGGAAGACAAGTTATTTCCAGTGGCTGCAAACCCAGGATAAGAGTGGTGCTAGCCAGAAAGGACAGAAAGGGTGGGTCCAAAGGCTAGAAAGTAAAGGATGCAGATGCTAGTGCATTAAGTACCTGGTGAAGAGCAGATCTCACTTCCAAGTTGGCACCTTGCTGCTGCATCCCACAGAGAGGAGGATGCTCTGTCCTGCTGCATCCCACAGAGAGGAGGATGCTCTGTCCTGGTGCTGCTGAGGCTCAACGAGCAGAGGGAAAAGGCTGCCAGAAGCTTGTTCTTGAACAGCCTTCCATTTGAGAGGGAAGAGTCCTTGTGGCTGACTTGCCTTCCCAAGGTCCCCTCTCTTCATAGGATCACATTTTCCATTAAAATTCAACATTTAAATCTTCAGGGGACACACTAAAAGCATCTCATCTTAGACTAGACAAAGTTTCCTTAGGATACCCACTGTATCCATGGTAGTAATAAATTGATACATTTCATCTCATCCAAATTCCCATGTCATAAAAAAATCCTTTAAAAATGAATTGGGAAAACATAGAATCGGCAAATACACACACACACACACACACACACACACACACACACATATAGTACAATTATACACACAGTAAATCAATAGTAAACAGTCCAACAGAAAAGAATACAAGAATGGCCAAAAAATTAAAGACAATAATCAAGGAAATTAAGGAATTAGTAATTAAGGAAATGCAACTTTAATACCAAGTAGATTATTCTCAGTCAGGAGAACAGTCAAGATGAAACCCAGAGATTGGTATTTCTGAATTGATTGGTATCTTTGTCTTGAGTTTTGTGGTGGTTAGTTTTTGTCAATTTGATACAAGTTATTTGGGAAGAGGGAACCTCACCTGAAGAATTGCCCCTGTCAGATTGGCTCATGACGATGTGTCTGGGGCATGCTTAGTGTTAATTGATGCAGGAGGGCCCAGCCCACTCTAGGTGGTGCCTTTCCTGGGCATGTGAACCTGGACTGTAAAGTGGCTGAGCACATAATGGAGGGAGGAGGGCAAGCAGTAAGCAGCAATTCCCCATGGTCTCTGCTAAAGCTCCTGCCTCCAGGTGCCTGCCTTTAAGCTCCTGCCTTGGTGTCCTTTGTGAAGGAATTATAACCTGTTACCTAAGATAAACTTTTTTCTCCCCAAGTTGCTTTGGTCATGCTGTTTATCAGAGGAACAGAAAGCAAACTAGAACAAGTTTCATTTGAAAACAAATCACTTTATGGACATGCACAAGTAGAATTTTTGGCCTTTACTCTTCTCTATCAATCTTAACATCTGTCACTAGGCAATACCCATACAAAGGTCGTTAGAAAATAAGTTTGTCACTAGTTTAAATTGTTTACATCTTATACACATGAAGGAAAATTATCTTCATAGTAAAAGTTGATATTTTGCCTGGAAGTTTATATACATCTGTGGGTTTGTGTGTGTGTGTGTGTGTGTGTGTGTGTGTGTGTGTGTGTATGTGTGTATGTTTGTGTGTGTGTGTGCCTCAAATAAAAGCTTGACTTCTCAAAGTCACAAAAGTAATAAACTAACCTTGTTCAGATTTTTCTTGTTTATATGACTTGCTTACAGAAACATATCTATGAGACTTAAAAAATTGAAAATTTTTTAAAGATTTAAAGATTGAAAAATCTACCTGTGATGGATAAAGAAAATGAGCAGATCAAACTCAGAAAAAAAGTAGAAAACTCAGTTTGCAAAAGGAGAACCAGAAAATCATCAAGAACAATGTCCCTATGAAATTAGGTAAACAAGAAATTATAGAAGATAAGGAAGAAATAGAATTTGTTTTATTTATTCAAAATATTTTTATTTTTCCTTCGAGAGCCACCTTCTTAGCCTTTGGGGAAGAATTCCACAGTCTTTGTCCATTGAGTCTCTCAGTGAATAATATCAGGGGGCTAAGATTCTCCTCCCTGTACTGACAGGGTGTGATGAGAAATATGAGACATTTATTAACACGGATATATTCAGAGTTATTGATGAAAAGGAAAACTCTATCATGTAATTCCCATGGTGCCGAAGGGGACTCTACTTTATTGATTCAACGGTTAATAGAATAAGTCATTTTTATGACCTGTTCAAATGGGTGAGTTTGAATGATGAGTTTTGTTTGGTCATTTTAAGCTTTTTTGGTACTGTGGAGGAAAACATTCTGCTCTAATAAATATTTTATGCATTATTTTAAAACTTGGAGTGAAATTCCTTTGGTATGGACGTGGGAGTAGAAATTAAAATGTAGCCCCAGAAAAGAAAAAGGGAGGCTGTACCAAGCAATCCTCGCCGTTTGGAAGACGGCTGGGAAACCAGCCATGGCGCTTTTGTTTGCTTGCACCTTTCGTTATTTTCTTCTGTGTTTCCATTCTGTCGATAATGGGTCTGAAATGGGTCTCCGATTTCTTAAGTGTGCTGTCACAATGCTCCCTGTACAAGTTGTCTCACCTAGTAGGTCTCACGTACTTGAAAGACAACAAGGTGTTTCAGATAAATCCCTTACAATGATCATATCCATGGTCATCTAAATGTGAAGATGGATGATTCGAAACAGGAAAAGCCTGACATATCGCTCCCCCGAACTAGTTCCTATCATCGAATGTGGAAGGAAAATAAAATTTCCCCTAACATTTTTTTTTTTATAGAACATTTCTAATCATCTGAGCTCTTCAGTCTAACCAGTCGTTTGAAAATGTCAAGCTTTATTGTGACAGCTAAACCACTACTTTCCTAAACATCATTTGGGAAAATATACCACCATTTTTAGAAATCATAATATGTAACAAATAATTACCCAATAGCTATAATCTTTGCAGCAAAGTGTGAGGGAAAAATGAAAACTTAGTCATATCAAGGGTTTCATAATAATTGAAATGCTTGTGTTTTTTGTGGCATGGGTTCACAAAATAAATGTGGTTTTTGACCAAGAGTTTCCCACTTCTCACTAAAATGTAAGCAGTTTTGATAGAAGATATGCGTGTGTGTCCTATGATGATATATATATATATATATATTTTCTATCCTATAAATCATATATGTCAACCCTAATCAGAGAATGCTATGATAACATTTGAATTCCAAACTGCTGAATATTATTATATTTTGTGGTCCCATTGGTAAAATGACAAACACTTTACATAGTACTATGTTTTTTCTATGCAATTATATTTTAGAAGAAAATGATTTAATTAGTATTTTGTAAAAGAAAAAAAAAACCTGAGAGCTTGTTTAATTAGCCACCCCTCTCAATGTCCTTTAATACATCAGGGACCACTGTGAGACTCTATGGAGGTGACTACATTGTGTGATCAGCTTTAAAATGTACTTCTTAGAGTACCTAGCCAGAGGTGGCTACCTAGATTCCCAGTACCAGCCAAAACTTTCCTCCTGTTGAATGTGCCTTAAGTCTAACTAGGCAGCTGTTGGTTACCACCAGTCATAGGCGTCAGTATTGCATCCTTAGGGCTATATCGACTTGCTATATAGACATCACACCCAGGAAGGACTATTAGCTGCTGTTCCCTTAGAATCTATGTGTTGATCCCTTAGAATCTTGTGTAACACCTTCTGGCAATACAAAAGCTAGTTCCCAAGGAGGAGGAGGTTTTTGAGTCAGATCCAGCTCAAATCCTTCAATGGCATTTTCAGCAATAGAAACAGATCTTCCACTTCTAGAATTAAAAAGGACATCAGCAAGAGCCTATGTTGTTTCAGGAGTCTCTTGGACTCCCCTGACTAACAACTCGGAAGGGTTTCTCATGTCTGATATTGGGATTTTTGTTAGAAAGTCTGTGGCTCTTGTGAAAGGCATTATTATCCTAAGTGGCATAAATTACTTATGTGTAATATGCACATACATATATATTTACAATTATAAGTAAAAGTGCAGTACTATGATTACCTATGACCATGTCAGACATCCTTACTCTACCTCACTGAAGAAGAACCAGCATCCCTCCACTCTGTGTTTACTTGTTTACTTACATATTTATTTACTTGTTTACTTACATATTTACTTACTTGTTTGCTTACATATTTATTTACTTGTTTACTTACATATTTATTTACTTGTTTGCTTACATATTTATTTACTTGTTTACTTACATATTTATTTACTTGTTTACTCACATATTTATTTACTTGTTTACTCACGTATTTATTTACTTGTTTACTCACATATTTATTTACTTGTTTACTCACATATTTATTTACTTGTTTACTCACATATTTATTTACTTATTTACTCACATATTTATTTACTTGTTTACTCACATATTTATTTACTTGTTTACTTACATATTTATTTACTTGTTTACTTACATATTTATTTGGAGTTGTGTGATGATTGAAATGAAAAATGTACTCCATAGGCTCAGGTATTAAACCATTTGGCCCTCATTTGATGGCTTTGTTTGGAAGAGGTTATAGAATGTATAGGAGGTGAGTACTGTATTGTCACTTAATTAGTTTCTACAAGCTTGTCCATTTCTGCTCCATTACCTATTTGTTATGTTGGAGCATGCATTTAAGTTTCCATGTATTTATGTTCCATTCTACATATGATTCTAATTCATTGTGGTCCATGACACTATATAATGCAGTTTCAGCTTTTTTAAATCTATTGAGATTTTAATCCATATTTTGATAATGTCTCCATCCTGGACAATGTCCCATAGGCTGTTGAGAAGAATGTGTATTTGGCTGCAACTGGATGGAATGTTCGGCAAAGATCTGCTAATAGATTTGCTCTATGGTTTACTTCAACACAGAAGTTTCTTTATTGACTATTTGTCTTGAAGATCAGTCTATAGAGAAAAGTAGATACTGAGTTATCTCCCTATCTTTGTATGAAGAGCCACTTATGTGCTTTTGTATTTGGATGGTCCCATATTCGATGCAAATGCTCCTAACTTTCCCATCTTCCTAATAACTGATTCTATCATCAACATATTTTATATAAAGTGCCCTTAACTCTTTAATATTTTGGGTTTCCATTTGCAAAACAGTATTTTCCAATCCTTCTCTTTCAAGGGTTTCTTACAGGCAGTAAAAAGTTGAGTCTTATTCTTTTACCCATTCAACTGGTTGATTAATTTAATCCATTGACATGCAAAGTTATTATTCATAAGAACAAATGCCCTTCATGTATTTTGTTCACACTATTTCTATTTTGCATATTTTGGTTTTCTACAATTTTATCATTTATTTTTGTGATTTAGTTGTTTTCTCTCATTCTGGGGGTTAACTCTCTTCACTTTATTCTCACTTATATGTTCCTCAAGTGAATGCTATATATGATGCTATGATGGTAATAATCGATCAAAAACTCAGGTGAGGCCAATGTTGACAAGGATGTGGAGAAAGAGGAACATTCCTCCATTGATGGTGGGATTGCAAGCTGGTACAACCACTCTGGAAGTCAGTTGGGCGGTTCCTCTGAAAATTGGACATAGCACTACATGAGGAACCAGCTATACCACTCCTAGGCATATACCCAGCAGATGCTCCAACATGTAATAAGGACACATGCTCCACTATGTTCATAGCAGCTTTATTTATAATAGCCAAAAGCTGGAAAGAACTCAGATGTCCCACAAAAGAGGAATGGATACAGAAAATGTGGTACATTTATACAATGGAGTACTACTCAGTTATTAAAAACAATGAATTCATGAAAATCTTAGACAAATGGACGGAACTAGAAAATATCATCCTGAGTGAGGTAACCCAATCACAAAAGAACACACATGATATGCACTCACTGATAAGTGGATACTGACCCAGAAGCTTGGAATATCCAAGATAGAATTCATAGATCACATGAAGCTCAAGAAGAAGGAAGCCCAAAGTGTGGATACTTTGGTTCTTCTTAGAATGGGGAATAAAATACCCACAGGTGGAGATACAGAGACAAATTGTGGAACAGAAACTGAAGGAAAGACCATCCAAAGACTGTCCCACCTGGGGATCCATCCCCTATACAGTTACCAAACCCAGGCACTATTGTGGATGCCAACAAGTGCTTGCTGACAGGAGCCTGATATAGCTGTCTCCTGAGAGGCTCTGCCAGAGCCTGACAAATACAGACATGAATGCTCACAGCCATCCATTGGACTGAGCACAGGGTCCCGAATGGAGGAGCTAGAGAAAGGACTGATGGGTCTGAAAGGGTTTGCAGCCCCATAGGAGGAACAACAATATGAGCCAACCAGTGCAAAAGAGCACACATGAAGGGGCCCATGGCTCCAGCTGCATACATAGCAGAGGATGACCTTGTTGGACATCAATGAGAGGAGAGGCCCTTGGTCCTGGGAAGGCTTGATGCCCCAGTGTAGGGGACTGCCAGGACAAGGAAGCAGGAGTGGGTGAGTTGGTGAGCAGGGGGAGGGGGGAGGGGCTAGGGGGGTTTTGGAGGGGAAACCAGGAAAGGGTATAACATTTCAAGTGCAAATAAAGAAAATATCTATTAAAAATTAAAAAATAAAACTTACTTTGGGGGCTGGTGAGATGGCTCAGTAGGTAAGAGCACCCAACTGCTC
>NC_034604.1:48383722-48428351 GCF_900095145.1 Mus pahari | reverse complement strand
CAGCTACAGTGTACTTAAATATAATAAATAAATAAATCTTTTTTAAAAAAAACTTACTTTGAAAATAATTTTAGTTATAGAGGGTAGATACTGTGATCAGTGTAGGTGGGGGCTTGGAAAATTTGTACTTAAGCTAGGATATGTGATGACTTCATTGTAAATAGATGGTCCCAAGAAATAAAAAATAAATTGATGGTAATTATCCTTTCATGTAGATTGTGGAACACCTCAGTGTTTCTTGCAGGGATTAACAAGTGATAATGAGTTCCCTACTTTCTGCTTACCAATAAAAATTTTTTTTCAGCTCTAAAGGAAAATTTCACTGTCTATAGTATTATGAGTCATCAATATTTTTCTTTCAGCACTGACGCACATCCTCTTCTTGTATATAAGGTTTCTGATTAATAATCCATTGTCTGATGGACTTTCCCTACTATGTGACTTGATACCTTTCTCTTGTTCTCAGAATTCTTTTTAGTTCTTACTTCTTAATATACCTGGATCAAAGTCTGGTTTTGTTTTATCTAGTTAGGTTCACTTGGATTTCTTGAATCTGGATTTCCATATATTCTTGAAGATTTAATAAGTTTTATGACTTTATGAAATTGATTTTCAATGCATTAGCCCCCTTTTTACATGGTAAAAATCCTATAATTTTAATACTGGCAACCAAACTTTGGTCCTTAATTCTTATAGACTTTCTTCAACTAGCAGTATGTTGTTGTTTCCTGAGTCCCAAGAATTGGAAAATAGCCAAAGTCAATTACTTCTTTGGAACAGAGAAATCACTTTCAGATCAGTAAGCTCCTGGGCTGGATTTTGAATTCTAATATATAATGAATGTGTCCTACAGAGCTCAGAATACTGGTCTTCTGCTAGTATGGGAGTGGCTGAATTCTTCATTAGCTAGATAACTGTCTGTAACTGGAAGGTCAGAGTTGAAAATGTCAGTTAAGTTTTCCTTATCCTTCTTCATGTAGTATACAGTTTCTAGAAATTCTCTTTTTTTCCTAGAGAATTCATTCTCTCTCTCTCTCTCTCTCTCTCTCTCTCTCTCTCTCTCTCTCTCTCTCTCTCTCCCTCCCTCCTTCTGTGTGTGTGTGTGTGTGTGTGTGTGTTCAAAGTATATTTTCCTTTGCTTCTTTGATTAGCTCTGTGACCTACTTACTCACTCACAACTTCACTTCTGATTAGCTTGCTAACATGGATGGATATTCCATTCTTCAGAAGGAAACATCTTGACAAATGGACACATTTTCCACTTGTATAGACTAATTGTCTACTTTTGATGAAGTTCTTTGAGACCCTAAAATTTTGTCAACCCAATAACTATCAAGAAGCATGTCAAGCAAGTCCTTAAAGGCATGATGCATTCAAACCTCTTCAGATATTAAAACTAAACCCTCTGTGGTAGGGTTTTTCTACCACGAATTTCTGTGTTTCACACCAAACTTTCCCTTTTGCTTGCCATATGTTGATGTTCCATCTGATGCAACCTTCTATACTTCTTAAATTTACTGAATATAGTTGAAAAAAATGGTTGTCCCCCTAGGAGCCTCTAACACGTACTCCAAGAGATGGAAGATTGGTACTTGAATCACAGACGGCCTAGGTACCTGAAAAGGACATCTGAATAAGAAATTTTGTCTGATTTATTCTTGATACTCATGAAATATCACATAAGGAATCCGAAGACTTATTATTTGGAAGCTCTGAAGTAATAAAAATCATCGATCCTTTTTTGGTTTCTGTGTTCAATTTTCTCTTGCAACATCCCCTCTCTACCATTCTCTGAAATATTCAATCTGTAACAGTCTTCTTTATACTCCATTGAGTAACCTTATTTACCAAGAATTAAGAATTAGCATTTGTTTCAGAGGCTGTTGTGAATTTTCAAAGCCAACCTGCCTACTTTGTTGTAGGGGAATGAAACTGAGAACCATTTCGTACTTCTGAAACGTGCTTCAGTGCTATTTTACAAGAGCTAATCGTTTGCAGTGCACAGATGAGCATCTCTACTGTCCCTTGTAATGATAGGTTCTTGGGTAAATTATAACTTTGGAGCATTTCAGTTCACTTGCTAGAATGGACCCTACCACAGATTCTCTACTATCATTATATATTTACTATTTCCTCTAAGATATGTGGCTATGCTGCTAACTACTACATGAGATACAGAAGAAAGGATACGTCAGTCAAAAAAACAGGCAAGTAATTATAAAACCCTGTGGCTCGGAACAGGTACATCTTGTCTGCTGAGAGCGTTGAGTCAGGGTTGAGTGCTGAGCATGAAGCCAGTGCTATGAAAGAGAATGGAAAGCCTTAAAGGATCCTTTAGAAGGCAGGGAAACTGATGAGCTGGAAGCTGTTCTTCTGCCACACGTCTGGTTATCATGTAGTCTGTTTGAGCTGTACAACATTCACAAGCTCCACAGTGAAGAAGAAAGTAGAGAGAGAGACCTTAAATGACATGTCCCTATAGTATTTGTCATTTGAGAACTTGGTCTTCAATTGATGGCCCTGTTTGAGAGGTTTAGGAGACGTGGCCTTGTTGGATGGAATATGTCACTAGACACAGGTTTTAAGAGAAAAAAAAAAAAAACTCTTAACATTTTGTGCTTCATCTGTCTGCTATGTGTTTGTGGTCCGCAAGGTTAGCTCTCGGTTTTATGTTTCTACCACTGTATCTCCTTTCTGATGTCATGGACTTTAACCTTCTGAAACTATAAGCCAAATAAACTCTTCCTTTGTAAGTTGCTTTGACCATGGCGTTTGATTACAGCAATAGAAAGGTATCAAGTATAGACACATCTTTGATTTGTAGTGACTAAAGGAAATAACACATACAAAACACTTTCTTATCCTTATAAGGTGTCTAGACATATTTCTCAAGTAACTATAGCTATCCTTGTTATTGTTGTTATCCTTAAGTAAGAACCTGAGAAAATTCCAATACCACTTTGCTTTGGTAAGAAGACCTAAGAAGAGAACTGATAGAGTCAGATCTGCTCTCTTCCTATCTATAGTAGAATTCTGATGCACACTTTAGTCTCCATTTAACTTTAAACCTCTTTCACCTGTTCATAAACCTCTCAATTCCTGATATGTTTTACTTTAGTGGAAGTTTCATTCGTCTGGTTAATGAGTAAATGATCAAAAATAAACCCATGCTTTTTGTGTGTGTACGTGCGCCTGTTTATGTCTATGTGCATGACCTTTTTGTTTTCAGAAAGTTACAAGGTTATTTTCTCAGACAAAACCCAAAGACATAGTCATGGCATGTACATTCTTGGCTCCCTGTACCTAATGAGGAATGTCAGCCTCTGTGTTTAGTAAGTTAGATGGGTACTTGCAGGATAACTGCTACGGGCCTTTGCTTCCAAAGTGCTTGTGCAAACTGAGAAAACTAACATTGACTTTTCTTAAAAGAAATATCTCGGATTTAGTACGGTCAGAAGAGGGCAACCTCTGGCTACAGGGGAAGAATGAGATGTACTCCTGTGGTTGAATGTCAGAACAAATACCTGGACCCAGGAGTTACATGGACTGGTTAAGCTGTGACTGGTAGAGAAGCCACAACCACATTCAGGAATCTTCCTGACCCATAAACTTTGCAAAAAGGTGGGGCTGGGTCCTGTGAATGAGCCACCATCTCAGCAGTGGATTCATTTCATTGCCTTTATGAAAATCACCTCAGATTAGACAATGGCCAACTCAACAGTAGTCAATAAGAACCAGCATCATGGATTTCTCCACTAGTCTAAGCTATATGAGCACTGGAGTCCCAGGCCAAAGGAACCATAAAAACATACCTGTTATTTAACCATTGAAGATGGAGCTTGGAGCTTTCTATGTTACAAATATGGAAATATCTTACCTACCCTGTATCTTAAATGGCCAAGAAAATTTCCCACTACTTTGAACATTTTCAGTACATTGTTGTAAATAGCTTTTGCTACCCCAACCTAAGCTCCAGAAACAGGCTGTACTACCAGCCCCCACCCAGCTTCCCTTGAATCCATGGATAAAAGACACACACACACACACACACACACACACACACACACACACACACACACACACACACAGGTTGATCATGTTTAACTTGCCTTCTTGGTACAATTTCTGGTTCCAAGAATTTCAGGTGCTACTATCACCTACCTGGAAAAGAGTGCCTTTATCAATATTCTTATCTCTGCACCTAAATTTTAGTTGTACAGTTACATCTAGTCCCTGCTAAACTCTCCTGACCACCAGCCTATAGGAGCGGCCTGTGTGTCCACTCGGTTTTGAGATCTCACAAAGCGGGTCAACTTTTTTTTTTTTTTTTTTTTATCAGTAGCATGGTGAACTCTCCTCTCCTCCCCTTCATCTGTCTGCTTACTTCCAGAGACCCCAAAAGTCCTGCCTGTTCCTACCGTCCAGCAATTGGCCCATGGCTTCTTTACTGACAGACCAAGAACCAACTAGGGAACAGGACAGCAGCGTCAGAACCGTCCCCATAGGAGATTCATCTAAAACCATCTTTGGTTTTGTGCTCTGGTATCACCAGGCCCAGCACACTGGTCCCTGGGCAACTCTGAATATGTATCCTGATGTACTTGTTTCCCTTCTATTGTGTAATTTTTCTTGTAGTGGATAACCTTGAATGCCAAAATTATCAATAGAAAAATCTTGATTTTTTTTTTCTTCTTCTTTTCATCTGTATTTCAATTTATGAACTAGAGTATAGGGTCAGACATTAGAAAGACAGTCAATTGTAAGTGTGTTAGATTAGATAGTAAAGCAGTTGTTATACCATCAGTAATTTCTCCCATTCACAGATCTCACTCATACTCTGTTTTTTTTTTTTTTTTTTTTTTTTTTTTTTTTTTTTTTAAGTGTCCAAGGAGAAAACACTTAGTGAAAATCTTAAGAACAAAATGCTTTTCAACTAAGGTAATGTGGTGTGCTGAGCATCAAGATCTGGAGATTAAAGCACACGTCAGCTTTTCTCTCACACAAAGCTGTCCTACTTGTCATTTCACGAAACTGGCCTATGAAGTATGTGCTTTGATCATTTGGAATAGATTCTTTTTGATTGGCTGTCAATGTGAAAATTAAAACATCTTGTTGAGAAAGTACAAGCCAAGTTTGGTAAACGAAGATTAACCATTTGCTCCAAAAGTAATGATAACACAGTCAAAAAAAAAAAAAATCAATCAACTAGGCTGCCTGTTTGCTTGCTTGTTTTATCAGAATTCATGTCACATCTATCATTCAAACTATTGTAAACTGCATTTAAGATCATGATTTCTCTTGATGTATAGGTCAGTGTAGTGCATATGCTTGGCATATTAAATAACCAAGAAAAATTCTATTCCTGAAGAGCTGTTATTCACATATTTAAATTAACTATTAGACATCATTATATTCTTAATCTTCTAATAAGTTAGAAAAATAAAGGAAATGAGATCAACCAACACAGCAGGGCATCTATTCAGGATTAGCACTTCATTGGCAGTAAATTTCAAGTAGTTTCAAAAATGAGTTAGCATTGTCCTATTTAGTTACAGTATACAGTTTTACATGAAAAGAAATAGCCCTATGAAGGACAAAAAAAACAGTAGAATAACTCCTAAGTGTTCTTTTATAATAATTAAAAGATAGAACACAAGAGATCTAGTCAATATAATCACCTGTCAGGGGTGTATAAATAATTTCTTATTCCCATGTTATATAAGAAAATGTGTAGGCATGCCATGTATGATATTTTAAACCATGAACCTGAGATGGTTAAATCATCATAATTTTAGTCCAGCACAAGTCATAAGCTATTATAGTCGTTACCTAGTACATGAGTTATGAGAGGTGTGGGCAAGCTGGCATTCCTAATATCGGAATCCGAACATAAAATGTGTAGGTGGTCATTACAGAGAAATCGGGGAGCTATTTGTTCAAAGGAAAAAAATTGATAATATCAGAAAAATAACTAGATTTATGCTTTCTCTGGCCTTGAACTGTAGAAAGTATCTATGTATATACTTATACCGCATATTCTGCTGTGTGTTTTATGAGTCATCAAAAGGACACTTTGTATTAATTCACACTGGATATCAAACTAAATGCAGGCAATATAACACCCAAAGCTCCTCTAGAAGAGGAAAGACTAAAGAGGTGTTTCTTTTTTCTATGTAGAGTACCATTTTCCAAACCATGTTGCCCCACACCCTAATTTTGAAGACAGTAAAGTGTTTTATGCACAAAATAGTGCTATGTTATATCTAATCTCATACTATATTTCAGAGCCATAATGACAAAGACAGTATAAAGTTGGCACAAAAACAGAAATACAAACCATGGAGACACCATAGAAGACCCTGAAATAAACCTACACATTTATGGATGTCTAATTATTACAAAGATACCAAAAATACACTGGAAAAGGGACTTCTGGAGAAGAGACTTCATTGAATGGTGCCAGCAAAATCGGAATTTCACTTTCAGAATAATTGAATTAGATTTATAGCTCTTACTGATCATAGCAGTCATTTAAAAGGAAATCAAAGACCTGAATTTAAAACCTAGACATTGAAATTTCTAGAAGAAAACATATGAAAAACACTTCAGGACATAGATCCAAAGGAAGAATTTTCAGAATAGTATCCTATTAGCCCAAGAAGCAGCCCCAATAATTGAAAAATGGGATTTCGTAAAATCAAAAACTCCAAAGGGAAGCAAACCCAGCTGAGTGAGAATACAGCCTACGGAATAGAAGCTCTTCAGCATCGACACTTCAGACAAGAGAAACTATCTATAATACACAAGTAGCTGAGGGGATTAAGCAGTAAAACCCCATGTTAGCATCAGGAAATGGTCCAATGAGGTCAACAGAAAACTCTCAAAGGAAAACATACAAATGACCAGTGACTGGTTAGAAAAATGTTCAACACCCTTAATCATTAGAAAAATATGCAATAAAACTACATTAAGATTCCAGATCAATCCAGACAGCATGGCTATAATCCAGGAAGGAATGATAACAAATGCTGGCAAGAATGTGGAGAAATAGGAATCTTTAACATTGCCAGTGAAAATATAAGCTGTAAATTGCCATAGTCACTATGGATATCAGTGTGAAAATTGATTTAAAAAAAACTATATATAGATAGATGATATATAGATAAATAGATAGATGATAGATACATGATAGACAAATAGATACATAATAGATAGATGATAGATACATGATAGTTAGACAAATAATAGATAGATAATAGATGATAGGTAGATAGAAAGATAGATAGATAGATAATAGATGATACATAGATAGATAGATGATAGATAATAGACAGATACATGATAGATAGATAGATAGATAGAGATAGAGAGAGAGATAGAGATGATAGATAGATGATAGACAGACAGAGAGACAGATAGATAATAGATGATAGATATATGATAGATAGGTACATGATAGATAGACAGATAGATAGATGAATAGATAAATAGATTGATAGATGATAGATAAATACATGATAGGTAGATAGATACAGAGAGAGGGAGAGGGAGAGGGGGAGGGGGAGGGAGAGAGAGAGAGAGAGAGAGAGAGAGAGAGAGAGAGAGAGAGAGAGAGAGACTATTCCTGGGCATCTAGCCAAAGGACTTTATATTCTACCACAATTCAAGTTCATTTCTTCTCTATTCATGATAGCAAGGAAATAGAATCAGTCTAAATGTCTATGGACAGATTAATGGATAATAAAACTATGTTACTAATGAAATTTTATTGTCATAAAGAAAAATGAAATTAAGAAAATTGTAGAGAAAAATTGGGGAGGGGAATGTTACATTGTGAGATAAACTATTAAGAGGATGTCTTTCACATGCACATCCTGCTTTCTGATTTGTACATATGTGTCCTCACACGGGAGTGAGTGTGGATAAATATCAGGACTGAAAAGGAGCCCATGAGGAGGGGGAACGGCAAGGGTTTGGGAGGGTTTTATAGAATACATGTTATTAGAAAAATAGAGAGGAGACATCACTACAAGTGGTTAGGGAAGGCAGAGAGGTAGGGAGAGGAGCTAGGTGCTGGGAAAGAATGAAATCAAGTATGTAAATAGGGATTTTAAAATTTAGTGAATAAATAATGATCAGGCAAAGATGCACAGCTAGTTAGAGACCATAGAAGGCAAGCATAGTGAATTTGAAACCAAATAATAGCTACTCAAAATAAACAGAGGTGAAAAAGCAAAAAGACTAAAGAAAAATAAACACAGCCTCAGGATACATCGCACAATAGCAATATGCTGAAGGGTGTGTAAATACAGCCTTGGAAAGGGGCGATATGAAAATATTTAAATGTGTAATTATCCAGATCTGTTGTAAACTATAAACTCACAGATCTGAAAGATCAATTAGCACTGAGAAAACGAAGTCTAAAGAAAACCCTGCCAAGACACATGAACATCTAATTGCTTAAACTCAGCCTGGAAACCTCCTGAGTAGCCAGAGACAAAAAGAGCTGTAAAGAAACAAAGCGAGAACGGCAGCCGATCTCTTCTCTGAAACTATACAGCTCAAAAGAAAATAAGGACTCTACTTTCGGCCTTTATTAGGAGAAAAGACCAATTTATCCTATCATTTTACACAATAAAAACAAAAAAAGTGAAGACAATGTACGGGAGAATAGCTTCTAGACATCAGACAGTAGGCAACACTGGATGGAGGAATACAGGCAAAACCTACCAGTGTTTCAGCTGCAGCTAGAAGGAATTTTCAAGATAAGGCCTGGGGAGGATGGCAGTGTGGAAAGTGCTTCCTGATCTAGCAAGAAGACCCAAGTCCAAACCCTCATAATGTACATAAAGCCAGACCCAGTAAGACAGGACTAAGAGCCCAGTGCTCCCACATTGAAGGGACTTGGGAACAACAGAATCCCCAAAAGTTCACAGGTCAACTACACTGATATATGCAGCAGTAAATCCAAGATCTACCTCAGAAAAAGTGGGTGAGGACCCAAGGCTGTGTACCATGCGTATGCTTGCATGCCTGCCCACGCACACACACACACACACACACACACACACACACACACACAGCAGTGTATTGAGCGTGTGTGACTCCACGCTTTAAACCCCTATCATTTCACTGCTAGACAAAAAGCATCAACAGTTTTCCAATCTTCAATACTTTTTCTGTTTAACATTTTTGTAGGTTTGTTGGTACTTTTCTTGCCATGTTTATGTCCTAGTATTTTCTCCACTGTGTATCTGTGCTCTGGCTCTTGGAAGGTATCTATTTGCAACAGTGTTACCTGTTCTGATTAAAGCCTCAATTTGTTTTCATGCCTGGCTGAGAGGATTGCCTGCTTTATTTGTTTGCTTGCTTTTATTTTTTTTATTGTTGTTGTTGTTGTTTTGGGGGTGCCCCCCCCCACTTATCCTTGGAATGAATCTCGTGTTTTTGGTAAGCTAGCATTAACTTATTCGGTAGGGCAGGACATTTCTGAAACTGAAGTGGGAGGGGGAGATAGAACCTGAAAGTGAAAGTGGTTGACATTAACAACTTTTTTCAAATGACAGGTAAACAAATTCCCAAGTTTTGGGGGTGAGGAACACTGATGGAATTTTCTAATTAAATAAAAGTACTCATATTTTAATATATTTAGACAGTTAATTTTGAAAGTTATTTCTATTACGGTATATTAAGTTATTTCAGATTTCCTGTTCATTTTAATCAAGTGCTGTATCATCTTCAGCCTTAGTATATGTCTACGGGGTTTTCACTGTTTTCATGCAAGTCAAGATTTTCTCCTCCTTACACTTTATGTTTGGTGATTTAAAAAAAAAAAAAAAAAAAAAAAAAAAAAGTTTGTTTGCAATCCATGCTTGCTGGGGAAACCCCATCTGCCCCACTTCCCTCTATCCCAGCAGCAGAGAGAAAACTCTTGACTGACATGTCATCACCCTTCCCGTTTCTGCAACCCACCCGAGAGTGCCCGCCCAGGGTTCAGCTTTTGGCTATATGTGGGGCACAATCGCAGCTCCTGGTTGACACATCATCGCTTCTCTTAAGAACTGCCTTGCCTTTGCCCAGGCTCAGGCCCTGCTCCTTGAGACGGGCAACCCACCCAGCTGCAGCACCTAATAAACTGCATTTTTATCAACTCTTAATCTGGTCTGATCTAGTCTATATTTGTATCACCAAGATAGAAAAAAAGCCTAATATCTTGGTGCCACGATGGGGACTGCTCCTGTCTTTCCCTCCTTCCCTCCCTCCTCCTCCCCCTCCCCCTTCCCACCTCCTTATCCCTCTCTCTCTAAACTTAGATAGATTTTTGATTCTGGGTAAATTGCCTCCCCCAGCCCTGACACCTAAAAGTTGCTGGGCGCTTCTTCCAGGTCCAGGATCCCTGGGCCCCCTGCCAAGAGTTAAACCCCCCCCCCCCCACACACACACCTACCTACACAAACACACACACAGGGCAAACCCATTCAGGAGCAAAGGCCATCTTTGTTCCAGGGAGCCTTTGGATTTGGAGCCTTTGTTCCAGGGAGCCTTTCCAAGGCTATCCCACCAACCCACCCCCAAGCCCCACCCCACTGTTCAACCCCAAGCTATCTCATGGAACACTGTGTCTTCAGTCTCTGAAACAGGCTCAGAAGTGGGCAACACTAGATCTAAACCAGATCATTAGTTGCCCTTGGGGTACCTTCAACGAAATTAATCAAATTGGGGTTGTCTCAAACCTTGCGCCCTAAATGCCTGATTTTCCTTCGTTCTGTAGCCTGGCCCCAGTACACTCTGGATAGCCAGTCTAAATGGCCACCAGAGGGCACTCTTGACTATAACAGCCGTCGTGATAATGCCATTTTTTGCCGGCATACAAAAAATGGTCTGAAGTCCCTAATGTCCAGAATTTGGGGGGACTGTGATCCTGCCACTCCCTCTGTAGCCAGTCCTCGACGGCTGGGTTGTTGGCCTGGGTTGCCGCACCTTCAGACACCAATTTCTTCTAGGGCCCATCGAGTCTTTCGCCCTGTCTGAGCCTCCAGTACCACTGGCACTCCCAACCCCTCCCCAAGTCCCATCTACCTTCTCCTCGTCCTACACTGCTACATGCTCTGACTATTGGCCAGCCTTCTTCCCTTTACCCAGCCCAGAAAGGACTCCCCACCCCCTCCTTCTGAGACTATGACCATGGGCCCTCAGCCACTTTCCCCTTCCACACCTCCCACCTCCTCTTCTTCCACTGCCCCTCCTTCTTCACTACAGGCTCCACCTAATGGTTAACCCCCTCCCCTTTACCTATCTCCTCTCCATCCTCCTCCTTCCGCCTTGCCCTCTCTAACCCTGCCTCTTATATGATGCTGCAACCCACACTCTGGTCCCTGTCCACATACTGGCCTACTTACTCCCGGTGCAGTGAATCTTCCTGTAGCCTCTCATACTCAGTCCCTACAAACTCCTGGTCTCTCCAGGAGGTGGCTAGAGCTGAGGGCGATGTCTGAGTCCATGTCCCTTTCTTTCTCCCTCTATGATCCCTCCCAAATTGAAAAGTGATTACGTCCCTTTTCTGCTCATCCATCTGCCTATTCCAAAGAGTGCCTCTATCTTTCCCAGGCTATGACCTAATATGGCACGGTCTTTACGTCATCCGGGCCTCCGCCCTCACGCCTGAGGATCGAGGAAGGGTTCAGGCAGCCGCCAGGCAGTACAAAGACCAGACCCACCTACTGGACAATATAGTCCCTATGCATGACAGGGTGGCGGTGGCGCTGGACACAGAACCTAATTGGGATTATCATCTGGGTCAAAATAGACTCCAGAGGAGGGATCTCACGATCCGCTGCCTCCTCCAGGGTATGAAATTGGTCTCAAACAAGGTTGTTAATTTTGATAAGCTCTCCAAAATTACACAGTGAGCTTACAAAAAAAAAAAAAAAAAAAAATCTAGCCACTGTTTTAACCCACTTACAAGAGACCGTGATTCAATTTCCCCTGCCTTGACCCGGCCTCCCCAGTGGGAGCCACAGTCCTGGCTACCCATTTTATTTCTCAGTCATTGCCAAATATTCCAAGGGGTGTCCGGGGATGGTCCCCAAATCCCTGCATAAGAGTTAGTAAAAAATGGCCTTTGAGGTCTTTAATGCCCAAGAAGAGGTGACTAACCCTTCCCAGCAGGCTCAGTTACAGCAGAAGGCTATGTTCCAGACACAGACCCTGGCCGCCTCCCTGAGACCAATGACGACGCTGCCACCGAGGGAATAGGGGAGTCGTACAGACCCCAATCAGCTGGGGTCGGGCCTAAGTTAACTCTGCCAGCGGCCTGTTTCAAATGTAGTCAGAAAAGTCCTTGGTCCCACAGCTGCCCCGATCCTTGACAACACACCAGGCTCCACGCTGTCTGCTGGCAGCTGGAAGCTGGAATCCCCCCAATGTGGGCCCATTCTCTATGCCACACCACGGAGATCCATCCCACCTGTGCAGGCACCACAACGTCCAGCCTTCAAGCTTCTTGGTCTAGCAGAGCCCCGATTCAGGGACTCCCATCACTCTCACGGAGCCCAGGACAATGTTCCAGGTACCTGGTAAGTCCATCGCCTTCCTGGTTTTTGACCTCTTACTCAGGCTCACGGTCCCATCGCCAATTTCTGACATGGGGGTGGCAGAAGCCCCTCCTTTCCACTCACTCCCTGCCGCTTTCCTTCATTCTTGTAGAACAATTCTTCTCACAGTCTTTTCTGGTCATGTCCATCTGCCTGGTACCTTTACTTGGCCACAATATCCTCAAATGCGTTTGGGGCTACCCTCTCCCTGATCCCTGTCATCTCTCCTGACTTCCATACTCTCCTTCCCCTGATTGCCTCCCAGATCCCTACACCAGAATGTCTTGTCCCTACCCTACCAGATCCGGTCAACCCCCAAGTCTGATATATCTCCACCCTGGCGATTGCCACCCATCTCCAGCTGGTCCTAGATTACCTTAAGGACCCTGATCCTTCCCTTCCAGAACCCTGTTTCCCATTCTGAAATACATCACTGCGGTGGTGGTCTCAAGCCCATCATTACCGGCCTCCTATCTCAGGGATTCCTAATCCCTATGGACTCGCCTCGCAAGACTCTCATTCTCCCTGTGTGTAAGCCCTGCGTTGCCTACTGCTTACTTCCGGACCTCAGCCTCACTAAGGAGGTAGTCAATCCAATCGACCCTCTACTTACCAATCTCTACATCCTCCTCTTTAACATTCCTCCTACAACTTCCCACTTTACTGTCCTGGATCTTAAGGATGCTTTCTTTACTGCCCCCCTACACCTTAATTCCTATTGTCTGTTTGCCTTCACCTGGGAGGACCCTGGTGCATGGACTTTGAGAGACCTCACATGGACAGTGCTTTTGAAACAGTCTTTTTTTTTTTTTTTTTTTTTTTGACCAAGCCTTGTCCAGAGACGCTCCTCCCTCAACCTTAATCCTATGCACACTTCTCCAACACATGGCTGACATCCCACTTCACAGCCCCTCCCTGTCT
Organism: Mus pahari; assembly: GCF_900095145.1. Taxonomy (NCBI): domain Eukaryota; kingdom Metazoa; phylum Chordata; class Mammalia; order Rodentia; family Muridae; genus Mus; species Mus pahari. The sequence goes on along the minus strand of NC_034604.1, from coordinate 48,414,837 downwards.
CTGTCCCAAATGGGCTGCCTTTTGGCTTCTGAACTATCTTGGCTCCCTGGGATTCTGTTTCTTCCCATCTAAAAGCTCAATTATGCTCTCCTGCCGTACCATACTTAGGCATTCAATTCAGACCAGGGTCTAAAACCTTCACTTCTGACCAAGTCTGAGCCCTGTGCGATATATGGCCCCTATGACAGTGGACCAGATTCTTTCATTTTGGAGCCTAATGGGATTCTTCCATCACTGGGTCCCTAACTTTGCCATTATGTCCAAACTCATGTAACCAGGCAGCCAACGAGACCCCCACAGAGCCCCTTGCTCTCCCAGTCCCAGTCCACCATCGTTCTCTCTACAGCAGGATGCCCTTCTAGCACACTTTGCCCTGGCTCTCCCTGACTTCACCCACCCCACCATCTCTTTACAAACAAGAGGATGGGAATGGCAATGGGTGTCCTAGCTCAACCTATCACATTTGGCCATAGCTTTCCTGTCCAACAGCTAGATCCTACCACATATGGATAGTGGCTATGGCCAAGAGCCTTAGCAGCGGTGGCTAAACTCACCCACAAGCCCTCAAGGCTATCCTGCTCCAGTCTATCACTATATACTCCACACACTGCCTTTTGGATCTCCTGAGACACGCCTCCTTTTCCTTCCTCAGGCCCTCACAGATCCAGATCTACCGTTCCTAGAAAACCCCCTGCCATGGACTGGACTCAGTTGGTCCTTCCACCCACGGGGAACCAGGATTTCGGTAATCAGGTGGGCAAGAAGTTGGTGGAATGACAAACAGACACGGACACCAGAGAGAGTACTGTACCTGATTGTAATTTCTCAAAGCGAGCATCAGATTTATATTACAGAAGGAAACAAAGAAGTTAAGAGACACATCAGCCAAGGTACATTGAAGTTATCTGACACAAAACAAAAAATGCATACGAAAAGACTGGCAGGAACCAGGCAATGTTTACAATTGAGATAAGACCAGCCCTATCTAAAGTCAGCTATTGACAGGGGCCAGGTGAGGATTTCACACCCTAGTCACAATTTATGCTATTCCTCTGAACCTTGTGAAAGCTTGCACCAGGGGGTTCTGCTCTTGCTGACATTTTCATGAATCATGCAATACTGTAGTTCCTCTTTAAATCACAACCCTCCTTCTTCCTAGGCCATTGTAAATTCTTGCATATGGGGGTAACTTGGCTGCTCTTTTAAGTGTCTGTAGGGAATCTCCATTTGTCAGAAGAACTCACCAACTTTCTTCTAACATGCAATGTAGTCTGCCACACCTGACTATAATGAGGATTCCAAGCATAATTTGCTAAGCTTGCTCTGAGATTTCTAGCTCCTATCTAGTAAAATACTGCAAGAAAGCATGCAAGACCTCCACAGTATCACAGGGACAAATTTGGAGCATTCGTGCTATGAGAATACCAAGGTTCCAGGAGGCTAAGTTTCCATGAAACATTTCTGCCTCAGGGCTTCGTCCAAGCTTTTGGGCCTACCACACAGTCTTCATTGGAGTGGCTGTGGCAACCCCCAAATTACTTTGGCCTCCAGTTCTGCCCTAAACCCTGTAGTCCTCCTCTCTGCCCCACTCTCCTCAGACATTCCCTTCCACTCCTGCCCCGAGGCCGTGGAAGCCTTGCATGCACCTGGGACTGGTACCTCAGACCAACACATCGCAAACCTCCAACTCATCTTCTTTGTGGATGGAAGCTCTCTCATGCGCATATTGGGGAAATTCCAGGCAGCCAATGTGATGGTCACCTCCACTGAGATGGTTGAGGCAATCTGCCTCCTGGTACGGACTTCTTCACAAAAGTCTGAATTAATCACCTTAGCTATAGCACTCCAAATAGCTAAGGGTCAGTGGGCTAACATCTACACTGACTTTTTATGCCTTTTTGTATGCCTTTTTATGACTTTTGTATGCCTTTTTAAGAGCCCTACCCATTCTGTCCTTTGGAAAGCAGGAGGCTTCCTCACTACCAAGGGCATTCTCATTGTCAATGGACCTTTATAGACAAGCTTTGGAAGGCTCTCCAGTTCCCAACAGAGGTAGCCATAATCCACTACCAGGGATACCAGGCCTCTATGGATCCAGTGGCCTTTAGACAATTCCAAGGCCAACTCTGTGACCTGGGGACTGGCCTCCAGTCCCACCAGATCCTATAGTTGATAATAAAACATTGACAAAATGTAAGCTTCAGGAACGTTAATAATAAGTATAAAACACTATATTAACAAATATGTCTAAGAAATTTTATTTTGCCAACCTAGGTGTCTTCCGCCAGAAATTCAAGAGAAGGCGATATGCAGAATAATTCAATCTAAGAGTCCTTTTATCTGCAAATGGTCCCAGGACATGATACTTTCATATGCTCACACACGTGCCTGTGCTCGTGAACACACACACACACACTTGTGTGTGAGATCCATTGAGAGACTCAAGAAATATTAGAGAGTTGAAGAGAAGGCAACAATTTTTAGAACAGTTTTCTCTTCTACGGAGGAGGATGTTAAAATAAACGATCTCAAAATTGTCTTCTATGCTTAATTTTTCAAATTAGTACTGTATATATTAGCACACGAAAACATACAATTAGGATCAAATATTATTTTATATTCTGTACTTCTGTAGATCAGAAGTTGGTATTTTGTTTCTATTTTCTGCCCCAGAAATGTACAGCAATCCAGTCTCTGCGTGCAAATAAGCACAGCGATTAAAGCAGTAATTATTTATCTTTTTTTTTTTCCCATTAAATCCTTCATCTTTCCCTTTAATCACTGGTGCAGAATTGATGTGGGAAAGACTCCAGCGCTGGTAGTTTGGAGGGAAAGGACATCACTGGTAGACAGTGAGCACATGGACATGCGCATGCGCAACTGACTCGCCCGCAGCAGGCAGCTGCGGATTCCTTTCCTGGAGGAGTTTCATTTTCTTGGCTTATTCAGGAGTCAGCCTCAGCTTAGATGGATTCCTTGCTAAGGTGGAGCTGTATCCCTGAGGGTTTAGTTTGTACAAGTTACTGTATTTCTGGCTTTCCCTTTTGCTGCCAACCGGGTCGCAAGGACAGTCTCTAAGGGCTTAGGAGTCCTGAACAGATTTGATAAGGTTTCAACTTAAACTCAGATGTTAACACACAAATCAGAGGGCTTTGGTTCTGTGATGAATGTGAGGATGATACTTTACAGAAAGGTTATTGTATATATAAACCATGGAAATGGCTGCGGGGCCGGGAGTCTACAGTTACATGAAAATCAGAGCGGGCAGGATAGTGACTGCTAGCATTTTCTAAGTCTCAATTACATAGATCTCTTGCCTGAAGTCACCCTGAATTAGTTTAGCATGGCAGCCTACCCGTGATAACCCAGTCATGGGGCAGTGATCCAAGCTCAAGGAGACAACCATATATATAATAATAATATTAAGAAGAAAAAAAATCTCAATTTCTCTCACTCCGCAAACTCTCACAACAGGAAATGGCAAGGTCATCCAAGGAATTGTGGGATTCAGACTTCCTTCTCTTGGAAGTGATAAAATCCACAAGCTTGATTCAGAGTCTAAAACAGTCGTCCTCAACCTCCCCAGTGATGTGACCCTTGACTACAGCTCCTCATTCCATGGTGACCCCCCCCAATCATAAAATTATTTTGTTGCTACTTCATAACAGTAATTTTGCTGCTGTTAGGAATTGCAATGTAAACATCCGGTATACTACCCAAAGGGATCGTGGCCCACAGATTGAGAACACAGTACAGAACTATTCACCTTCATTACTATTCTTCTAATCTAATACTGAGTGTGAGATTAAAGTATAGTTTGAAGATGGATTTTGTTTTTCTTGCACAATAATTACTTTCTAAGCAGCTGTATCCTCTCTCACGTTGGCCTGAACCTCTAGCAATTCTATTCCAGGATTGAAAGCAAATACAACAAGATGCAATTAAAATTGTCAGCTCTGTGTGTGCTAGTTAAAAAAAACCTGTCCCCAGGTCCGGCACTGTACCACCAGTAAGTTCATTCTTGGAATAAATCTGGAACGTATTTTGTTTGTACAGTGTCTGGCCTACAGGGGTCTTAGATTAGCCTGCTGCAAATGCCTGCTGCTGTGGTAAGGGATGGAGAGCCAAGCCATGGGCAGGTGAATTAGGATCTCCTCTGCACCTTGCTCTGTAATGAGCTCTGCTGCCCTTGCTGTGACCTTACCATTCTCCCCTTCTTGAAATCTAAATTTGCCTGTTTTATTTCTGCACAGCTATCTCAGATGGGTGGGTGGGTGGGCGGGGTTTACTGAGTAGAAAAAAAAAAAGAAACACAGAAGTGGTTGGTGTGTGTATGAACCGTCAGTTTCAGCTCAACACGGTTTCTAACCCTCAGTCCCCTTGGCGAAGAATTGACCAGGAGAAAAGCCTCGAATCTGAGCATCTCGTTGAACTTGCTTCTGCCTTTTCAACTTCTCGTTCCAACATCCCAGAAACAGCTGCCAGCTTTAAACACCAAACCTAGGGTTTCCATTCCTCCATCCCCACCGGCCAGGGCAGAGGCAGCTTCTTGGGTCTTTTAAAGCTCCCTTGTGTCATAAAGCAATCAGGAAGACCTTATTTTAAGAAGGATGCCTACACCTTAAGCTTCCACAGAGCCCTGGTGATTATATTATTGCTGCTTCTCGAGTGCCCTCTCTCCCTTCCCCTCTGCAGCTGCCACACCCAGCCTTCTAGCATCCTGTCTTTAGGGGAAGACACCTCTTTTTTTATTTGCTACGGTCTTGGTTTCTTTCCTCGTCGACATGAAAAGATTTCTGAGCGCCTTGTCTCACCCCCAGGAGGTCGTCAGAAGCCCGCTGACCAAATGATATGTAACGAGCACTGTGCATAACTACTTGTGGATTCCACTCATTTCTTATTTAGTCTTCTATGCACCAATAACAACGTTTTGATCCCTCCCCCCCCAATAGTTGGGTGAGCCTCTTTAAAAGAAAAATTAATATCTGCTTTAAATTCCTGGTTTAATGAGTTATCTCTTTCTTCCTCTCTCCCTCCATCCCCCTCTCTTCAAATTCTGCAACTTCCATCCCTCAGGCCTCTTCAGGCCTTGTCTGACCCGGACATTGAAAACTCTAGAGCTTGTCTCCAGAATTCTCTTTCTCTCACCTGTCATTTTCTCAGACTCTTATTATCTGCAATATGAAATGCTCTGTGCTGATAGATATTGGCAGAACCTGGTTAAAATTCATTTCACATAGCTTGCTCTTACTTCAAAGGAACAAAGGTTTTATTTCTTTTTCTTCTTCCCATCTTTTTTCCTTTGGGCACTCCCCAGCCCCACCCAGAACAGAAAATCAAGACATCTTTGTGGTGGTAAGCGTGTGAAACTGGGTCTTTGTTTGAAAAGCAACATCTGATGTCTCCTGTCTTTTCAAAGCGGAAAACACCTGGGCACTTGTGCTGGATGCAGCCCAGCTTTGGGATTTTGTTGTGTCAGGCACTGCTGACAGCTGACAAACTACTGTGTGAGGGGGATTCTTGGCCCTATGAACCCACCAGGTAAAGAAAAGGCCTCTGCTCCTTTCTTTCATCAGGAATCCATCTCTGGGTACCACGGCTCCTCCCCGCCCCAGGCAGAGCCTTTAGTATACGCCCCAGCCCTCTGTTGAGCGGCAGTCTTGTTATGCACTCAGAATCCATCACTGCTCGCTCTGCCAGAGCCTCACTAAATTCCCAGCCAATTTCTCTATCGCAGGAGTTCAGCCCATAAATAATCATTGAAAATGTGATCTGTGAGTAAAACATAAAAACCCAACAAACACAATGGCCAAGTCATTGAAAGCAATCAGAGTAGTTTGTACTGATTGATTGACACACACAGGGCTTAAATTAAGCATCCAGAATGAAGACAATAAAATTAATTATTGCTTAGGGTAGGAGACTGAGCACCAGGTTCCACCACCTTCATTTTGTCGGTGCACGGCATTAATATGGGTCAGTAGTTACAACACCTCTAACGTCTAGCACATAAACCATCATCTAAGAAGCGTTTGACTTCCTTATCGCCATCTGTCATTTAAAGAGATCCTGTTTGAACTCCACTGCTGTCAACCTCATAAAAGACTAAATTTTGACTTGGATTCTGGAGAGACTATGGGGAAAAGGCTCCTGAAGCATTTTTTTTTTTTAATTTAAATCCTGTTGTTGTTGTTGTTGTTGTTTTTAATCTTCCTCCCCACACAGAAAAAGATGGCAACCTGTTCAACAATACTCACACCTTGATTGTAATATCTACGCCACTCTATACAAGGGAGGCTAGACCGGTGATTTGGGAAGATGGGCACAGTCCGGGATTCATCAGCCCCTCTACAGTTGATTCTGTTCTGTGTCGCCTGTGAAAGAAATCCTCGAAGCCAAATAAACAAACTAAATAAATAACAGACTGCACTTAACGTGCTTACAGAATTATAGGGTTTTGAGAGACGACATGGCATCATGCTGGAAGCCATAAAAATACCCCAGCTGTTTCACAGTGCACAGGAAATATATTGGTTTTACATTTTATAATTTCAAACTCTGTTGACAACAGGCAACTTATGTTACTTTATATTCTAGTCGTCACAGCCCACCATAACTCCTCATGGCAGGGCAGAGTAAAATATATCCCTCTGTGTTGACACTACTTATTGTCTTTTGTCTCCTGTAGATGATTTGTAGCCCTGCTTTGAGTTTTGGTAAGAAAGTACGTTTCCGGGAGCTTTTATAAGCAGCAGCAGCGGCGGCGGCAGCGGTGGCAGCACATTCTGCAGTCTGGGAGCTTCAGGCTCTTAGGAAACAGCAATAGGGCATTTGGCTCTTTCTCACAGCCATTTATGTGTTTCTCATTCCTTTCTGCCAGTGTCCTTCAGGCTTCTCTTTGCAGAGAAATTCATCAAACAGCTATTGACTCTGTTAATCCTCTTCCTGTGTGCCCATCAGCCCGCATCTGCCCCTGGTAGTCATGGTGAGCCCTCGACAGCCTCTTCTTAGGGTCCAGGTCAGACTCTCTTCCATTGCCATTTTATTATTGATTCAGAGACTATCCAGCTGTAATTGTCAAGAGCAGAGAAGAGTTGACACCATTGTCTGGGAACCTTAAAAAGATTAGGAGCTCTGTCCAAGGTTTTGTGCTGCAGTGGCTTTGAACAACTTATCCAAACATTGACTATCAAAGTAATAAGAGGGGTCAGTTACTTTCTTCTTCTTCTTCTTCTTTTTTTTAGTATCTGTACATCTACACTGAGGTATATCTTCATGGAACTTTCCTTTGTAGTCTTAAGACATTGCCCGTTTGACAGGGCTGATTTTTCAGGAATAGCAGTTTTGAATAGAAAGAAAGAGTGGGGAGCAGAGCTGGGAACTGTGGCTTTCATGCCAGCGGGGAGATATTCTGTTCTGGGACTGAAAGGCTGCAAAACCTCTATGGCAATAATGGAGTGATAATTCAGTCTGCGATTGTCTTTCAAGTATGATTTCCTGAGTTAGAGATTGTGAAAAAAAAAAAAAAAAAAAAAAGCCAGACACAATGGTGTAGACTTTTAACTCTAGCATTTGACAGGTGGAGACAGGTGGGGACAGGTGGGGACAGGTGGGGACAGGTGGGGACAGGTGGAGACAGGTGAAAACAGGTAGAGACAGGTGGAGACAGACAGGTGGAGACAGACAGGTGGACCCTGGTACATACCGGCAGCCAGTTACCTGATTTGGTGAGCATCAAGCCAATGGGATCCTGCCTCAGAATTCAAGGGTAATGCAACATGATTATGCTACGTAAGGTTGTTCTCTGATCTGCACACACACACACACACACACACAGTAACACACACACACACACACACACACACAAACATGCACACACACACGCAAATGATGAAGAAGTGCTTCAATGAGTGTTTTTGTTGGCATGATAAAACACCATGACCAAAAAAACAATTTGGGAGAAAGTGGTTTATTTGAGCTTACACATCCCAATCACAGCCAGTCATGAAGGGAAGTTTTGGAAGGAACTCACGGCAGGAACCTGGAGGCAGGAACTGAAGAACATGCCAAAGAGGAGTGCTGACTACTGGCACACTGTCGATGGCTTGTTCAGCCCGACTTTTTATACTATCCAGGAATGCTCACTGAGGTTGGCACTGCCCCCTGTGGGATAATCAAGAAAATACCTTACAACTTTACCCACGGGCCAATCTTTGGGGGACATTTTCTCCATTGGGGTACCCTCTTCCCAAATGACTGTAGCCTATGCCAAGTCAACATAAACCCTAGCTAGCATGAGGTAACAATGAGATATTGCAAATCACAACAAAAGTTTCCATCTGGAAACAGTGTTTCCTTAGAGTGCTTGTGTACTTGGAGTGACGTGTATGCCACTTTGAGGGGCTGAGAATTGCCACTAGCAGGAAGCCTTATTTTAAGCAATTTGAAATTCAGCTGTGCTCACTCTGAGAGGTGGCTGCCACTATTTACCTATTTTACAGGAAAGAACACAAAGTCCAGGGAGGCTAAACAACTTGCTGAAGGTTACCCGGGTGCTAGTAATGGAAAGAAACTAAGTCCTCAAACTAGGTCCAGTGACTCGCTCACCCCTATCACTACCCATGTAACAGAACTCAGGGGCTTGATCATGCCAGGCAAGTGTTCTAACCTTGAACAACATAACACCTCACACACCATATTTTAATCACTGCCTCCCAAATGACTATTGTGAGAGTCCCTTGCATCTTGTAAATCACTTTTATTTTGCTTATTTTCTAATAACTTCCCAATACATATCTCCTTATTTGCTTGTATATTTGGGAGGGGGCACGCCATCCGAGGCCAGAGGAGGGCACTGACTCCTACAGAACTGTGACCATAGGTGGTTGCCAGATGTCCAACGCCAGCGCTGAGAACCCAACTCAGGTCCTCTGTAAGAACAAGTGCCCTTGGCACCCCACCCCCACCGCAAGTCTTCCTTCTTGGAGTTAAACAGAGTTTATACTCAGAAGGAGAAGCAAAACAGCTACCTATGCCTTTTCCTTTTGCTGCCTACCAGGTTGCCCAAGAACCATCCACCACGGCGGGCAGAGCAAGGGGCGTAGGTGTATCTGGCAAAGCAACAGAAGGAACGGTAGTCTCCCGATTACTTCAAGCTCAGCAAGCGCTTCATAAATGCTTACATCCCCCCCCCCCAAATAGTCCTCTATGTGCTTTCCCATTCTAAAAATGGGAAAATGGAATTTACCATTCCACAGCAGTGAGTTACGAAATCCACTTTATACCGGATGCCTGAGCCAGCAGAGCCCGCGCGTTTCCCCTACCTCCTCTTCCATTGCCTCAAATCAATTTAAGTTGGAAAGAAATGCCTGACTCTTCCAACCCACAATCCCCAGCTCACCTTTCAGAACAGTTGCGAAGGCTTCAGCCTGGTTTTAAAATTCAATGAAGAAATGTCATGCCAGAGATGTTCGGTTTCAATCTCCGGGGTGGGGGATTATTTAGTCCGCTTCTCCCGGGAGCGTGTTCCATTTTATTTCATTAATCTGAAGTAAGCAACTCTCATCTTTCGACACAACCTCATTTCCCTTCACTCATTTGCACTGAAGCAGATTTCTGTGGTTGGGAGTCTTCCTCCTCTAGGAGAGAGATTTCCATCGGCTAATTGAAAGGAACACTGCTCTATCTAGCCTCAGCAAAGCTAAAGACATACAACAATTTCACCATCAAGGCCGGGCGCATTATCAGTGTCCTGATCTTTGGCCTTTGCTACTTTCAAGAGGTGTCCCAGGGGAAATCTCTCTCTGGAATGTTAATCTGTTGCTTCCCTGACCTTCTACACATGTACCACATTATTATTACAACCCACATGCTTCTCTTTTCACGCTGTCATTTTGACAATAGAATCATCGGGCAATTCATCTTTTGACTGGAAGGCTGGAACAAGGTGCAGGGCGGTGAGTGGGATCGGATTGGCTAATGGCATTGTTTAAAATGCAATAACATTTCTCTTCTGAAATCCGCCCAGGTTTCAAATGATACACTGCGCCCGCCTGTGGGATGCACTGTGACAATTAGCTGCTGGTGATTCATCAAAGAGTCTCTGTGTGGGGATTTTCTTTTTAACTTTTTTTTTTTTCTCTCCACATGCTCTTGGAACATAAATTAGTCCTGGAACTGGATTGGTGTGGATTTATCACTCATGTTTCCTGTCGTTACCCTCTCTCTCCTCTCATCTGGCAGGTGTTTGTTTCATCTACAGATTTATTGAAAGTGGTGTGGGGGTCTGAACGTGTTCAGCAATACTGAGTGTCCAACCTTTAAAGACTGATCAAATTTCAAATGTCACCTCCTCTTCACCTGGGCCTTCTTTTGACCACACCATATTGCACAAGCCCTCCTCTGGTGGTATTGCTCGATCTTGATCTATTGTTGTCCCTTACGTCTATCATCCAGTGACATGGCATATTTATTCCTGGATTGGAAGCAGCCTGCGCCTTCCAGAAGTGACTGTCAGCAGTTAACCTGGTTTGCCTACTGCTGTCTCTGTGTGCACGAGGACGGAGCAGGGGTGATGCTCGTATTCGTCTGAAAGATGCTCAGACTGGAGAGCTCACAAAAAGCATCATAGGAGAGACAGAAATGGAGTTTATTGAAGGGACGGGGGGGGGGTACCACAAAGAGCCACATGACAGAGACATAGTGATAGAGGCAGAAGACAGGATGGAAGAGCACATTAAGGCAAGTAAATGATTTAGGAAGTCAGAGGCGTTGTGAGGGACTGTGAACAAAAGGATTGGCTCCAGCTGCTGGGCTCTGACCCCAAGATGGTTGAAGCGCAGAAAGAGTGCCTTCTGGTGCACACAGATCATTTGGAGCTGTGGTTCCCAACCATCCTAATGCTGGGACCCTTTAATACAGTTCCTCATGTTGTGGTGACCCTCAACCATAAAATTATTTTCATTGCTACTGCATAACTGCCACTTTGCTACTGTTAGGAATCGTAATATAAATACCTGATATGCAGGATACCAGCCAGATATATGACCTCCTAAAAGGTGGGAACCCATGGATTGAGTACCACTGATCTAGAGAAAGGAAGATCTGAGGCTAATTAGCCTACACAGTGGAGGCAAGATCTGGTTGGGTCCCCTGAACAATGTATTCTGTCCGCCCCCAGAGAGATTGTTGTTGTTATTGCTGTTGTTGTTGAAGTCATAATACCAGTGGCTGGAGAGAATCTCAGCAGTTAATGGCACTAGCTATTCTTGAAGAGGAATTGGGTTCCGCCCCTAGCATCCACATGATGGCTAGCAAACATCTGTGACTGCAGTGGTTCTGATTCTGTCCTCCGACCATCATGGTCACAACTGCGCATGCTGTACTTCCATACATGTAGGCAAAAATCTCTTATAAATAAAATAATAATTGAATTAAGAAGTCATAATATTGTGCTATGCTGAAATATTGCCAGTGGTTCTAGCTCGCAGTACATTCTCAAAAAAGAGTCATATCTTTTGAATGATTGCGACTCTCCCACGGAAAGCTCTTCCAGGAATAGAGTGACATTCCTACTGAGGCACATGAGCTGCAAACCCCAATATTAGTAGGCATGTCTCTGTTATACATACACTGTGAACACAGGAGAAAGAACATTAAATACAAAGTGCTCCTTCTCTATAGCTCAAAATTGCCACCCCAATCATTTGAGAAATGTACCATTAGGGAATCTGTGGTCCATTTTACGTATTTCCTATGTTTTGTATCTTACTGTCAGATTCATTAACACAGATAATTAAGTACCCAATGTTTACTTCAAACTGTTCCATGTTAGAGACCAGGAAGGACTGAAGTTATCACAAACCAGGTTTTCATGTATGTACTTAAGCCAAAGGTTCTCAATAACAAGAGTGTTTTTCAACTAGCCGATAGTATGTGTTCCTGGGCATACAGACACAACTGTATCTTCAAGCCCTTTTCAAATGACTGTGGTAAAGCTAGAAAAATGACATGTATCTCTTTAGCGCACTTGCAAAAGCCCCATTCAAAGCCAACGTTGTAAGCGGTTCTTATCTATGCTCCTGGGAGATAATTTTTTTTTTGGTAGCGGACATCAGCACCTTGAAAAAGTTCACTCTGCTTCCAAAATTAACCATAATAAGTAACTGTTCCTATAACTGTCAGGAAATGCTTGGAGCAGGGGTGGCATGGGGAAAGGCATGGGACATACCTTCTTCATATGTTTCATCAACTGCTCTTATTTTCTTTCCCTTCTGAGATGATCAGTCTTCCTTGACAGACTTGATAAGGACTATATTGATGTAACGGCAATTTCAGACAGTTGTTATGGAGCTCAACAACACAGTCTTAACTGGTAGATAGCATAGTCCAGAGACAGGATCACAGAAATAGGTGTCTGTGATCCTCTGGTTACAACATTTAAAATAATGTTCCATCATTTAATTATTTCCAAGATTTATTAGCTTGCTTTTTACTTCATGTATATGAGTGTTTACTTACAAGCATGTGAGCATACTTTGTGAGTGCCTGGTACCCACAGAGGCTAGAATTGTCCCTTGAATACCCTCAGACTGGAGTTACGGATGGTTGTGAGCTGTCATGTGGATGCCAGGAACTGAACCTAGGTCCTCTGCAAAAAGCCACTGAACTTAGCCACTGAACTGTCTCTTCAGCCTCCTTCTGTAATTTTCATTAATGTCTGCTTTTCATCTCCCATCATCTTCTGAAACATGATTTTTCCAAACACTGTTCCTTAGTGATAGGCGCAGTTTCAAACAGAATCTTTCGGTCAGTGCGCAAATGATCTGGGAATACGCGGAAAACCAAGAAAGCATGTCATGAGTTCAAATTCAGTTTCTCAAGGGCAGAAATGCAGAGGCTGGAAAAAAAAAAAAAAGCCCCAAACCATCAACACCAGTCCTTTCTTCCTCTCCTGGAAGAAATTCCACACCCATTTGAATTTATCACAGCAAGCCACATGGTTAACCGTACATTCTTTGAATGTAGAATTGAAGGCAGTGTTTGCTGCCTTCAAAAACTGTCAAGGGGAGCAAAGGCAGAGCATAGTAGACCAGAGCCCTCGGCCTTAGGGTCTTTTCTTCCTAAGCAGGAGCTTGTCATGTCTTTTCAGTTCTCCCTCCAATGTACACATTGCTGAGTGAGTGCTGTGGATCGTGATTGTCAGCTCCCTCTAAAGAAATCTGTTCTTGTTGTTTAATTCCTAAGTACCTGCAAATTTCTACTTCATCTTAAGGCAAATTGAGTTGTTGGGAGCAACTTTTCATTCAAGGGAGACAGACTTAAGGGAAGGGTTGTTTGGGCTGGTCTCTCCTCAGGAACAGACTAGAATTCCTCAACTTCAGTTTTGTGTTTCCCAATCAACAAAGCAAATGGGATTAAAAATAATAATAATGAAATCCAGAGGCAGAAAGACAGACTTTGAAGTTTGGATCTTATATGAGCATTTGGAAAGATTGGAAAGTCAGAAGTGATACGAACGTAAAACAAGAATTTGGTTTTTTTCAAGTCCTTAAATCTCTGAACTATTACCTCACCTAGGGCTACAGTTTAGGAGTGTGTGTTCCGTCCCAATTCACATCCCCCAAGATGGGAGCATTAAAAAAGGGGGGGGGGGCTCCTGGGAGGTGGTTAGACTGGGGAAGAGAGGTGGTCTATTCTAATGAACAGGGTTAAACTTCCCGTACATGCCATCTGGCCTTTCCATCTCTTTTATCCTGGGAGGCCACACCAGAAGGCATAGCCTCACCACATACCATATTTGCTTATACCTTGTCTTTGATTTCTCAGCCTTCATATGCTATTTGCACTAATCTATACTGTTGATAAACTACCCAGCCTGCAGTATTTGGGGCAGCAAGAGTAGACGAAGACCGTTAGCATATATTATTTGAGCATTCGGCCCGTGCAAGGTATATTTTTAGACTCTAATCACAGCCATGTTGAGTGGGCACTGGAAGATCATCTGTGTGCCTGTTTATCCCCAGGAAAACGTGAGCCACTTATACAAGTCAAGTGTTGTCCCTAACCTGGGCTCTGGATCTCACTTATCCTTTTTGATTCAATTCTTAACTTTTTTTTTTTTTTTAATCACTATAGTAAAATAATTGAGGTGGGAAAATTTTGTAAGGGAAAAAAAAAAGCATATCTTAGCTTACATTTTTGAAGCCTAAATGTCCAAACAGTATAACACAAGGTTACCAAGGTTCTCGTGGATGGTGGTGGTAGCTGGCAGAGCCAAACAAAAACAAAAACAACAACAACAACAACAAAAACCAAGCAAGCAAGCAAACAAACAAACCAACAAAAACACCCATAGAGAGATCATTCACATCAACAAGTAGGCAGACAGACAGACTCAAGTCTTATATTTCCTTTCTGAAGACACACTATTAATTGATCTGAGGACTTCCCACTGGGCTTCATTTCTGAGAGACAGAGACAAACCGCTGGCCTCATCTGTGAGAGAATTTCTAGTTTGGGTTAATTGAGTTGAGAAGACCCACCATGAATTGTGAGCTACACCGTTCCATGGGCTGGGGCCCTCAGATGTGTTAGCAGAAGGAACAAACTGACTGTGAGAGTTCATGTGCTTCCTGAATGCGAGCGCAGCAGGAGGAGCTGCCTGCAGCTTGTGCTGCAGAAAATTGGTACCAGGGAGTGGGGTGGATGCTATGATTTATAGGCCTTTGGAGTTGGTCCAAGGAGAACCTGGGGACGTTTGCAATATTGTGCTGCCAAAGTCCTAGAATGTTGTATGAAGAATGTAATGGGCCACTCTGATAGGAGTTCCACAAAACAAAATGCAAAGAGAACGGTGAACAGTAAAAGCCTAGAGCATAAGATTCCAGAGTGGGGTTATGAGCTCTATCAGCAACTGGGATGAAAGCCATTCGTGTTGTATTCTGGCAAAAACTCTGGCTGCATTCCACTTGTGACCCAAGAACTGGAGTAGAGTTAAATGCAAAAGTAATAAACTAATTTGTTTGAAAGAGGAAATCTTTACAGAGAATAGCACTCCATCCATGTCATGGTTTCTGATCACTGCTCCTAACTATGTATAGAATTAGAGACAGAAATAGGTGAGGAACGAAAAGACATGGAAAATATGCAATCTGTTAGATAAAGGAGAAAATTTAAAGATCCAGATAAGGCTGGTGCTGAAGTTGTAGCTCTAATAGTTTTATTATTATTATTATTATTATTATTATTATTATTATTATTATTATTATTATTATTATTATCATCATCATCATCATCATCATTATTATTATTATTGGATATTTTCTTTATTTACATTTCAAATGTTATCCCCTTTCTTGGTCACCACCCCCCAGAAACCCCCTATCCCATCCTCCCTCCCCCTGCTCCACCCACCCACCCACTCCTACCTCCCTACCCTCGATTCCTTTATACTGGGGCATCTATCTAGCCTACACAGGACCAAGGACCTCTCCTCCCATTGATGCATGACAAGGCCAGCCTCTGCTACATATGCAGCTGGAGCCATGTGTACTCCTTTGTTGATGGCTTAGTCTCTGGGAGCTCTGGGGGGGGGGGTCTGGTTGGTTAATATTGTTCTTTGTATGGGGTTGCAAACCCCTTCAGCTCCTTCAGTCCCTTCTCTAACTCCTCTATTAGAGACCCTATGCTCAGTCCAATGGTTGGCTGCTAACATCCACCTCTGTATTTATAAGGCTCTGGTAGGGCTTCTCAAGAGACAGCCATATCAGGTTCCTTTCAGCATGCACTTCTTGGCATCCACAATAGTGTCTGGGTTTGGTAGCTGTATATGGGATGAATCCCCAGGTGGGACAGTCTCTGGGTGGCCTTTCCTTCAGTCTGTACTCGACACTTTATCTCCATATTTGCTCCTGTGAGTATTTTGTTCTCCTTCTAAGAAGGACCAAAGCAACCACACTTTGGTCTTCTTTCTTATTGAGCTTTATGTGATCTGTGTAATAGTTTTAAAAAGATTGCATACAAGAGAAGTGTCCTGCCTTACATTGGGACAATGGGAAAGGTACCCTGAGGGAAAGACAGCACCCATCAAAGGTTCTGTCTTATGAAATTTATTGGAAAGTAGAGATCCCAAAAGAAATGCCACTGGAGAGGTTCCATGTTCAAAACCAAGCACCTCTGGAAATATTTGTCCAGAGTCAGCCTGGAAGGCACAGAGAGTGTGATGCAGCTCTGATACAAAGGAAGCAGGCTCCATCTCAGATTGGCAGAACTCAGCAGAAGCAACCATGCTGCACTGGTTTTACAACCATGATAGATGCAAAAGTAAGAGAGTTGTGGAGGCTTGTTCCAATGCTCCAGAAAACTCTTTTTAGCCAAGCAGTATGATTCAGGTTGGATCCCTTGAAAAGAGGACCTAAGAGGCCACATGAGCAGTGAAGTTACATTGAAGACCCAGGATGTTGGAGAGGCTAAGGCTATGGGACATACACCAAGAAGAGCTATAATCACTCTTTGGAGATGTCCCCAAAGAAAGGTTTTATGTGATGTAAGAGGTAGAGCTGCGGAAGAAACAAGGGGCTATACATGCCCTCTGGAGACCAGACAATTTCATCATGAGCCCTATGGAAGTGTAGGATTGCTGTTTTCCTGCTAGAGTTTAGTCTTGTCTCAGTCCAATATTTCCTTGCTACACTTACTTTCTTCTTTTTGGGGGGATGAGAATGTTTTTTATTTCTGTGCTGTCATATCATGTAAGTATATAAGTTATTTGTTGTTGTTATTGTTGTTGTTGTTGTTGTAGAGGCTCATTGTTAAAATTTGCCTGAACTTTGAGCCTATAATTTTCTAGACAGTTGGGACAGTTAAAGACTCCAGGAACTTTGAAGGTGGACTAGATGCATTTTACATCTAGACGTTAAAGAAGGTCATAAACCTATGGGGGAAGTTGCAGGGTGGGGTGGGCAGGGTTATTTCTTAAAAGTGATGTTTGTGGCTATTAGTTTGACCAGGGATGAACTTGTCGTTGTTAATATTGTCAACGTGTCAGGATCTCGAATCGCCTAGAGAAAAATATGTTTGGTACGTCAGTGAGAAAGTTTCTAGACTGGGTTAAATGAAAGAGGAGATACTCCCTTACTGTGAGTGACACCGTTCCATGGGCTGAGGGCCAGTCTGAACTAGAGAACACTTCAGCTGAGTGCCAGCATTCAGCTGGCTCCTGACTGTAGACAATGACCCTGATTGGCTGCCTCAGGCTCCTGCTGCCATTCCTTCCTTGCCAGGATGGAATGACCTCCCAAGCCTTCAACCAAAAGAAAGCCTTCCTTACGTGCTTTGGTCAGGTACTTGACCCAGAGATGGGAAAAGTCGCTGATACAAAGTAGTGACATCAACTCCAGTCCTGCAGAGACTGGGTCCCCTACTCTTGCTCTAGAAAAATCACAATCTTCATGGTCATTGAAAGGAGCCCAGTTTCTCTTACAGTTCTGAAGATCAGCAACCAAAAATGGGTCTTGTGGGGGTCAAAACTAAAGTCTTCCCTTATACAAAGTCCAAAGTAGAATCTATTTTTTACTTACTTTTTCCAATATCTGTAGACTGCTTACATTCTTTAAATAATGGCTCCATTATACTGTTGCATATCTCAACTTTTTAAGTGACCTTTTTTTTTCCCTTTGTGATTGTACTGAACCATCTGAAAAATGTCAGATCATCTCTCCATTTTGAGATCTTTGATTTCATAGCATCTGCAAAGTATATTTTACCACATAAAATTACTACATATCAGGTTCCCAAGACTGGTATACAGTTATATTCAGGGGAGGTCATAACTTGGCCTGCTGTAGATGTGAAACATGATGGTTTATTTTCTTATTTAATTGTTCATTTGCTGTGATAGGTTCTTAGCCCACTTAGAAACAGCTCTCAAATCTCCCAACAGCAATTACATCTCCATAGAAACTGCTCTCTGCAAGGTCATCCAGAGGATCATCATGGCCATAATAACCTGATGCATTCTTGGGGTTTATCTGTCTTTATAATGGAAGAGTATGATATATTGGTGATCACTCCCACCCTCTTATTAATAACAACAAGGCAGCCCTCAAGGTTTGTGTTTACTGTGCCCCAGGCAGTGAACTAAAGTCTCACACAGACTATTTCACTGTTCTTTCCATAACCTCCCGCACTTCATAAATGTTAACACAGGGGATAAGGAGCAAATTGTACACTGCCTGGTACTTCCTAAGCCTCTGTTTCCAAGCCTTGTTTTTCTTCTAAGCCACGAACCTAGACTTACATTTTCAAAATTAAATACTACAAGGAAAAAAAAAAAAGCTCTACCCTCTTATTGTGAAATGAAAGTTTTAATGATGGCTTTCATTTAATTAATGCTTAGTCTGTGTAAAAAAAAAAAAACTTCTAAGAATGTAATATGACTTGTGTCTAATTGTGCACTTATTATAATGAATTGACAGAGTTTTTTTTAATAGTTAGAAAAAGAAATAGAATTGATAATGCAAATTAAGAGGCTAAAAGTCAGAGAAGAGAATCTATGTGTGAAGCCTCATTTGGGGCTGAAATTAAGGTCGAAGTAAGAGAGATCAAGGGAGGACTGTCCAGTGATAGCCTAGACGCAGGGTGTTGTGGTTTTTCCTTCTAGAAAAAAAAAATAAAGCAAATGACCTTTAATTCCAGAAGTATGGACTTCAAAACATGTAGAAGGCTGTGTTCATCTGGGGATGCCAAGAGCAGGAGTTCCCAGACAACCTACCCTGAGAAGAGCATGCATGTCTCAACCTAATTCTCTGGGAAATGCATTGCGCGCTTATTGCTGTGTAGCAGATGGCCCCAGGACTTAGCAGGTCAAACAGAGTATACATTTCCTTCCTCCTCAGTAATTCTATGTGTAAGTACTCCACCTCGGCATCTTGACAAGATTACAATCATCTCAAGTAATAACTGGGGAAAATATGATACTGGGGAAAATAGCCCCCTCACAGACAGGGCTATTGGCAAGACTGACTTCCTTCTAGGTTACTATACTAAACCCCAGGTCCTCCTAGGCTGATAGGTAAAGATTTCCTTACCTTCTCTTTGGACATGGGCATCTCTATTGAATATCTCACAGCATGAAAGGTTATTTCAACAATCCAAGAGATCTGGAAGGAAGGAAAATGAGACACACTGGAAGGAAAGAGGTAAAGGCGTTTTATAACACAATAAAGGGAAGCAGCAGGCCATACTTAAACCACACTATACTTTCAGTCTCCTGGGTTCAGACCACACTCAGTGGGGAAGAATAATAAGCACCAGAGGGGAAGGGTGAAGTATTGTGCATCAAGTTAGAAGCTACCTAGTACTGTCTCACCCCAATCATACATGTCCCTTCCACATGCAAAATATTCTCACTTCTTACTGGATCTAGCTCCACCTACTCCTTCCAGTTCCTCCCCATCTCTCCTCCCATCCGGATTCGCATGCTTTCTGCCTTCCCTCAGAAAACAAGCATCTAAGGAATAATAACAAAATAAGAGAAATACAAAAGCAAACAAATAAGAATAGGAAAAAACAACCAAATAAGACAAAGAGCCGAAGAACAAGAAACGCATGCAGAGGCAGAGACAAACATTTTTGCACACTCGGGAATCTCTTTAAACCCCAAACTGGAAGCCATGATGTACACACAAAGGACCTGCGAGGTATGTATGGGAGGATGCCTTGGAAACATGATAAGACAAAGAATAGACAAGGATTCCACTGAGTTGCTTTTGTGTTGGGCATCTACTGCCTGGCACAGAGCCTGCCTTTAGGAGTTGTGCTTGCTAGTTTTGTGTCAACTTGAAACAAACAAGAGTCATTAAAGAAGGAAGAGTCCCAGCTACAAAAATACCTCAATAAAATTGCCCTCCAGGAAGTCATTTTCTTAATTAGTGATTAGTGTGGGAGATCCCTGCCCATGGTCAGTGGGACCACTCTGGGATAGTGGTCCTGGGTTCTATAAGAAAGTAGGTTGAGCAAGTCATAAGGAGCAAGCCAATAAGTAGCACCTTTCCATGGCCTCGACATCAGCTCCTGCCTTCAGGTTTCTGCCCTGTTTACTTCCTGTCCTGGTTTCCTTCTATGACATACTACTGCGTAGCAATATAAGATAACAACTCCTTTCCTCCCCAGCTAGCTTTCTGATCTTGGTGTTTTGCTGCAGCAATGGTAACCGTAAGGCAGGAGTGATTTGTTTCTCCAGTAGAAATCCCTGAGAAATCTTCTGGCTTTTACATTCTTTTCACCTCTCTTTGATAAAGCTCCATGAGCCCCGAGAGAAGGAAATTAGTGGGGGAAATCCCTTTTAGAGCTGAGAATTCCAAGATCTCTCCTCCTCTGTATGTTGTCTGGCTGCGGGTCTTTGTATTTGTCCCCACTTGCTACATAAGAAAGTTTCTCTGGTGATGGCTAGGAGGGCACAGATCTTTTGAGTAAAGAAGAATGCCATTAGGAGTCCTTTAGCAGAACAGTTAACAGTTTATTTTATCCTAGGTTCTTGGCCTATCTAGTGCCAGGTTCTTGGTTTTCCAAACTGCATTCGGTATGAGTTCCAGCTCACTGAGTAGACCTTAACTCAAATCAGATATCTATTGGTTACCCCCATAGGCTTTGTGTCACTATTGCACTAGCATATTTTGTAAGATCCTCACTCTTGTAGGACAAAGGGTTTGTTGCTGCGTTGGCATTTACCTCTCCTTTGGTAGCATGCATAATGTCTTCTAGTATCATGAATACTACTCTGTAGGGGTAAAGGCTCTAGGAAGGCACCAACTCTACATCTCCATGTTCAATGAGTTGTGTAAGTATTGTACTCAGGAATACGGTCTTGCAGTTGAGTTGCAAAGAACCACCAATAGCCTTGGCAATAGCCTGGGTTGTTTAGTGCTTCCATTAGAACCCCTTTGGCCAACATCTCGATTATATGTAACTTACTCACAGTACTGGAAGCCTCATTTGGTGATGAAAGATGCCCAGGTGGGACTCTCTCTCCCCTGGTCCTTGCTGACTTTATTTTGCTCACTTTCATATATATGTATATTACAGGACAACTCTACTATATTAGGTTTCCATACAACCCCACAAATGGCCCTTAGTTTTAGTTATCCCTCCCCATATTCCTTTCCTTACCCAATGTTTTCACTCCCACTCTCAGTTTGGCCCTCCCATTCAAGTTCCCCCTCCCCTCATCCATCCCTAAGTATCTAATCTACTTCCCCTTAGGAAGATTCATCCCTCCCCCTAGTCAGTGGGATTTGGGGGGAATCTCTATTTAATGTACTGGAAATGTGTCTACTAATACAGTTTTCTCAAAAATGTTGTGGGTTTCCTGTAGGTTGCATTGGAATGTATACTCCACTAAAACAAGCCCAGAACTAAGAATACTTATAAGACAAGGCCTTTAGTGCTCTGGGTTGCTGCTGAGATAACTAAGAGGCATGCCTCTTACCATGCTGCAGCCCATGTGGCTTTCGTGAGAAGACTAGATCTGTGAAATCAAACCCTAATCTCACATGCTTGCTGAATATTAACCTGACTGATCTTTCTGAGGTCTTAAGAAATTATAATTAGGCCCTCGATGCCAGGCTTTCTCTAAGCCAGGCTTTATCTCTGTATCATTTTTGACTGACAATCCTCATTTCATTAGAATAGTCTTCTATCTCATCTCAGGTAGCTGATAATTTTCAGAACCATTCAGTTACAGGAGTCAGATACAATATAGTACCTGGTGTAGCCTTTTTTTCCCCAGCAAGTTCATTAAGTAAATATTCTCCTTTATACCTCAGTGTGCAGTGGCATTAAACTTCTCTTTATTATATAACAATGTTCTCCCTCCATTTAGAGTTGAAGAACATGTTCTACTTTCTGTTGACCTGACCCTCGTACATATACCCATGCACACACATGCAAAAGCCAGAGCAAGGTGTTGAATGTCTTTTTCTATAAGTATCTGATTTACCACCTTTAGACATAATCTCTCACTGAGCTATCCAACCATCTAACAAGTCAGGTTGGTCAGCAAGTTCTTGGATCCACCCACCTCCATTTCCCCCATTGCTGGGACTAAGGCTTTTTATGGACTGGGGATTGTAACTCAAGTCTTCAGGTCCTCATATTTATGGAGATACCAGACAACAAAATGAAGTGAAAAATGGTAATATGTAGGCAATCCTAGCTTATAGTAAGCACTCTGAAGAGTAATATATCTTCAAGTATTGTAGTGATCTGCAATTTGAAGAGTATAGCTAGCTTTGCCACTCCCAGGTTATGAGGTCAGGTATGGACAGCAGTTTAGCATCTCAAAATTTTGGTCAGTTCACCTAGAAGGAACAAAGTGTCCAGTGTGGATCACAATGTGATGTACTCTCTCAGTAAATGACAGTTGAATGATCGTGCAGGCTTTGGGGCGTGCATTCTAGTGTTAGACAAATTGATGTCTCTGAAATCAAATTCTGGTCTCATTATTTATTGCTCACAAAACTGTAGACGGACAATCAATGTTTTTTAGCTTCAATTATTGTGTTCCTGAACTGCGTTAGTCACAATTATGTAGTAAAGTTATTAGGAAGATTAAATAAGTACTACATATAAATGTGGATAGCCATTAGTCCAAGCTCAGATACATAGAATATCATCAAGAACTGTCTAGTCTTCCATGGGAAATGGAGTGATTAGATGCAGAATTTCCAGGATTTTCCATGATGAATTATAAATGGAATGGAGACAATTTATATATGACAATGAACTAGCCAAGAAACAAAATTATTGCTAGAGTAACAGTGAAGACGTTAATAGTGGACATAGGGAAATTAACAGTGACAAGCTCAATTCCTGTGCAGTGTTGTAGTTCACATGTAAAATCATAAACTTGTGAGGCTAAAGCAGAAGGTCCAAGTTCAAGCCTCTATAATAAAACCTCATTTCAACAAAATAAGCAATGTGGTCTTCTAAAGTTATAGCAGACAATTATTTAATCAGAAATTACATAGCCAATAAGTCTGTGAAGGTCAACATTGCATCTAAATATCTTCTTTGTTAAGTTGCCCCCCACAACAAAAATGGCAAAGAGTTGATCAAATAGATTGCGTGTCATTCAGGATCAACTTGCGCTACAAATCCTAATGATGTTAAACTCCTTTACCATATTTTCTTTAAGTTACTTTTTGTCCTTTTTAAATTGACGCTAAAAGAAGGAGTCAATGGCTTCATACACAAGAAACTGCATGTAAGAAGTCACAAATTAACTTCATTATCTGTAAGAGTGGACTAAAAAATAACCAAGTGTCTCCTACCTTTGCTCTCTCAATTTCCTTTTTGCAGGTTTCTAGATGAGAGATTATCTTGGAAAGCAAACTGGGGCTTTAAAATTTCGATGATTAAATGAAGTCACTCATTCTCAGGAAGCAAAACAACATGCATTATTGATCTGTGGACTGAGCTTGAGGCAGGTTGAAGTGTGATTCACCCAAGTGCTCCGCATAGACAGGTGATGCTGGGAATAGTGAAACCCATTTGCATCTTGCCAATTTATTCCAATGCTGTTTTCCTTCTCCTTTCAGACCTGCAGCTTACGTGGGTGCCTAGCTTGCTTTCTCATTAATCTGGCTCTGAATTCTACTCCAAAATCTGTAGGTCGCTGAAACACATGAGAGCGGGGGGAAAAGTCTGTAAATGTGGCTCTTCCAGGGAAAGTGATTCTAAAGGAAATACTCCTTAGGAAATGCCTGCCATTGGGTTATTAAAAAGTGCTTCAGGTTAACCAGCAGGAAAGCATTAGAGAGGCAGCGGCTTTTATGATAAGCACAGTAATTAGGCTGGGTCAGCTGGCCCTCCATTGAGCACTGAGATTGAATCCACGAATTTTATGGTGTTCTTTTTTTTTCTCAAAGCATTCCCCTAGCTGGGGAGAACAATCTTCTCTGATAGAGAATAAAATCTTCCTTCGACTACAGCCACTTAAGTTGGCAATGCTTCTTCAGATGACCTGGCGTTATTTACGTTTCTTGGGACAAGAATTTCTATGATAAAAGATTACCAGGAATGAATGTGGTAGATGTGGAAAAGAATAATCCAATAGATTGACTTTTCTCTTTTGCTTTTCCAAATATATAATAAAAATTAACTACCACCACTCCCCAAGATTTAAGACAATAGACCACAGCCTTCTGAATTAATGTGTCCCCCGCCCCCATATTGACAGCAAGTTTGTGTGTAGGGAAAAATCAGGTTCAAAATATGTCACACTCTTCCACTGCCACGAGCAGAAATCTAAAAATCGGAAAGGAAACCAGTTTCCTCAGTTCTGTAGTCAGTTCTGTGTGGTCCCTGTTCCAGGTGGTTCTTTACCTCCTGAAGGAAAGCGTAACCATTTGTGATGACTAAAACTCAGTATGCTGAAACTACCATAAATGTGCTGCAGCTTAGAGGCCCATCTTAGGGAGCTGGGTTTTCTCCAGCAATGCCTTTGCTTACTGTGAGCAGGCAAAGCCAACAGCAAACAGGAGCTCAAATGTGACACCTGTGTCAGTTGGTGACACAGAAACCTGTAGGAAGTGAGAAGTGATACTGTTGATTGGATAGCAAAAGGGGACCGGAAGCGGTTAAGGTACCCCGGGCATGCGCAGATGACCATCCCACCTGTACACACATTCAAAGGGAGTTCTGTTGTTTTTATGGGGTTTGGAACTTCTTAAGTAAAAGGCTTCTTGACTAGAATTGACATTTCCTCCTGTGCTTGCCCATTCTTGAAAACCTGCTGTAAACATGGACCTTGAGCAAATCAGGAAGGCTTTTCTTAACGACGACTTAAGAACGTTGCTGTTGAAGGAATTTGTGCCTGGGTATGTCCAAACCATAGTGGATTTCGGTGTTAAAAGGCAGGGCCTCTGGGACATGACTTTCCGGAAGGCTAGGATGTGATTTTCGGTTGCCTTTCTATTTGCTCCATGTGAAACACAGTTGAGACGGCTCCATTCTGTGAATGAGCAGTGGGTCCCCACCAGAACTCGATCTTCTCTCATTGCAGCCCTCTACTTCTGAGCTCCAGAATTGAAAATAAATGTTTTTGCTGATAAGAACTGAGTTAACAAACAGCAGCTTAGATGGACCAGGGCAGCATTGACTACATAAATAGACTAGAGGACATGAAAACCATTTAACTCACCTTAGTTTGCTCTGCTATCTCCACAAATCTATCAAATTTGCTTTTTAAAGAATCTATTTCTTAAAGACCCTCTCTCCCTTAAAAAGATATATGAATCAACATTATCTTGATCAATCTCGAATTCTTACCTAGCCCTATCACCATTACCCTGACAACCTGCACTGTAGAAATATTGGCACCAACAATTAGAGTAATTTGGATGCTTTTTCCCCCTTTGACAATGTATTTTGATCATAGTAACCCAACCCTGTAGCTCCTCTTAGATATATGTTCACCTCCCTATGAACAACCCAGAGTCCAATGTCAGTTGTCCCAATATTCTTGGGTGTGGGGGCCTGCCTATGCTCAGCCTACCAGAGATTACATCATTAAGCAGAACTGATTCTCTCTCTCTCTCTCTCTCTCTCTCTCTCTATATATATATATATATATATATATATATATATATATACATGCTAGCAGCTATGAAAAACCAATAGATGGCTCTTTCATACATACCTCCCCCATTCCATGTGCGGACTTTATTTGGTTTGCACAATTGCTGTAAGTAGGTGCAATTGCCCTGTTGTGTCTGGAAACACCATTTCCTTGATGTCATCACTGCCTCTGGATCATGCGATCTTTCTACCCCATCTTCCACAAAGATGCCTGATGCTTGGGAAGATGGACCTGGTAGATGGACCTGTTGGGGCTGAGTGTCTCCTATTCTTGTTTCTTACGTTATCCTCAGTATGTAGAACTAAAAGCAATCTGTTGAAGTTGATTCTTTTCAGATTTTGACACTATCAAAGATAAGGACAAAGAACTATGAATACAAAATAACACCAAATTTATTTTCTTTTTCTGAGGGGGGAAAATGACATTCTTTATGAAAAGTATCCAGTCTTGGAGACCTTTCCCTACTCAAAAGTAGAAACAAATAAAACATAGCCTTTGGATCAACATGTGTGGTTTGTGCTATTTCTCCTCCAATGTGGACATCTGTGGGGGATGTGGAGGTCAATTTTGTGGAAGAAAAAGTGGTTGGGAGTGAGAGGCACCACAGGCTCCTGTAATTCCTCCAAGAGTCCTGATCTACCCTACACAGCATTAGATCTAAAATGGCTCCTAGCACACCGGTGAGATAACAAAAAGGAACTGAGGCCAAGGCTCTGACCATTCCCTACCCCCACCCAACCCCCAGTCTTCACGGAAGTCCTCACAGATGACAGTACCCCCCCCCCCCAATCCTTCTGAGTTACTTCGTCAAGCAGGGAGTTCATTGGAGCATGGTGACAGTGTGGCAAGATACAACTGACCAAGGATTTAAGGACTTGGGAATGGTTCAAGCACTGAAGTATAAGCTTGTGGGCTGGACAATGAACTCAGGTCTGTACACTGATGCTGGCCTCCAGAGTTGGCTTTTCCTGGGATCTGTCATGTGGCGCTGTCGTCATCCATCCTCGGTCATCATCTCACAGACGTCTAAGGTTCATTTCTCAGTAAAGAAAAATGCTATGCATTTGTTCTGTCTCTAATGGAGAATTTGGCCTTCCAGTATCTTTACGAGTACTTTTACCCAGCCATTCTGTATACAGGGCACCGCTGCCAAGTCTGTGCACTTCCTGTTACTAACTACCGTCTTACATACCATCACTCCCTCCACCTCAAAATTTCTTATTTGGCCTACATCCACACCCCCGTGGTGGTTCATCCTCTACTCTTAAGGGGACATTGAGATTGATCTAAGATGTTCATTGCTTAGCCATAGGTCAGATCCCCTCTGTACAAACATTATGCTCAGGGCTCTTTATTTCTCCAGTATAAGGACAAGATGGATGACCCCATTACCTGAGCATCTAGTCCCCATGTTCTCTTGGAAGAACTTAATTGAGTTAAAAATCATATATTTGGACACACTTCAATGTCTCTGTGTCACTGAATGCAGAGTGACACGTAGCTCACCCTAAAAGACTCGTTATGATCTATCTCTCTGATTTACATTCCAGATTTTAGCTCCTCCCTCAGGAAGGGTTTCTAGTTTAGCTTTACCAAATTACTGTGGGAAAAATCATGGGTTTTGGAATCAAATATATCTGTGGCAGATGTATTTTCAAAGATGCTGATGGAAGGGCTTCTATGCTACATTATCCTCTAAAACCTTAGTACTTCCTCATAAAAAGTCAGAATCCAGTTATTCTCCATTCAAGGTCATCAGGCTACCACTTGCTCATAACTAACAGAATGCAAAAGACATGGAATACTCTCTGAGGCTGAATCAAAAATGCAACGATACTTCCATTTTGTTGCTGTTCTCGATCTTGGCATTCTTGCTCGCCATGCGAGCGGATGACTAACTCTGAGTCTGTCCTGCTGCTAGTCCAAAAGCTTACACAGGAAGATGCAGGGCAGCACTGCCCTATATGAAGAACGTGGAATGCCCAGCTGGACTCCAGCTGTTCATTTCCAGTCAAATTAGACTGCAACCCTAACAGCATAAACATCAGGGCTGCTTTCTTGGTCCTTTCCAGTGTGTGTGTGTGTGTGTGTGTGTGTGTGTGTGTGTGTGTGTGTGTTACAGGGGTCAGAGAGGTGGCTCAGCAGCTGAGACCATTTGTTTGTTTTCTAGCAGTTTGATTCCCAGAACCCATATCAGATCACTCACAAAAATCTGTAACTCCAGCTCCAGAGGATCGGATTCCCTCTTCTGGTTTAAAACACACATGCATAAAAAATAAAAAAGTAAAAAGAAAGTGTCACATTGTTCTTGTGAGCAAAAGTGACTGTGGTATGAATTTTGTGTCAACCACAAATTTCAAGGCTGAAATCAAATCACCAGTGTGATGAATCAGCAGGTGAGACCCTTGGGTGATTGTTGAGTCAGAAAGGGAGAGCCCCCACTGATGTCGTTACCACCCGTATCAAAGAGCTAGATAATGGTATCAAAAATGCCATCAAAAATGTCCACACCAGGTATTCAACTGTTGACACCTTAATCCTGGACCTACCAGCCTTCAGAAACATGAGAAACACTTGTTATTTATAAATCATCTAATCTCTAACATTTTGAGCAGTATAAATAAACTGACCATTCACTGAACAACTCCTGGATTACTCTGCTCCTGCCATATATTAGTCAGGGTTTTCTAGAGAAAAAGAACTTACCAAAGGAATATATATATATATATATATATATATATATATATATATTCAGAAGTGTGTATATCTATTCATATATATGGAAGAGGGGTATTCATTAGGTTGACTTACAGGCTATGGTCCAGCTAGTCCAACAATGGCTGTCTCTACCAGTGGAAGGTCCAAGAACCCAGTAGTTGCTCAGTCCATGAGACTGGTTGTCCCAGCTGGTCTTCAGACTATGCCAGAGTCCTGAAGAAGTAGATAGTAATGTCAGTGAAGGTACAGACTTACCAGGGACAGCAGGAAGAAGCAAGTAAAGACAGCGAGCTTCCTTCTTCTGTGTCCTTTATATAGGCTTCCAGCAGAAGGTATGGCCCAAATTAAAGGTGGATCTTCCCACCTCAGAACATATGTACTAAAGGTATATCTTCCCACCTCAGAACATATGTACTAAAAGTATATCTTCCCACCTCAGAACATATGTACTAAAGGTATATCTTCCCACCTCAGAACATATGTACTAAAGGTGTATCTTTCCACCTCAAAAGATGGGGATTACGAGGGTCTCAAATGATTTAACTAAAAATCATTCCTCACTGGTGGACCCAGCCACTTGGGTTTTAGTTAATTCCAGATGTAGTCAAGCTGTCACCCAAGAATAGCCATTGCAGGCTACATCACAGAGCGGTAGCTGAAACAACAGAAGATCATTTCCTTAGAATTCAGGAAGCAAGAAGTTCACAACCAAATATTACAATGTATATTCATCTTTGATGATAGTTCTCCTCCCGGCTTATAGATGGTCTTCTTCTACTTTTACATGTGTGCTTCTTCAGTGCACACATGCCTGTGTCACTTCTGGTGACAACACCATCTGACTAGATAATAAGATGAGAATATCACTCATGTGTTCAATTAACCTTCATTATTTCCTAGGAGTCTTGTCTCCAATTGTAGCCATACTAACTTAGATGGCTTTGACATGTGAAGGGGGAACAAATTTGGAGAAGGATGTAAATACTCTCTCCATAATAACATCTAAGTTTAAAGTTTTACCACTGTAAAATTTATCTAAGTTGAGTATGATGGCTATTCTTAGTTGTCAACTTGGCTACACCTGGAAATAGCTAATATCCAAAAATGGAAGGTATACCAATGAGCAATTTTTGCTTAATAGAAACATATATATATAATTTAATATATTATATTAAATTAAAATATTAATAGTATAATGTTGATATATTTTATATTCATATTGTAATATAAATTAAATATACATATTAGAGAGGGAGAGAGAGAGAGGGAGAGAGAGAGAGAACGATTCATTCTGTTAATTCTGTTTCACTAGAGAATCCTGACTGATACACCTAACAGTTTACTTAATGTATCTGAGTTTCAAATTTATTTTGGTAGACATGAAAATAATAATCCTATCCCACCAGATTGAGAGCTAAAGAGGAATGCTTCTAGATATTGTATTCAGTTCTAGGAGGTGACAATGACAAACCCAATTAGGCCAGTTGAGTCCACCATCTCCACTGCCTTCTTATCTTTATGTAGATAGGAATTTAAGATAAATTACGGTGGCCTGAGTTGGAACATTGTTCTGGGTGAGCTAGCCAAGAACCAATACTTTATCTGAAAAGTTATCGATCCATGCAAACACATCATCATACCCACCAGAAGGTATTTCTTAATTTTAAAAGAAAATCTAATAAACACCATGCTGTCTGTCCTCAAACAACTCATTGTCTGATGGAGCAGTGGGACTTCTACATAAATATTTATACTGTCATATAATGAGTAAATAGTTAAAAGTGCCATCTATGAGAGAAATCAATGATTCATGTCACTGTCCTATTAATCATTACCACAGTTCAGAAAAACCAAAGTTCAGAGTGATTCCACAGCCTTCTGGTTCCAACATATCCAGTTGATTAGCTACCCAAAGAGACTCTGGCTTCAGATGATTGGCTCACAATCTCAGTGTTTTTAAATTACATGAAACTTTGGAGGTCACCTTCCCTAAAAAGGAGTCTCTCCCCGTCATCCCAGGTTAAGACTGACAGGAAAGAGGGGAGGCTACTACCTTCTTAACTTGAGCTGCTATGTGCTAATGCCTCTGCAGAGTCCTTAAGACACTCTGACAAAGATCTAGAAGAGTCAAAAGGATGTCTGTCAAGTTGATAACATGGAAAGGAAATCCCAGGTGTGACCTATATAGGAGAAAGACAAAGGGAAAGAAAGAAACAGGTGTCTCTGTTGTCACACTCAATTTGGTGTTTTAGTGTACTAAGTAACTGATGGTATATATATTCATAGATATAAACTCAAAGAGAAAATAAGAGAAAGTTAGGGGCATAATAAAGGCTGCCTTCAAGTAGAACCACTGGTATGATTTTTCTTGTTTCCTACATGTAACACATTACTTATATCAGAGTAATTTTTTTCAAAAAAAAAAAAGTAACAATGGTTAAACTTGGTTAAAAAAAAACCAACAAACAAAACTCCTTTTAAAATAACCTGTTGGATCATTCTACTGAAAATGGCAACTTTATCACGGTATCATACAATCAGTATTGCAGTTGATCGCACTGTAGAATATGTGCATGTTGATCACACTGTAGAATATGTGCATGTCGATCACACTGTAGAATATGTGCATGTTGATGACACTGTAGAATATGTGCATGTTGATGACACTGTAGACTATGTGCATGTTGATCACACTGTAGACTATGTGCATGTTGATCACACTGTAGACTATGTGCATGTTGATCACACTGTAGACTAT
>NC_034604.1:48371676-48383351 GCF_900095145.1 Mus pahari | reverse complement strand
ATGTTGAGAAAGTGGTACTTACATAGAGGCTTTAACATCCATTTTCTATTTTGAGTTTTACTCTGAAACATGTTGCAGCCAGAAAGAAGGAAGTTTAAGAACAAACTCTCTCAGGACACAGCTCTTGTGAGGACAGATCACTCCTGACTTAGTAGGAAACACCAGTGTTGATCACATGGTCTGGCCAACAGTGCTGACTCCATACATATTTTACAGTCAATTTCTTTATAGTCAGAGGGAGGGGTGTGTGTGTGTGTGTGTGTCTGTGTGTGTGTGTGTGTGTGTGTAAGAATAGCTTGCAGTCAGTCCTCACCTTCTGCTTTGCTTTTGAGGCAGGTCTTTCTTTTCTTCCTGCCCCTGTAATACACACTCTGGGCTTTCAGTGATTGTATTGCCTGGGGATTGAATTCAGGTGTTCAGGTTTATACAGCTCCTGCTATTAGGCACTGGCCTATCCTCCTGGCCTGAAAATCTGCATACTTAAAAAAAAAAAAACACCTTTCTTTCCTCACTCTTTGAGTCACCTTTGAGTCACCCTTTGAGTCACCTTTGAGTCATCTTTGAGATACAAGACAAAAAAAGAAGCTGACATGCCAGCACAGGCAGGAGTGGAAGATTCTGTGTTCCAGGCCAGCCTGGGCTACATGACAAGACCTAACATAAAACAAACCAGAACAAAAGACAGTGGTGATGACTTCCATTCAGAAAGGCAATGGGAGAAGGTGCATTAATAATTTCAAAATAGCATGCAATCACCTTGGCTTTGTACGCGATGAATGATGAATCACAGGCCCCAAACCATCTAGGCATATGTAATAGCTCTAAAGAAAGGGGGCTAAAAGGCCAAACAGAGAATGCTGTGTAGTGATTTGCTATTTCCAGCTCAGCCAGCAACAAGAGTTTTCCCTCTTTCAAAAAAAGGACACCATCATCTTCTGAGGTCAAAGAATTGGGAATTTCAAAGCACATATCCTCACTCTTTTCCTAGAACCAGGAAAGGATGGGAGGGAGGGAGGGAGGGGAGAGAGATATGAATACAAGAAATTCAGCACACATTTTTAGGACACATTTTTCTGCACACTTCTTTGGATTTAAGCATGCACATTGAATGAAATATGCAAATACTAAGTTTTCTGTATTATATAGGGAATGTCCACTATCTTTTTGCAGCATAATTAAATGCTAGGTCTGTAAACACTCTCATGCTGCAGCAGATTCATTTTTTTTCCCTTTGCTGTTCCCTGTCACTAAAAGCAGGCAATGCTTCAGAAACCATTTCCCCGTTCTATGTATGGGTTCATCTCTCCACTGGGATGATTTCCTGCTTCTCATTTCTTCCCCTGATTCCCTGATGTGAAGGCCATTAAACAGAGACTCACATGGCCACCTAATGATCTATAAAACTACGCCACACACTGAAATGGAGGTAATTTATACACACCAGGAAACTGTGGGCTGGAATAATGTATCGAAGGGAAGTAGCTGCTGCCCAGGTTGTTATGCTTACTCCAAGAAAGGTCTGGAGACACAAAACATGTGTTGATGAAACACAACATCGCAGTAGCTGAAGTGAGCAAAATGTTCTAGCATTGCTCAACAGCCAAAGCATGGACGATGCAGACCTTCACGTGGGTTTAGTGGATTCATACAAATGAGTCCAAGGGATGGGCTTTCTTTTAGAAGATATAGGCAATGACAGAGAATGACTTGTTTTGTTTTGTTTTGTTTTGTTTTCTGAGGGGATAATTTTGCTTCTTTTTTTGATCCTTGAAGGACTGAAAACACAAGCTATACATTAGGAGAAAATATTATAAAAATATAAATAGCAAATGACTTAAAAATCAGCAGTCTGACTAGACATCTCACTAGAAGTGTCACCTAAGGATGTGGACTGTCACGCACTGATGAGTGCTTGCCTGGCATGAGCAAAGCCCTGGGTTGGATTCACAGACCACATAATGGAGAACTCAAAGATGAATTCTGTATTCTGTATACTTACTGGGAGTGCTTGCACACAGAATGTAGTGCTATCCTAGCAAATAAGCATGAGTTCTTAGTGTGTTCTCTCATCTGAACAAAAGCGAGCGGTGAAACAGATGTAAGACAGGCAGTCCACCTTTAGCCTCACACTCACCAGGTTTCTCTTTACACACACAAATGTCCTCATCCGGCATAGGGTATGTGCTATCAGCACGGGGCTCTGCCTAGGTCATCAGGTCCTCCCTGTGTGGATCTCCAGGTGGGTGTGGAAATTCTTGTACATTTGCAAAGTAGTAGCTACAGTCTGCTAGGCTACACTCTCCATTGGTTCTAAGAGAGTACAAAGTAGGTCACCCCTATATCTAATCTTCGATCTCACTTGACGTGGCAAGCGTGCTGGAATATGAGTGAAATATAAAATCCTGTGATGGGTGCATTGCTGATGGATGCTAGGTTTCACTAGCCTGTGCCTTTGCTCTCTGCCTCTTGGAGGTAGATATCTCTCAGGTCTGCCCAGAAGGCCCGCCCAGGACACACATGCTAATCTGTGGAGTCATGCTAAGAACAGCTTGGCTCTCCCACCCCATTGCTGCCTTCTTTCTCACTGTGCCCTGAGAGCTACCCTCCATTTTTGTTCCGAGTTTAGGAGACCCTCAGGAGGCTTTGAGCTTTTCTCTCACTAACAGGTAACTTGCATCCCACAAAGCCATGCTGAATATGGGTCTCTCTCCAGAGTGGATATGCACAGCTTCACCAAGTGGCTGCTGTGAGCATTTTATAGTCTGAAGTCTCATCGCAGGTTTTCCACAGGCATGAATGGGAAAATAATGAGAAAGAGATGTAGTCTAATGTGGGGAGGTTTGTAAAAGAACAAGGGTAGTCAGAATGAGAACCCGTGACTCAAGCCTCAGAGGGCTTGTCTGTAGGGGGTAGACAGCATGCTCCCTTTCAAAGGTAAAGATGGGAGCAGTGCGCTGTGGAACTGGGAGAGAGAGCGATGAGTAGAAAAGAAGATTGTACATTTTAAAGACCAATTCCAACAAGGTCTGATAGGCGCTTGGAGAACCGCCTCGTGATCCAGGTAGCAGAGGAGAAAGGCCCTCAGGCTCCTTGCTCCCCTTTCAGCTCGCTTTTATCAGCAAGATACAATTTCTTCTCTGCAAACACTTCGGCATCGAAATCACGTTTTTTCGTTCTCACTGGCCGTGGGGATCAACATCTTTGATCTTCAACTTACTGAAGCAGCTACCTAGTGTTCTACTTCAAAGCATGCTTTTCTGACTTAAGGGCATTTTAATAAAGAGTTCTCCAAGACCCGGTTGACTATCATCTGGCATGGTAAGGAGCTGCGTGGCGCATCAGGTCATACAATGCTAGTCACAAGGAAAATTTTACAAGGGATTTATAAGAGGGGGGGAGCCCACCAGAAGAGGTAGAGAATAGCTTCTCACCGTATCTCTTGGCTTTATAAGGTGCACTCCTGTAAGCCTTGTCCCTCTGCTCACATTCTGGCTGCTGCTTAGAAATCAGCTACACCATCAGACTAGGATAAAGAGAAGCCTTCCGTCCTTAAGGACACATCAGTAGTAAGGCGTGGAAAAACTTCCACTCCTCCTTTATACCATATGGGAAATGACCGCATGCGGCACAAGTTATTTAAGAATGGTTCTCCTATCAGGGAAGACAGTTTCCCAGCCAGTTGCCAGAGTCGTGAATTGGGACTAAACACAAGAAATGGCAGATTTTTTTTTTCCTTGAATAAAGATGCTCCATTCGGTGTGGAAGAGGAAAGATGGTACCCAGAACCCACCATAGCAGCCTGCTTTAGAGAGAGCAAAGCTTCAGGGAATCCCAAATGAGGAAAGAGAAGCTGTGACGTCACCAGCAACATTCATGGTGGTCAACAATCAGATCTAAGTTGTCTAGCATCTAAGCCATCTTTCAAATGTGACCATAAATCAACATTTAAACTACATAGCAAGAAAGCCTTAGGGGTTCATATGAGTGGCTCAACATTTGGCCTACCAGTCTGTTTGGTTTCTTCATTGGCTTGTTGGTGAGAAAGGGTAGCCTGAAATTCATTTGGTAGACCAGGCTGCCTTCCAACTCAGAAAGATAGCCGGCTCAGAATAAAGGTGTCATCTGTTCATCTGTTGGCCCCAGGTTGAAATGTAAACGCTCAGAGCACTTGGCTGATGGCTGGTTTCTGCAGCAAAAGTAACAGGACCGCAGCACGGACAGGACTTCTCGGCACTGCACTCACTATGTGTTAATACACCTTTCCAGGGTGCCTCTCACCCCCCTTTCTCTATAGGCTTCCCCACCCTCCCTATCTTACCCACCCCCCCTCCTCCTGCACTATTTGAAAATAAACTTAAGACACTGTGACACGCCAGCCAAAAAAAATTGTCTCTTCAGAAAAGGATTTCATTTCCCCTAGTCGCCGTCTCAGAATCCTATGGAGGCCAAGAACTAATCCGCATACTACATAACCTGTACTTAATATTCTACACTTCCAAAAATATCATTTTTTTAAAAGTTTCTCCTTAAATCTGAATCTACTCAAGGGTAACTCGTTTTGTTTAACTGTCCTGCTCCTTTGGTATCTCTAATTTGTACTCTTGTACTTGTTATTTTTTCTTTCATGTCATTGATTTTTATTAATTAATTTATTTTATTTATTTTTTATTTTATTTATTTATTTATTTATTTTTTTGGTTTTGGTTTTTTAACAAACAGCCCTGGCTGACTTGGAACTCACTCTGTAGGCCACACTGGTCTCGAACTTACAGAGATCCACCTGCTCCTGCTTCCTGATTGCTGGGATTAAAGACATCCGCCATCACTGCCCGGCCTTTTTGCCCCCCCCCCTTTTTTTTGCTCTTTAGATGTTACTGATTCGGTTACCACTCTCATCAGCAAGTAAGGACATTTTGATTTACTTTGATGCATGCGATTTGTCTCTTACTTTCTGGGTTAGATATAGTGTCTGGGACGCTGCTTTAGCTTCACAGGCTCCCCCACACCAATCTCTTTCTCTCTCAATTTGTATTTGGAAGGTGGTTGAGGGAGGGTTTTGTGAATCCAACCTGGCCTCAAATTCACCACGTAGTCAAGGATATTTATTCATTCATTCATTCATTCATTCATTCATTCGTTTAGTTGGCTTTTTGAGACACAGTTTCTCTGTATAGCCCTGGTTATCCTGAAACTTTCTCTGTAGACCAGGATGACCTCAAACTAAGTGATCCACCTGCCTCTGCCTCGTGAGTGCTGATATTAAAGGTGTATGCCACCACCACTCAGGATTTTTTTTTTAATATTTATCTTATGTGTATGATTGCTTCGTATACAAGTATATATGTATGCCTGGTGCCCTCGGAGGCCATAAGAGAGCACTGGATCCCATAAGGATCCAGATGGCAGTGAACTGTCATGTGAGTACTGAGAAATGTACCCGAGTCCTCTGAAAAAGTAGTCAGTGCTCTTAACTTCTGAGGGATTTCTCCAGCTACTGATGGGGTGAAGTTCCTGTATCCCTGGATCCTGCTGCTCTGAGTTACTCCTGGTGGTGTTGGAACAGAATTTTTTTAAAGTTAGAAGCATTTTCTCTACATCCAGATTGGAAACAAATCCACCCATCTTTTATCCTAGGTTTTCTACATTCTCCTTTGCATTGATAGCTTGTCAATTTGTGTAGATGTTATGGTTGGAATGTGAAACGTTCTGTACCGGCTAATGTGTATGAACCTCACTCAGGCCGGGGGAGCTGTGGAGGGAGGCATTGGAACCACTAGGGCAGAGAGTATTTCCCATAGAAGTGGCTCAGGGGACAAGCCTCTGAAGGGTGTAGCCCAGCCCATGTCCAGTTGGTTGACTTATTTCTGACTCTCCACAAGATGTGTACAGTCCTATGGGCATGGTCCCATGTGAACTCAGCCAGGTCTTCCCCACTGTGTCCGCATCCTAAAGTAGAATTCATCCTTCCTTTCTTAAGTCATTTGTGTCCAGTGTTTACTCACAGTGAAGAGACAAGTAGCTAACACATGAATTAAGCATCTAAAGTTACTGTTAACCCATTCCAAGAACAGATACTGTGGGAGTTCATCTTCCCTTTAATGCTCTGATCTGTGTTCTTTACACTTGTTACATTTTTAGCTGTTTTGGGGGTCCTTTCTGTTCTTATGCTCAGTCTTCCTGCCTATTCACTCACCACCATCAGCACATCGTTATAATCACAGTTCTGATCATGTTTTAGCATATTAGAGCCATTCAACCATTCTCTCTCTCTCCCTCCCCCCCCCTCTCTCAAAGCATTTACTAGTTATTCACATTCTCTCCAACTTGTAAATGTTAGAATGAACATGTATTCTCACTCAGGAGAAAGTGGCTGGTGAGTACCGCACTCATCAGCTTATTACCTTAAGAATATCTGAAATACGTGTGAGTCATGTTGAGAAGACGCCACTATGGTTGTTCAACTCATATATATGTTGCTTGAACATTTCATGTAGCTATTTGCTATTATAAATACTACTGTCTTTTTTTTTTTTAAAGAAAAGGAATATAAGCTGTAGGTGGTGGCTCATCTTGTCTGTGGACCTAGCACTGGAAATGCTGCGGCAGGAGCATTGCCATGAGTACGATCCCAGCTGTCTGACATAGAAACTCTAAGTTAACCTACGCTTCAGAGTGAGATTGTGTCTCAGAAGAAAAGGGAATTCTGAAATCCTTTCTTTTTTACTTTTATGCCTCACTTCAGTGGTTTTCGACTTTCTTAGTCCATTGGAAAATCTCGGAAACTTAAAAAAAAAAAAAAAAATTACTGAGGCTCCTAGAGGATGGGGAGATGACTCAGTTGGTAAAGTGCTTGCCACAAAGGCAAGAGAACCTGAGTCTCCATACTGCTCTAAAGGAAGGATGTGGGGAGGGAATAGGAAGTGCTTCATCTGTCTTCTCTCACGTTAGACTCTCATAGGCTCTGGTTTTCCTCACACTTCCTGCATCTTTCCTTCCCCAGGGCTATTTGGACCTTGCAACGCCGCTGTGCTCATTGATGGCGAACAGTCTTCTCTGGTCCTCACTAATGCTGCAAATGTGGGGTCTGAACAGCTTTATTTACTGCCCGTGTTGGTTAAAATTTAAAGAAGAGATCAAAATAGTTCAGATCTTTTGTGGGTGTGTACATGTGCACATATGTGTTCATATGTGAAAGCACGTGTGTACATATATACACTTAAAAGACAAAGTTCCACCTCAGCTGCTGTTCCTCAGGTGCCCTGTTCCATGCTTTTAGGTCTGGTACTCATGAAGTAAGTTATACTAGCTAACTAGTGATCACCAAGGATCCGCCCATCTCTGCCTTCCCAGTGCTGGGATTAGAAGGGTATGCCACCTCACCATGCCTAGCTCTTTTCCTGTCTGTGGGATTAGATGCAGGTCCTCATGCTTGCTGAGCAAACACTTTACAAACTGCACCATTACCTCAGGCCCAGAACTTTCTTACATTTGCCAAAGTTGTCGTTCTAACTGTTTTCTTCATAAGGCTAATGACTTACATCCACTCTGCATCATTATTTTCCTCAGAGCACTGCCACAGATAGTCCTTTAGTTGTCCAGGAATTCTTTAAAATAAAAGCATAATTTCAAATGAAAAAAAAAAAAAAAAAAACAGGGGCTGAAAACGATTGAATGAATTCATCAATGTTACATTCCTCTCTAGAACATAACAACTCAAAATCAGATCCCAGTGTCAAATTTATCATTCTTTGTATAGCACATTTTATAGCACACTTCTCCCATTTTCACAGACTAACAAGTGATGGAATACTTCTTGAAATAGTTTTCCAAAGTGCTAAAATAACCCCCCCCCCAAATAAAATAGTGTTTCCCAGGTAAAGTATTGAAAACTGAAGTTCATTCTCTCTGTCTCTCTGTCTCTCTGTCTCTCTGTCTCTCTGTCTCTCTGTCTCTCTGTCTCTCTGTCTCTCTGTCTCTCTCTCTCTCTCTCTCTCNCTCTGTCTCTCTGTCTCTCTGTCTCTCTGTCTCTCTGTCTCTCTCTCTCTCTCTCTCTCTCTCTGTGTGTGTGTGTGTGTGTGTGTGTGTGTCTCTCTCTCTCCATCTCTCTCTCTCCCTCCCTCCCTTCCTTTTTTTCCCCCTCCTTCTTTTTCTTCCCACTCCCCATCACCTTTCTCTCTCCCCCTTTCATCTTTTTCCTGGAATGTACATGACTTCTCTCCCCCCCCCCCCCATTTAAGAACTATAGCTGCTCCCTGGGAACAGTGCAATGAGACTGTGATCCTAAGGGTCAAAGCCATCTCCCACGGCTTCTCATGCCACTTAAACTTGTAAGCACATGATGCTGACATGATGATATAAACCATCGAATGCCACTGAGAACCACTGGCCACAGTGTGCAAAAACCACAACAAACTACAGCAGTGTAGGGGGAGTTGTAAGGTGCTCTGACTCATGAGTTTGATATTTACAAAATTGAACTGGTGTTAAATGTTTCAATATTTAGAAGAGGAAAAAGAAGTAGTAAAAAACATAAATAAAACCATGAAATTAAGCTTACTAAATTTCAGGCATGTTGGGTAGTTTCTTGATTAACTTGATCTGGGAAGAGAGGTTTTTAACTGAGAAAAAATCCCTTCATATTGACCTAAGGTCTTGTGGGATATTGTCTGGATGAATATGGGAGGGCCCAGCTCCCCGTAAGCACTGCCATCCCTGTGTTGGTGGTCTTGAGTTGTATCAGAAAGCAGGCTGAGAAAGCAATGAGGAGCAAGCCAGTAAGCAGTATTCCTTTATGGCTTTTGTATAAGTTCCTGCCTAGAGTCCCTGTCTTGTCTTCCCTGAATAACGGACTATGACATGGATGTGTGAGACAAATAAACCCTTTCATTCCTAAGTTGCTTTTGGACAGAGTATCACATCTAACTATAGAAAGCAAACTACCACTCCAGGTATGAAAATAATTCCTCTCGGTTGAATAAATGATAAGTTTCTTGGACATTGGGAAATGTAATATTTTGGAACTTTAATATACAGTTGGGCTAAAGACTACATTAAATACACAGATTTTTAAATAAATACCCACAGAATGATTATTCAATTAATATCATCTTTCAGGGCCGGAGAGATGGCTCAGCAGTGAAGAACACTGACTGCTTTTCCAAAGGTCTTGAGTTCAATTCCCAGCAACCGCATGGTAGCTCGCAACCATCTGTAATGGGATCCGATGCCCTCTTCTGGTGTGTCTGAAGACAGCTATAGTGTACTCATATAAATAAAATAAATCTTAAATAAATAAATAAATAAATAAATAACTTAATATCACCTTTCATGAGTACCCAAACACTAACCCATGGAAGTCTCTAGTTCTCATCCTTACATTTGTGACAAATCTTAAATAAATAAATAAATAAATAAATAACTTAATATCACCTTTCATGAGTACCCAAACCCTAACTCATGGAAGTCTCTAGTTCTCATCCTTACATTTGTGATAATTGATAAAGAGTATGATTAAAAATTAGAGAGCAAATATCAAATTTATAGCTACTCTGACTTGGCGAACCCAACTAGAAAATAGCATGTACTTAAAATGTATATGTTGATTCGGAGAACTTCGGCTGTACAGTTATATGAAAAAACATTTCAGATATCAGTTGTCCCTAAGAAGTTCCGCCAAAGAACATGTTGTCTTTGTAGTCTATGCAGCTGGAGACTGAACTTATCAGAAGAGATCCACTCACTGCATGACTTGTTCTGCATAGTGACTTTAAGAGACATGTTGGCAGATAGGATTGTGTCTGGAGAAAATTAGGGTGTGCAAACCATGGCCACTAGGGACTATTGAAGGATGTGGATCATTTGGTAATGAGAAAACATGAAACACAGTACAGATGCTTCCAACATTACCAGTTATGGATGCTAGAAACCAGCTTAGATCATGCTATGCTACTTTGGAGAAGAGCAAGGGGCCAGAAAAGTGAGATTTATGATGTTAGGTCCGTTTAATGAAATTTCAGCAGTGACAATGCTTTCCAAAAGAAATATAGTCACTTGACACCCAAAGACAAGAATACATTCTTAGAATATATTGTTATGTGACCTCATCATTCGGTGACCATCACAGACGATCTGATCATCTACACAAATTAATGTGGTGACATCATCACTAGGTGGTGTGGTCCAAGCATAAGTGTTATATTTGTTCTGTTGTTCGGTAAAACCCCAGTATTCATTGGGGGACTGTACTTCTAACACTGTAACTCCCTATTGACCATCATCCACATCTCTACCCCTACACTTTAAATGTCTATGTCCCTAACCCGTGCACATCCACACTTAAAACTCCTAATCAGAGTTCAAAAATCACTTACTAATCCATATTTCCCACTTCTGTAAATCAGAAGCAGTTTATACATGTAAATTCTAAAACTGCTAACCAGTCTTTCAACCAGTACACCGGTTATACTGTCAGATGCCAAGACAGAACCATAGCTCCCCAGGTGTTGCCACTGTAGAGTTTATATCTCATAGGAGAGGTGACTATTAATGAACCACGGGAATGAATCAAATAATAACACAATTATACATCCAGACCAGCAATCTGAAGAAGGAATACAGGAAGAGTAGAGGTGGAAGTGACTTAGCCTAGGAGCTTCCATAGATGAAGGGCACTTAGCTACACATGAGTGGAAGAGTAAATCTACTAGTTAACCAGAAAGGCTTGGAGTGAGGAGACTTGTGACAGAACTATAGCATGTACCAAGTCCTATGGCAGAAATGAGACTGGAATGTTAGAGAGACAAAAGCATGGCTGAGTCAGGAAAGAGAGATAAGAGACTGAGGGATGAGTTCAGGATGGAGATGCAGGTAAGAACTGACTGGTGTAAGATCATGAATCACACATAAAGGGTTTTGGCATTGAAGCTAAGAGAAAATGAAAACCAACACTGGGCGAATATTGTGTATATGTGAATGGAATGTTGGTCCTAAGAATTGAGTTTTTTAAAAACAAGTCTAGCACCCTTGTAGAAAACAATCTGTTGGTCGAGCAGAGCCAACATTAGATATGGTAGCATCACAGACAAGCACTCTATGGAATTAAGGATACCAATGGACTGAGGGGCAAGTATGACATACAGAAAGCAGAATTTAGAGATCTGTTTCACAGGGAGTGTTCCAAGACACAATTTTTGGGTTTAGGGCCTATGAGAGTGAATGAGTGGCAACATGATTTATTGGGACAATACCACTGAAGCAGGGTACACTGGTTTATTCTTGAACATATTGAGGTTTGAGCTGGCCTTACGATATTGAGATATACTTACTGGATAAGCCATTACATGCAGTCCAGAGGGCTAGGGCGGAGCAAGCCGTGAGTTTGTCCTATTGGGGAATATTGTATAAAGTTAAAATGACCATAGGAAAAATACGTAGGTAGCTTTGAGGGTAGGTACAGCAATTTCAGGGTGTATGTGCTGCTAAATATCAGGGCTATCACCATCTATATTGCTGGTGCCATCTGTTCATTAAATTAACCACAATTTTTAAAAGCAAAGGTAAAGCCAAAGGCTGGTGGAGCTGTAGCTAACCTGCTTGGCCAAGTTGGCCCTGCACAGCTCTGATTCTTTGGATAATGAGATGGTGTGTACACTCTCATGGGAGCTGAAACGACTTCA
>NC_034604.1:48364176-48366676 GCF_900095145.1 Mus pahari | reverse complement strand
GTTGTTGAGACTCCATCGTTGTAGTGTCCCTATTGTAACCAGAAGGCACAATCTCACAGCCAACTCCCTCATGCTCTTAAGATCTTCCACCCTCATTTCTGCTTGTGTTTCCTGAGCCTCTGTAGGAGTTGTTTTGGAGATGTATCACTTGGAGCTGGATACCCCATACTCAGTTGTTCCATTTGACAAGTTGTGGCTTTTTGTAATAGTTTGTTTGTTTGCTTGTTTCCCTACTACAAAAAGAAGCTCGTTTGGTGAGGTGAGAGATCTGCATTTATCTGTCAAGAGAACTTTATCACAGCAATAGTAAAAGTGCCTAACACAGGTGGCATTAACTAATACCAAATTCTCCCAAAGAATGCCACACCTCATCAGTTGTTACTGGATTTTCTTTAGGACTGCCAGCTCCCGAATAACTACACAGAACCTTATATTTATTATGAATGCCTAGGCCTTATAGCTAGGCTTATTCCCAGCTAACCCATTTATTCTATTCTAATTTCTGCCTCTTGAGTCGTTAGTTACTTCTCCTTCTTAGTTCCTGGCCTGCTTCTTCCTCCAGGTCTCCCAACCTAGCTAATCCACCAGCCTCCAGTTCGGTCTGAGACCCTCTCTTTTAGCCCAGAAGTCCCACCTTAACTCTCCAGAGCAGCAATTGGCCGTTCAGTTCTTTATTTGGCCAATCAGAAGGTGAGAGTGAAACTACAAACTACTAAGGCAGGATAACCTTCACATTACCAAAGCGGCCTGTACTCAGATCTCCGCAGGTTCACAAATCAGCGTTTATATAATACAGAGATGATCTTTACACCGTGAATAAAAACATCACTCCAACAATCAGTCAGGTGAACTTTAGACTACCCTCCAACGGAGAACATTGAAAATTGATCTTCCACTGGAGCAAAGAATCACCTAGCAGTAGAGTGCCAGAGGCTTCCTTCAGAAGAAAAAGGAAGAGACAAAGACAGGCTTGACAGCCAGGAAGAAGGAGGGTGCAGTCCCTGCTAAAGGAACAAGCACAGAAGCCAGAGTGTGGGTGTGTGGGTGGGAGGGGGCAGCTCTTGGGAGGAGTCTTGGCCTTTTGAGACCCAGAATGGTTCTTCTTGTTAATTTGAATCATTCTCTAAAAGTAAAATCGTTACAGCTATAAAAAAGAAATCAGCTGTGATGAGGAAAGATTGCAAAGATACAAAAATTCTATTTCAAATTTTAAGAAGTAACTTCTCTAGTGAATAGGAGTAAGAGATTGAGAGGGAGGTGTCCTGTTCAGCAAAAAAGGAAAAGAAAAAGCTGATGTGGATACTCAGGGAGGAATAAGAATTGATGATATAACTAAAGAAAACTTAACAGACATTAAGGAGAGATCAAAGGGGGCATGTGTGTGCATGCGTGCATGTGTGTGGGGGTGTGTATGTGTACATATCGTGTATAGGCTGGTGGTCGGGTTAGTTCTCTGCCTTATTTCCTTGAGACAAGGTGTCTCACCAAGCCTGTAGCTCATCATACATTGGCTGGGTTGATGGTTAGAA
Organism: Mus pahari; assembly: GCF_900095145.1. NCBI lineage: Eukaryota > Metazoa > Chordata > Mammalia > Rodentia > Muridae > Mus > Mus pahari. The sequence goes on along the minus strand of NC_034604.1, from coordinate 48,365,147 downwards.
GTTTCAGTACTCTTCCTCCCTCCATCTCCATCCCCACCCACATCCTCAGTCCCACAGTGCAGGGATAACAGGTGCACATGGCCATGACCACACCCAAGATTTTATGTGCATTCTACGGATCTGATCGCAGGTCCTCATACTTTCATAGCAAGTGCTATTACTCCCTAAGGTATCTCTCCGTCCCTATCATCTTCCTAAATTACATACATACATACATACATACATACATACACACACACACACACACACACACACACACACACACACACGATGTGTACATGCCAGGCAAACACTATCATATCCCCATCACCACTTTTCCATATTAAAGTATAAGTAATACTTGGAGTGATAGAAATGAAATAATTATTTAAAGAACTTACTTAAAGAATCTAAGTAAATAACTTTCCTTAGGCTCTCAGTGTCTATACTGGTCTCTGAATATTTTTTTTAATTACTTAGGCTAGGTGGTGTGTGTGTGAGTGTGTGTGTGTGTGTGTGTGTGTGTGTGTGTTGGGCGAGGAGTACAGCAGAGAAAGAATATAGGGACTAAGCATGCCAGGCTTCCTCAGCCCCAAGATGTTACCTTTACAATGTGATATTTGTTTTTATGTTCAGTAAATACTTAATGTCACAAATAAATATGCCCAGTCATAATCGCATCCCTTCTCAAGAGACAACTGCCAGTAGCATTGTATTTTGCACGTAGTCCCATATGCCTTCCCTGTAATTAAGATCCCAGAACATATAGTTTATTATGCTTTGCTTTTACCACTTACAGGAGTGCTCCATCAGCTTCCGAATTTAGTCTCAGCATAGACCTCCCAACCAGCTTCAAATCTAACTTCCTGCCTGGCAACCCCATGGGGAAACAAAGATGAAAATGCCTAATTGAAGGACTTGATCTACATAGAGAGCCCTTCTTCTTCCATCTTTCTGCTCTAAAATTAGTATCACACACACACACACACACA
>NC_034604.1:48359176-48361676 GCF_900095145.1 Mus pahari | reverse complement strand
TCTGACCCAGCTTCTTCAGCCTCCCAAGGTAGACTGAAGAGCACTGGTTTTGCACAAATTATTGAGGCCTGAAATGCTAGATTGTAACCCAGTCTCACAGAATAAACAGCAGTGAAAAGCAAAGATAACTAGCCAAGATCAAATACAGTGATGGTGGCCAAGGAGCAGACATCCTTGGGAGTCATTTCCTCAACTTTTTTTTAAAAAACTAGATTTTTTTCATACAATATATTCTGATTATAGTCTTCTCTCCATTGATTCCTCCCACAGCTTTCCCACTTTTCTACCAAAACCATACCTCTTCTTGCTCTTTCTCATTTAGAAAAAAAAGGCATCTAAAAAAAAAAATACCAATAAGATAAAAACAAACAAGCCTGAATATATAAGAACAAAAAATGATGGAGGGAGAGCCAAAGAACAAGAAATTTACACAGTTACAGAGAGATACACTTTCACACACAGAGAAATCCACCCCCCCCCCAAAAAAATACCTCACAAAACTGGGAACCATAATATATAAGCAAATGCAAAAGACCTGCAAGTAGGGGAGATAAGAATAGGCAATGAATTATGAGACTAAATAATTAACTAAATCCTCCAAAAATATCTTTGAGTTCATTTTTTTGTGTTCGCCATCTATTGCTGGTCATGGGTCCTAACTGTGGCTTGTATAACCAGTGAGACTCCACAACTTTTCCTCTATAAGAGATTATTAGTAGGAAATAGTTTCTGGTTTAGAGATGGGGGGATGTGTCCATTTTTCTCAGCATTAGGACGCTATCTGGCTTAAAGCTGTGCATATCTTGTGCAGGCTGCCGCAGTCTCTGTGAGCTCCTATGTGCATCAGTCCTGTTGTATTTAGAAGGCCTAGATATCCTGGTGTCCTCCGTCCCTTCTGCTCTTATAATCTTTCCACTAACCACTTTTCTAAAGGATTTAATTGTTCACAATATATGTATATTGTACACCTCTGAGTGTGTGTGTATACCACATGTGTAAGGGTGTCTGCAGGGGCCAGAACAGGGTCCTCTGGAGCTGGAGTTGAAGGCTGTTTGTAAGCCACTTGACCAGTTGCTGAGAATCAAATACTGGTCCTCTGGAAGAACAGCAAGTGACGTTAACCATCTTTCTAGTTCCACCTGCTCAGCTTTTTAAGACATGATGTCTCACCATCCTGGAAGTTGTAGGCTAGGGCGGCTGGCCAGTGTGATCTCATCTCCATTTTCCGAGTGCTGGGGTTACAGCTTCATGTCACTAAGTTACTGCTCTAAGTGAGATGTTTCCCTCCATCATCCCCCAACACAAACACACACACACACACACACACACACAGAAAGAGAGAGAAACAGACAGAGACAGAGACAGAGACACAAAGAGAGAGAGAATGCTCAGGGAAGCTCGTGGAAGAGGAAGCACAAGAAGCTAAGAAGACAGAGAGGATGAAGGACACCAGGAGAACAAGGCCCTCTGATCAACTGAGCAGAGCCTGTATGAACTCAGGGAGACCGAGGCAGCAATCACAAGACCTACAGGAGTCTGCACTGGGTCTCCAGTCGTACTATAGTTTTCAGTGTAGTGCTTTTATGGGACTCCTGAATAGATGAATAGTTGGGTCTTTGATTCTTGTGCCTTCTCTTGGGGCTCTTTTATTTTCTTGTTGGCTTGGCTGGTCCAGCTTCAATATAGGTTGTTTGTTTTGTTTTGTTTTGTTTTTATATTACTATATTTTATTTTTGTCATGACTTATTGTTATCTCTTAGTTTATTTTGTCATCTTCTGTTGTTATCTCTTAAAGGCCTGTTCTCTTCTAGCAAGAGACAGAAAGGGAGTTGATCTGGAAAGGAAAGGAGGTGGGGAGGAACTTGAAGGAGTAGAGGGAGGCAAAACAGTATTCAGATTGTATGAGGAAAGAATCTATCTTTATAAAGGGGGTAGAGTGGGATCTGGTATCAAATTAAGTCCTCATGCTTTTAAGGTAATGCCCCAAACCACACAGAGACACGGTTATGAGACCAGTAAGTAAAAGGGAGCTTTGTGAAGGAGAACGTGTCCAAAGGAAGCCTAATTAAGAGTAATAAACATCATATTTTCTCCTCTTTGCAGGATCTAGAAATTTATATGTTTCACCTTATACGTATTACATATGTCATAAAAGCATAAAGGAACTATTTTAATGAAGGAAGGAAACTAGTATGCTACTCAGTGAAGACAGAGAAGAGGAAACAAGGAAAGTTGGTAAATGGTTGCTTGAATATGAGCAATGTACCCTGAAATTGGTATAAAAACTGCCATCATGGAGCTCACCATTTGGTATGACTAAAAAGAGTGTTAAAAGATTTCATACTCTGAATTACTCTAGAAAAGTATGTATAAATGTGCATATTGGAAAATGTAAAATACCAGCATATATTCTTTTTTTCCGATTTTTTTATTAGATATTTTCTTTTTTTCTTTTTTTTATTATTATTATTTTCTTTATTTACATTTCAAATGCTATCCC
>NC_034604.1:48297692-48359165 GCF_900095145.1 Mus pahari | reverse complement strand
AGTGGGCAGCCTTGCCTAGTCCCAGATTTTAGTGGGATTGCTTCGAGTTTCTCTCCATTTACTTTGATGTTGGCTACTGGTTTGCTGTAGATTACCAGCATATATTCTTAAGGAGCATCTAAATGCAGTCATGAACCAAATGTTTTAGAGATCAACTGACCATATATAACATAGTTGTACTACAAGTTTATATGGTCTGGTAAATCATACCTGTCTTTTATAAATGTGCTTTATCGTCATCTACAATACATTTCTCAGAACATAGCCCATTGCTAGAGAATACAAAATTGTAAATAGAAAAACAACTTTTAAAAAAATGACTGAAAGTAACTTTTCCAAATTTATCAACAAGTTTAATGTAATCTAGAACTAATTGATCTATATTTTTTCACAATATGAATCCCAGCAATCCTAAAGTTTATGTACAAATGCAAAAGATTTATGATAATACTAAAAAAATCTGAAAAAGACATTTGGACTTGGAGAATTTATGCCATGGCTTAACATAAAGCTACAGTAATCAAGACAACACTATGCTATACAGACATATGTAGCTAATAATATACAACCAAGACTTCGGAAATAATCCCCACATATTGGAAATTGATGCTATACAAAGGAAAGCATCCAAGCAATAAGTAGGCAAATGAATTAAACAGATAGTTCTCAAAAGAAGAGGTACAGATGGCCAATCAATACACACAAAGATAGCTAATATCCTTATTCATCAGGGAAGTGTAAATCAAACAGACACTGCCATTCCATCTTTCTCCAGTCAACAGGAAAACCAACATTGACCTATGAAGGGAAATGAAGGGACACTCCCCAGCCCTTTGAATCTGTAGTCTCACATCAAATCATCACCTGTATGATACTCATCCCTACACAGACCATCCCCCAAGCTTGTGGACCCTCCATTTCTTCTCACCATATCAAGGGGATGGCACTGGAGAATCTAAACTCACCAGAATGTTGATCTTGGGTTTTTAGACTCTGTTGTACAAGTTGCCCATGGTGAAGTATTTGGTTACAGCAGCCCTAGTAAACTCATACACTATGTATCCAAATTACTATGCCACACCAAATGGAGTAGGTAACAAGGGAACTAAAGCTTTGTCTCTCCGTGTACCTGTCTGCCTGCTTCCTTCTTGCTCACACATTTGCACATACCCATAACAAATTCTCCAGTTTTCCTTTGGTTGATACAGGTGGCTTGATGGTGGTTTTTAAATTGTTCCAGAGTGAACCTACGTTAATAAGCATAAATATATTGAACATTTAAAGTTATTAGGTTCAAATTGCAATGCCTACACTTTGTAATGTACTTGTGGAAAATAAAACACAATCCTGCTAACATGATAATTGAAGAGAACTTTTGATGACAAAGCTGCACTGACTTCATTGTTCGTCAAATATAATTATCTCCATAAAATGACTTTGCTCTATCTGCAAAAAAAAAAAAAAAAAAAAAAGAGAGAGAGAGAAAAAAAAATTAAGTAGCGAAAGGTGAAATAATTATTGAAAAGAATTAGTAAAGATGAAAAACTGTGAACACAAGGCTACGGTGCCAAAATAGCTATTCGAAACATTTGTGCTTGCTATGGCTTGCAGTTAAAATTTAAAAATAGCACTTAAATATGTGTGTTAATAACATCCAGAAGGCATTTCTTTCAAGCCTGTTTGGGTTGTTGAAGGGTTTAATTTAACCACAGCACTCATTTATGTCTAGCAGTTAAATTTTTTTTTCTTTTAGGCTCAAAGGAACTGTAAGTTGTAACTATGATCTAATTGGTAAGGAATGAAGAAGGTTTTTCATGTTTTATAGACAACATGAATCCTGATCATTTTACAGCAGTAAATTATGAAATACTCCACTTGCTGTGTCTCCCTGTGGAAGCTGGGGCCTAACTCATTAAACTGTAAAAATAACTTGCTGGGTTCGGCAGCTCCTACAAAGGCTCTCTGACAAGGTGGGTTATTTTTATTTCACTAACCTGCATTCACCGGGCAGTCCACATTCCTTAGTATCCTCAACTAAATCAATTTATAACTCCATCTACATTTCAGAGGGGCTGTGCAAAGAGCCTAAACTGCTGCCGAGGAAGATAATTTATTATTGATTATCCCCCACCAACCTTTTTTTTTTTTTTTTTAAAGCAGCTACAATTCACTAGTTCTTTGATTCTTCCTGAAACACAGGTTAACTATAGGACATATGTAATTCATCCATCTAGGTTTCTGTGGAAGGATATGCCAGGCCAGAGTGAATGGCTTGCTGATGGCTTAAAGGAAATAAAGAATATCCTTGTGGCCAGTTAAAAACAAGAGGCAAAAACTCACCAGTCTGCTCTGCTGATGGTGAAGAGCCATAAAAATGTTTAGTGCCCATGATCTGCTTTTCAAATAAGCACACTAAATTATTTCTGACCCAAGAAAACCAGGTTACTTATTTAATTTTACTGGGGGGGAGAAGCATTAATGTCATCATTTTCCACATAGCCTAAAAGAGTCAAATATCCAAATTATAACCGACCGCCCCCCACCCCCCACCCCCAAGACAGGTGCTCACAGCTCCTGAGTGAAGGAAGTGAGGAGAAGACCATGACACAAAATCTGTAGCCTGCCGCCCTTGCTGCCTAGCCCTACAAGGATTGGTTCTGATCGCTTTCCCTATTTACAGCAGCCTGCAGCAAAGAGGCTCTGCAGCAGCAGTGTCCACATTCTCTAAGATTAGAACAAGGGCATGTTGGAAATTGGTTCTGTAGGACCCCCTTTCGGGGACCCCCACTCTAGTCTCAGGAAAGGGCCCACCCAAGGAAACGCGAGAGACTGTCTTGATGCAATCACATGAGGTAGTTTAATGGCGGAGCTCCGGGCCGATACGTATCTCATGCAGGAGACAGAGGAATTGACCACAAGGCTCGAAAGCTGGGGGTTTTTATAGGGAGAGGGTTGGGGGGGCTAGGAGGAATTGGTGTGGTTTCACAGGATTGGCTCATTTAAACATCAGCAGAATGATTACATGTCAGCAGAATAGTACGTACAAGTCAGGGTGTTAGGAATCCTGAGGGCTGGAAGCTTATCTAGGTCAGCAGAACATCTGGTTAATGTGTAACTTCAAACTATGTCAGGAGGGCAATGGGCAGAAGGAGGTGCCAGCCCAGGTGGCTGATGACTCAGCCAAGATAGCCTGGACATGTTCCTGCGTTCTGTGTATATCTTTATGGCCAGGCCTCAGGAATGTTTTAATGGCGGGCCTGCTCGGACATGCCCAGGCCTGTTCCACTAGGTTATCAGCCTCAGGCTTCTAAGCTCACAAACAACACTCTGGACTATTTGACATAAGTTACATGAATCACAGGTCTTAAATTTCATCTTAAATTTAGTTTCCCTTCATTTTTAATGCTTTGTCTTATTTCGACTCCCCAAAGCGGAGCTTCCAGACCTCCTCAGGTCCCTGCCCCCAGCTGGCTTTAATTGATAATAAAGAATCACCATTCAATGGCTGAGCAGGGAAATGGGGCAAGGGACCAAGAGGTGATGAGGGGGTGATGGGGGGGGACAGGAAGGAGAGAAGGAGGGGGCAGGAATGGAGGGAGAGAATCACAATGATTGGGAGGCAGAAGGATCAGATTTAAGAGCTGCAGGAGAGAAACCATCCGGCAACGTAGTGTAGGTGGAAAGGGAAGGCAGCCCTCTGGGGACAGGTGCCACTGTTCATAAGGTAAGAGCAGCAAAGATAAAATATAGATTTTAGAAGGTGTCAAGCTAGGAATACTGGAGGGAAATGTGTGCAAATCGTGAAGTGCCCAACCATTGAGCTAGTCAAGGCATATCAAAATTAGCTGGTGTGTGAATCCAGAGAGCTCACAGGCAGGTGCAGTGCACACCATCTGCTGGGAGCCAAAGGGGCTTAACTAATTCACCTCTACAGATGGTGCCAATGGGTAGGCAAAAACTCACTTTTAAAAATTAATTGGAGATTCCCAAATGGAATACACACACACACACACACACACACACACACACACACACACAATAAGTTTAGGAGTAGGGGAGAATTGGTTTCTCAGTGAACCGAGCCAAGTCACATGGTTCCACACAAGTCATGAAACTAGAACAAAGGAATGCAGCCACAGGCCCTTCTAAAGGTTTCTAGTTGCCTCAGAGAGCTTAGCCTCAGAGGTGCTGGAGCCCCTGCTGTGCAGAGACAGGCTGCCTGCTCTGCAGCAGAGAGTCATAGAGCAGACACTGCCTGCTAATCAAAGGATAGAGACAAATAAAATTTGATTTAATTGTTTTTAAGGATAGAAGGGAGCATAATGATAATTGTTTAAATGTTCTTAAGTATATATAGAATAAAGAAATCCAAGTCTTTGATCTCAAATGTAGGAAATAAAGACAAGGAGAGAAAATAGAATGGATAAGAAAAATGCTTTAAAGAAAATTTGAAAAATTCTATGCCAGGGCAGCACTCAGGATCTTCTAACATTGTCTACATGGGATTTCTGGGATTGTTCAGCCTGGTGCAACAAAAGGTAAGAGCCTGGAAAAAGGCCTATACAGTAAGTAGAAGGGAATTTATTCAAAGTTCAAACATTGATGAATACATACTTTGAGGCTTTTGATCTTAAATTGTAGGGTCATAAGCAGGGGATTGGTAGCCTAAACCTATCTCAGATATTAGGAACTTAGGCTTTGATCTTAATATTAAAAATTAATAATGGAAAAACAAAACAGGAGGTAGTGTAGGGGCCCTATCTCAACAGATATTTGTTTAGACTGTTTTAATTGCTTTGAATTGTTCTAATTATCAAAATTAAGATGACTATAAGTTTGGTAGTATTTATGATATTTAAAATCTTCTGGGAGAGAGGTCAAGCTATTAAATTAATTTTAGCTATCCCTTTCATAATTTCTGGTTACTGCACCAAGAACATGTTATTTTGAGAGAGAGGGTCTATATTTGTGTTGATAGGAGATGGTGCTTTGGACCAATTCCAAAGTGTTATGGATCAGATTTGACAGGGGAAGATCCCCTGAAGATCTTGCTTACAGACAAAAAAAGAAAAATTCAAGAAGACCAAACAGGACAGGTGACTTGATCTGCAGATTCCTTGACATGGGAACAGCTCAATAACTTGCTTAGACATAAAACTGTTTCTAACCAAAACATCAGCTAAATTTAGACAATAAATCTTGTTGGTTATGGAATCTTTAAGAATCTTCGTGCCCTCCTTCATATGGCACGAATGAAAATTTATTACAATTGGTTATTGATCAAATTAACTCATAAAAAGGACAGTTGTCTTTCACCTGCTTAAACAAGGAGCAAAAATTCAACCTTAATTGATCTGTGCACCTTGCACAATTCATATGGATATCTTAAGAGTACTAAAATTTTTGTTGGGAGATGCACATGTTACAGAATGTACAGTTTTGGCAAGATTCATCCTTGGGATGCTGAAGTTACCTGCTGTTCTAACCCCCTACATCCTGAAGCTGTTTCCAGAGAATTGCTTCCAAAACAGCTTCAGGAATAACTGATAACTACAGATGACCTCGATTCACCCAACCTTTCAGACAGATTCAATCAGAACTTCAGTCAAATCCTGAGCCTTCTAAGCATTCAGAGACGGAATAACAGATACTAAAGCTAGCTTTCTTAAATCTAACCAAATTTTCTAATTTTCCTATTCACTCTCTACCCCTTTAATTTCTCACTGCCCCTATTCAGCCGGAAGAAGTTATGGAAAGTCACCATCCCAGATTCCTTGGGTTTGGGTGTCTGGTTATGGTTATTTTATAAATTGTAGATAGGTTGTTGTTCTAAGGGATAATTTGGAAATGGTCATAATTTTGAACAGGAAGGAAATAGATGGGGTGGATTATTAAATTTATTCCATTTATTTATTTATTTATTTATTTATTTTTTTTTTTTTTCGAGACAGGGTTTCTCTGTATAAACCTGGCTGTCCTGGAACTCACTTTGTAGACCAAGCTGGCCTCAAACTCAGAAATCCACCTGCCTCTGCCTCCCAAGTGCTGGGATTAAAGGCATGTGCCACCGTGCCCCGCTAAATGTATTCTTAAGCAAAGCATTATATAGCTACAATCTTACATTGGTAGCAATCTTTGTGATTGATACAAATTGAAGTTATAATTTTATATTGGTATAGAATTTATAGATTGATGCAGATTTAAGATTTTCATTGATATAAATTTCTTGTATTGATAAAAAATTTGACATTAATATTGTTACTCTTAGATGGGCATTTTGCCTATACAACTCATATAAGAATACAAGGCTTAAACCCAGTCCTTCTAATAACTGCTATTACAAACTGTTTAGGATGAATGAGTAACGCAAGTTAAGGGCCAGGTAATAAGTTCATGGTTGTATTAGATTCTGATCTAATTATATTAAAGTGCTTTCTAAAATGTTCAAATAAAAATAGGTAAGAGTAGTCAATGGTCAACAATTCAGATGTGCTTTTCATAGGTGGTCTTCAAAAACATCAGAAACCCACAGAATATGAAATTTAATATTAATTAATTATTAAAGATCACTTGACTAGAGCATGCCTGCTCCTGACAGTACCCTGTTTTTGATTCCAAGAAGAGATTGAGCATCAAAACATCCATCTGCAGTTGTCCCAGTTATGGCAAAATGGCCCCTGGACAAAAATTAGCCTTTCATCTACAGACAAAAAATACTTGTTTTTGTTTTTGTTTTATTTGTTTGCTTTTTCAAGTCAGGGTTTCTCTGTATAGCCCTGGCTGTCCGGGAACTCACTTTGTAAACCAGGCTGACCTCAAACTCAGATATCCACCTGCCTCTGCCTCCCGATACACAATGCAGGGTAGTTGATAGTTAAGCTCTGCCAAGACAGAGTAAACAAGTCCTTCATAGTTTCTGCTTCAGTTCAAGGTCTGTCAGATGTTTCTGAACCAGAAGGCTGGAGATGGATGCTCCAACGTCTGGAGGAATGAGGGACTGTCCAAGTAGTCAGCTGTCTCTACAAATTGGTTAAGTTTTAGAAGCTATGTTTTGTGCTTCCTATATCCTCAGGTAATATTTAATTCATTCTCTGATTTCTGGTGGGGTTGAAGACTAATTATAGTCTTATAACCAAACTCAAGTTGTTTAACATTGAGGAAGATGATAGAGAAAGGATGGTTTGAAGGTGGTAATACAAATAAAATCAGGACATAATTCAGATAGAGAAGTATAAACTCTTTAAGTCAGGATAAATAGTACAGTACTTTATCTAATTAACAAATATGATGGAGTAGATGTTGACTATGTATCACACTTTATAATTTACATAATTGTTATGGCTATGCTCAATTTGTACCTGAAAAAAAAAAAAAAGAGCTTTTTTTTTTTTTTCTTTTTTGAAAGAAAGGGTGAAATGTTGGAAATTGGTGCTAATGCTTTGTCTTACTTCAGCTCCCAAAAGCCGAACTTCCCGACCTCCTCAGGTCCCTGTCCCCAGCTGGCTTCGATTGATAAAAAATTGCCATACAGCCAATGGCTGTGTGGGAAGATGAAAGACTTAAATTGTGTGGGCAGGAGACCAAGAGAGAGGGGAAGAAGAACAGAATTGCCATGACTCAGAGGCAAAGGGATCTAAGAGCTGCAGGAGAGAAACCATCCAGCAATGTAGGTGGAAAGGAAAGTAGTGATGAGTGGCTGCCCAGAAGGTAACAGGGCAGCAAAGATAAAAATACAGATTTTTTTAGAAGGTGTTAAGTCAGGAATACCAGAGAGGAATTTGTGCAAGCCATGGGGAGGTTAGAAGTGCCTAACCATTGAGCACTTGAGTCAAGGTATAGCAAAATTAGTTGTCGTGTCTTTCATTCAGAAATCCAGAGAGCTCTTGGGCAGGTACAGTGTACCATACCACCCACAATGAGCCAAAGTGGTTAAACTAATTCACCACTACAAGGACCCTGCACCTAGGCTGCCAGAATCCCTCATAGCCCCAAGTTCCTTCAAGTTCATGCTCTGCATTTATAACATCAAATATAAATTGTCTCTGTCATCGGAATATGGTTTGGATTTACTGGTAAAAATTGCAAATAGTTTTTATTATTACTGGAGACTATTATAATAGATGTTAGGAACATTGAGATAGAGAGAAAAATAGCAAGAATCTGGTGAAGATCTGCAAGCTCCCTGGACAGAGACTTACTTCAGTGTCCACAGCCAGCCCACACTCCCCACGGCCACTACACCTCCCCACAGACACTACACCCTCCTCACCGCCAGCACACCTCCACTGCCAGAACTCAGGTTTTATTTTGTGCATTCTTCTTAGGTTTTTAAAATTCTTATGCTTTCTTTTTACAAGTAAAGCATGGTTCCTGCTTCCCCCCCTCTAATAAATCTCTTCATCCTTCAAAAGTCTTCATTTTATTGTTGTTGAAACTGTGTGCCTTAGTAATACATCTCACCAATACATCCTGATTTTTCTCTCTCAAAGCTGCAATTGTGGTTTTTAGTGGGGATTTTTAATATTTTTCATTTTTAAAAAAATATTTTACTCGGTCTAAATCTATGAAATCTGTTCCATGTACAGTATGTAACCACTGGCGTTATGGCCCGAATTCTGAAATTAGTATTTTTGTTTTGTTTTGAACTTGTCTCCCCACCCCTAGTTGTCCTGGTGTTTGCATTGTGTAACTATCACTTAATGACTGGGCATTAGATAGTCTCTCAAGCTTCACAGATGAGCAGAATAAAAGTTCAGGTGGTTATTTTTCAATTCATTTTGCTTTTAATGTATTTATTTGCTTATTTATTTTGAGATAAGCTATCCCTATGTAGACCGATTAACTTCAAACTCAACAGAGCTTCACACACCTGTACCTCCCAAGTGCCAGGATTCACCAAACTATTTCAGCTCTCCTGTCTGCTGGATCCCTTTGCAATTTCCCTGGACATTTATTAACTCTGGGAAGAAGTGAAGGAGACTTACAAATGGATCCTATCTGTCAGGATGGCTGGAAATTTTCATTTGTATGTCCAGCGACATACAAATAAAGGGTACAAAGGGGGAGGAATCAGGAAGCAAGAACAGCACCATATACCTAGAAGACAACTTCTCACATTTAGAGGGGGAGTCTCTTCAGGTCATGGCCATGACCTATCCTCTGTACGTCTCTGCTATGTCTGAGAAAAGTCTTCTTAAACATTAGAATGGTCACTAAGAGAGATTCTCTGTGCCTGTCATACCACAGTCTCCCACTGGACAGTTTAAAGAGGAAATCTTTGCAATGCAGTTCTCTCTTGTCCCAAGATATACACTGTATATAACTGATCTGTGTTCATGTGTGTATGTTTTCAATGAACTTTATTGAGCTCCCACTATATTTCCAAGTCTTCACTTTCTTTAAGAATGCGCTTTGTCATGCCTTCTTCGAATCCCAAAGAATCCATATGTTGGTTAGCCAAAGCCTCTCTGTGAAGTGTTCCTAAAATAAAATATTACACTGGGCCAGTGAGATGGCTCAGTGGAAACTGGAGTTAGTGAAATTATGAGCCACTATGCCTGTGCTGGGAATTGAACCCTGATCCCTGGAAGAGCTGCCAACACTCTTAACCAGTGAGCCATTTCTCAAGCCCCCTCTTTATGGAGATATTTTTAAAACTTAAATTCAGTTATGGACAATTTTTATTATATTAACCCTAAACCTAATCACATTTTTAAGAGTGTGGACTGAAAATGTTTCATTATATCCTGTGAATCTGACTTTCCATAATGGTAGACAATACTTAAGCCTGTCTCCAAGGATCCTTCCTTTATTTACAACTCTTTTCTCCAATGTGAAAAAGAAAGAGGGATTACTTTATTTCAAGGTTTTAAGTTGCAAGGAATCTGATTTGCTTTTTGCTTGGCACCACAAGCAATCTGAGTCTCACTACCCAAGTCCCCAGTGGTACATAAGCCTTTCAAAGATGTATCAATAACCATCTTCTTGGCCAAGTTTTATTGAACACATCTTTCTTCTGCGGCAAAATGCAATCTGTTTTTGATGAGTGAGAAGGAGGGTGGACAGAAAGGTGAAAGAATCAGCCAGTTAAAAAGCAAGTATTGGCTAAAAGTGGGCATATGTGGGGGTCAGGGAGGGGGGGTTGAAACCTCAGTGTGACCGCTCTAAGATCGATGAAAGCCATGGAGGAAGGGAGTGGCTCCTGACCACATAACACATAGCAATAAATGAGTGTAATTATCCAAAGCACATGAACAGTATGATGCCACACAGAGAAGAAAGCATAAATTTACAAAATCTTGATTAATACTGGCTCAGAAATATAATGCATAACCATTAAGTATGAACCAATGTAATTATGGTTTGCAAAACTATAATTTATTCAAATTTGAAAAGGCAGTGCCACTGAATGTCATAAAAAAATATATACAGATATGCCCACTAAAATAACCTCAATTCCTTAAACATTTAGGAACTGTTTTCTGTTTAATTTTGTGTGTGCCTATGCATTTGTAACCTATGTATTTGTTACCTTTCTGAGATTTCTGTATGTATGTGTCTGAAATAAGTTCCAGTTGAAGGAGATGTCTGCTGAATATTAATGAGACAGACTGTCTATTTTAATACATGTTTTTGTACAAACTGATTATATTAAAGTACGTCGTAATTGAATTATTTTCTACACTATTATTTAGGAGTGCTTGTTATATTTTTTTTCTTGAGCTCTGGTTTTTAGCATACCAATAATGAGCTAGAAATATTTAAAATGAGACCATTTGAGAGACAAAGGCAATTCTATTACTAGCAAGGATTACTGGTGTCACAGGTAAAATGGGCTTCTGGAAGGCATACATTCAAAGCTTGTTTCTCCCTTCTTTTCCACTGAAACAAAATTGATTTCTAGTCAGACAGAATACTTTACCCTATTCAAGCCACCGAGAGCCAAACATTTTAAATTACTTAAATCTGTGGTCACATAAAAAGCAATAGTGTCATTAAAATTCTGATTTTATTCACCTACCAAATTCTCCCACATGGGTGATATTCTGAGTTATAAAACCATCTGCCTACTTATAATTGAAGCCAGCTTCCCATATTTGGCTCTCTTAATTTGTGAAGGTTCAGTTGTAAGCTAATAAAATTAATTATATTTGCTTTTGAAGAGGCAAGCGACTAGAGAAGTTCCTTTTCATCCCTTTTTTAGAACCAACATTATCTAATTTGCACAACTCAAACACACAAACATAACTAACATGAGAAGAAAGAAAATAAACAAGATCAATAATAATAAAAAAAAGGCACCATTATATGAATACTCACCACATTGTGGGTAAAATGCATAGGATATCTTAATACTATTCTTAGAATCTTTTCAGTAACCTTGTTAAAACAGCTCTAGTATCCGTGTCTGCATGGATGAAATAAGCTTATAGATGTTTGGTGATGCATCCAAGCAAACAATATAGATGTGATCTACTTGTGACAGGGGAAGAAGCTGAAAAGCAAATTTATGTAGAGAATCTCCTGTGTACTGCATAGAAGCATCACCTGTCAATAAAAAGCTGCTGGCCTATTAGCTGAGGTAGGAAACAGGAGGTGGGAGTTCCTGTGAGGAGAGAGGAACTCTGGGATAGAGTCAGACATAGGAAGGGATTTACCCTGAACTCAGAGGAACAGCCATAAAGCTGTAACCAGGCACGTGGCAGTCATAGACTAAAATAAACCAGCTAAATATGTTAGGAGCTAGTTAGGGAATAAGCCCTAGCTTATGAATATTCATAAGTAGTAAGTCTCAGAGTCATTATTTCTGGAACTGGGGCATGGGTGGAAAAGCCTATAGTTATAAGTATATGTTTATTTTGAAGGTAATTTGATATTATTTGAAGGTAATTTGATAAATAAGGAAAACATTGACCCTCAAAATATTCCATGAGAGATATTCAAACTGTGTTCTACAGGTGCTTTTACTGTCTTAGACACTTGATTTAAATGTTCTACATGTGCACACATAAGATGAATATCAACCAATATTCTAGGCTAAAAAAATTTATTCATTCATTTGATATTAAGGTCTGGGTGTCAAAATACCTGAGATATTCAACTTGTAAAAAGAAAATATGTACCTTGGCTCATGGCTCTGGAGGTCACTACTATCTCTTGGCCCTTTTCTTTGGGTCTGGTGTGAAGAAGCCCATAACAAGAAGTATGTGGTAAGACAGGCCCACGGAAGACAGAAAGTAACATGAGACAGGAAAGGACTGGACTCTTATTACCTTCCTCAAACGCACTCTCCAAAATGGCCTAACTTCTGTCTAGTAGGCTTTTCCTCCCAAGCACTTGATGGAATTCTTTAAATCTGAACTGTAACAGGTGTATGAATGTTCACTTTGATTTTAGCTCACATTTTCATAAAATCTCTATCAATCAAAGAAGGAACATGTTTAAACTTGCAAATATACAATGTGTGGGGGAAGTTTGTAGCTCAGGATTGACCCTTTTGAGATGTCAGTGCAATGAATGTTTGGGCTTATAAAATCGGCTCTTAGATGCCCTCCTCCAGTGGGAGTGGATGTGCCTTGGGAATATATTCACCCAACCAGTAACCACAGAGTAAGTCAATGCCAAGTCATGAAATAATCATACTTCCATGTGTCATTTACAGTTGTGGAACTTGTACAGTGTGTTGCACAGCATTCACATATGCAAATCACACCAGCTGTCTCTCGACTCTCGATAACACGGGCATTTCACTGAGAAGGAAAGAGAAAAAAAAAAATCTAAGTAATTTGTTCAAAGTCACACTCAGACCTGAGGTAATGCTTGAAGGCGAGATGGCTGACCATAGGACACAGCAGGAACCATAAACATCTCAGGGAAATGGACTAAGTTCTCACTGGGGTATTCCTAATGACCAGTGTGGTGAGGATTCTCAGATCATAAGCTAAACTCTCTCTCTCTCTCTTGCTAAGATTATTTTTTGTTTGTTTGTTCTTGTTTGATTTTTGTTTTTTGTTACACAACTTTGGGACT
The DNA here is from genome assembly GCF_900095145.1 of Mus pahari. NCBI lineage: Eukaryota > Metazoa > Chordata > Mammalia > Rodentia > Muridae > Mus > Mus pahari. The sequence goes on along the minus strand of NC_034604.1, from coordinate 48,346,136 downwards.
CTCTGTCAGGGATTTCAGGAAACATTGCTCCCAGGCCCTTGAGTAGATTGCTTGGCTCTTGGACAGCTCGCCATGACTAGAAGGTTGCGGGCATCCTTATCATATATATCCCAATTTACAACAGTAGCAAAACTTGTAGTTACGAAGTAGTAATGAATTAATTTTATAGTCAGAGGTCACCACAGCATGAGGAACTGTATTAAAGTGTCACAAAATCAGGAAGGTTGGGAGCTGCTGTTTTAGAAAGTTTCGCCCTTTTTGGTTGTGAGCTGAGCCTGGTCTACAAAGTGAGTTCCAGGACAGCCAGGACTACACAGAGAAACCCTGTCTCAAAAAAAAAAAAAAAAAAAAAAAAAATTAAAAAAATTTTTTTTAAAAAAAAAAAAAAAAAAAAAAATCGCCCTAAGATGTAACTCAGAAGCAAATAAACGTTGTATTTTCCTTTATATGACTTATGAATAACACTTTTAACTTCAAGTTCAACATTTTTGTGTTCAGCCTCAACATTATTTTATTTTTCTCTGTAGCTGATTTTGAAGTTAGTAGATGTTATGAAGTTAGTTCATAAACTGTACATTGTTTACTTTCAAATGGGACTTTCATCTGTATTGAATGTTGACTGCATTAAATGACTCAAGGTCAGAAAATGATTCAGAGTTTTGCAAGTACAACTAGTAGAGGATATTTAGTTTCAGATTATATGATGCTGGCAAATTATTTAATTGCTGTGCGCTACCATTCAGACTGGAAAATGATAATGAGAAGTAGAGTCATTAAGGGCTTACTTCAGTCCAGGTGCTGTGCTATACCCTTCAATGTTTTCTTCTTTAATGAGGGCAGTTGTATCTGCTTCAGAGGATTATTTTAAGTAATAAGGGAGAAAACACTTGTAGGAAGGACCATGCAATGTGATATCGCTCCAGTGGGAGGGCTGATAGTTCAATAACCAGGATTTATCCATTCAACATAGGTGATGAAGTCTGGCTGTGCACAGCATGCAAGAAAGCAAGCTGATCTCTAAGCATGGGCTTGACCTGCCAGCAACCTTCTAGTCATGGCGAGCTGTCCAAGAGCCAAGCAATCTCCTCAAGGGCCTGGGAGCCATGTTTCCTGAAATCCCTACAGAGAGTCCTAACGTTGTTTAACAAAAAACAAAAAAACAAACAAGAACAAACAAACAGAAAATCTTAGCAAGAGAACAGATTTTTTTTTAAAACAAAACAAAACAAACCAAACCTGACTTTTTTACAACTGACTCTCAGGGTGGAAAATAAGATTTGTTTATTGGAACCAGAGAGGAAGAGAAAGTTCACGGCTAGAGCACACTGTCTTTATAGAAAAGAAACAAACGAGAAATGTGACTGACTTTTAAAAACACTTGAAAACTATCAAATGAAGGAAGAATTGGGTATTTCCTACTAATTTCCAAAACTCAAAAGGGTTAGTTAAAAACTACTTATTAAAAAAAAATGCTTTAAGCCGGGCGTGGTGGCACACGCCTTTAATCCCAGCACTCGGGAGGCAGAGGCAGGCGGATTTCTGAGTTCAAGACCAGCCTGGTCTACAAAGTGAGTTCCAGGACAGCCAGGGCTACACAGAGAAACCCTGTCTCAAAAAAAAACAAAACAAAACAAAAAAAGTTTTAAACTTATAAAACAATTTTAAATAGAAAAATTTTGACTCACATTCTAAGTTCTTTAAAAGCAAATTGGTCTAGAAAAAAAAAAAATCCTCACCTCTAGAGGAGAAAACCACCTGAACTCTAATCCAAATTCCCAGAGCAGGTGGCTGAAATTAACATAGTTACAGATGTCAGAAGGTCACTTAAGACTGTACTCCTTGTGACAGATGAAGGATTATTTGCGTCCACTCAATGTATCTTTCAGAATGAAAATAAAGGTGGAAGGCCACTAGGAAGACAAATTTTGCCACGATATTAGTTTAAGACGTAGAGTCAGGTAGACGTAAATCAGTTCTTTGTTCTGGCAACATTTTTGGTCTCATTAACTTTGAAACAAGTCAATGTTCCACCACTCAGAGTCAATTTTCTCATCCTTTAGGTGGAAGCAATACCACACCTACTACTCAGGGTCAGAATAGGGGTCAAATATATGTAAAATATATACTACACTATGTGGCACAGGGACAGCACAAAAAATAAATTAAAATTAGCACAGGAGTGAGAGGAAGCAGAGGTCTTTACATTACTTATTTAGGGTGAAAATAATAGGCAACCCTACTGGTGTGTTTCTGAGTTAACCTTTTAATTGTAAGGTGACCTCATCTGAGGCAGATGACACTCGTGGTTTTACCTATTCGGGCCAGGATACAGCAGTACTAAAATGTCCTTTCTTAGGAATGAAGTTTGCAGAAGGTGTTCTTTTAGCTGCTGCCTAAATAAGGCTGTAGCCATGCCATTTTGCAGCGTATAAATGAGGACATAGCCTAAGACATCTCTCATTCCCCCAGAAGCTCAGACTTTCCCACATTTGACACCTGACAGCTTATTTTGCTGCCACAATTTCATGAGAGAAGAAAAGGAATGAAACGGAATGTCACTGAGACAAGAATACAAAAGAATTACAGCCGTGGTAACAACAACATATAAATTGTCATCTTTCATCTGTTTCTGACAGTGCCAACATAATATTTTTACCACTTCTAAAAAGAACGTGCATGAACCCTGGCAGACGCTTCAAATATCAAATGGTAACTGGCCCCCCAACTGCCAACAGAGATAGAACTGTTTGGAAATGATTTTCTAAAGTAGGACGGGTTTGCAGTGATGTTTTGACCTTCCATTCCTTTCATAGTAGGGACATGTCCAGTGAAATCTATAGGATTATTTGAGCATCATCTCTGTTGTAGGAAATCAACTCCTCCCTGTCTATCCACTTGGTTTTCACAGGGGTCTCCCTGCTAACTGCAGGATCCATCGATGTTGATAGACTTGTCTACCACTTCTATCATTAGGTTCGCTGCTTGTCCTGGATTTCCCACTGGATCATAAGGAATCTTTATCAACAGCCATGATGAAATAAGCCAGAGGATAGTTTGGCAAACTCCTCCTCAGGCTTTGACTTTCTGCCATGTTCCCATGTAGCATTTTGTGAGGAGACCACCAGAAAACAGATAGATGTTACCACTCAGCACATGACAATATCAGATAGATAACCTGCAACAAATGCTTGCAAGCAAAAAAAAAAGGAAAAATGAGACAATAGGTTATGCATTATAGAAACCCTCAATGCAAATACTATTTTAAAACACATAAATTTATTTAAAATTTAATTACCTTATGTATGTGTGGGGGGAGGGGTGTGCATGTGAGTAGAGGTTCGCTTAGAAGCCAGAAGATGGTACCAGGCCTTCTGGAACCAGAATTACAAGTAGCTGTGAGTCACCTGGTTGGTATAAGAGCTGGGAATTAAGTTTATGGAAGAGTGGTATGCATTTCCTCAGCCCTAGAAGCATTTCGTTCTTCAACAAAAGAATCATAAAATAAAGCATTTAGTTGGGGACTTGCTTATAGCTTCAGAGGGTGAGGCCATGACCACAATGGTGAGGAACATGGCAGCAGGCAGGCAGGCAGGCATAGTACTGGAGCAGTAGCTGAGAGCTTACATCTTAGCTTCAAGTTGAAGGCAAGTGAAGGGGTTGGGGGTACTGGTCATGGTGTGGGCTTTTAACACCTCAAAACCCACCCTGAATTATACACCTTGCAAAAGCAGGCCATACCGCCTAATCCTTCCCAAACAGTTCTACCAATTGAAGAGCAAATATTCAAATATGAGACTATGGGGCCCACTCGCCTTCAAACCACCACAATGGGGAATAAGGAGTAGATAGTCTCAAAATTCATTGCATATGTATTCTCAAATAATAATTAATTATTTTTAAAAAAAGTCACTAGTCACTTCAGTCCAAAAATTTCTAGAAATGAACTTTCATGATGCAGGTTTTAGCCATATAGTGTTCTACAAATGGGATTCAACCCTCTCTACATGGCCTTACCAATTGCTTTGATCACCTGGGAACTTGTAAATATGATTCTTCCTGTAAAAGAGAAGTATATATTCCTATAAATGTTGATTGTAATAAATTCCTGTTTTCTGAAAAGAAAAAGTCTTACCTGTTGTTAGAGATAAATAAGCTGAAGATATTTTTAAAGTACACAAATATATATAACTGGGAAGTATTCTGGCCATTTTGAGGAAAGAGAATCCAAACTAAATGTACAAAATCTGTTTATTGAATTGCAACTGAGTTCAGAGTACTGTGGGAACTTATAAATGCAAATCCACTAAAGTCCAAAATATCTAAGAGATATATTGAAATCTTTAAAAATTGAGATTTTTTTTTTTTTTTGGAAAAGAAGCCAGTTTGCATAAGGGTGTACATTAGAGAGAGGGGAAAACATCCTAAGTAGAGGAAGTTGTAGTTTCTCTAGCAGTTTGCAAGATGTACACCTGAAGAGCTAACACTGAAGGAAGTAGAAACCTTTTAACCCGTTGTGTCAACAAGGTCCTCCTCACTTCTTGGCCACAGACAGTGTTTAAGGGGAAATGTTAGCAGATTCTTGAGATCAACATACCTGCTTGGTTAAAATAAAAGACCCGATAACTTTTGCTGAATTTGTCCCACATCAGTTGAAGGAAAGAGAAGTTTAGGCTTTCAGGTCACTTGACAACTATTTATTGAGTATATTCAGTGTTTAAATAATCAGCAGAGAGTTGTACTTTTCGGTTTGGGGCAAGGTTACTTTATTTTCTTTTTTTAAAGGTGAAGTTGACATTTTCCCTTTGGATGGTGCTAAATGAGATTATTTTTAAATGGGTTTCCTCCCAGATGGCTTTGCTCCTCTTCCTATTTCGGGATTCTTGGCTAGAGCCCATTCTTTCACAGATAGCCAATTTAGTCAAGTAGGGTCCTTCTCTAGAATACTGAAGTTAACATTTTCTTTAATGCAAGTTAGATTTTGAGATGGAGGAACCATAAGGTCATTGGGAGCCACACTACTTCTGGTTCCTGTTACTTGCCCCGGAGATGGGGGATGCTGAGGAGTCAGACCTGCAGAGAGAGATGGGAAGCAGAGCTCTTGTGCATATTCCTGCTTGCAAACCCATGGGGGAGGTAAGGAGGAAAGAGGACATTTCAGGGACAGGAATTTCACCCTCTGGGGAGTCTGTGGCCTGTGATGACTGCTCTTACTTTGTCATTCAACCATCATCTGTTGTCTCAGGATACAGCACAACTGTTCTCACTACAGAGCCATCCGCTTCCCTCTGCCTCCCAAGACCATGGTTATAGCTACAACAACTCTCCCCGTGTCTGTGTTCGAATTTCACTTTTAACTCCAGCAAGCACAATAGAGCCTTCAGTCTTCAAACTACTGCTTTCTCCTCCCACTCATTAGGCATGTGTGCTCCTGCAAACTTAGTCTCTTCAAGGTGTGGGAATAAAACCTGAACAAAACAAGTATGCCTCACCTTCATTTGGGAACGACAAGAATGAACGCAGGTAGTATGGCAGGGGCTGGTACCTTCTCAGGAGAAATATTGCAAGAGGTAGGAGAGAGGAGATACTGAGGATAAAGGATTTCAATTTAAAGCAAGGTGCTCAGGCAAAGTGGCTCAGAAAGGGGCCATCTAAACAAGGGCCAGGGAAAATACAGAGAAGGCGCCGCAGGGAGTGTTTCGGAGAAAACAGAAGCAAGGCCCAAAGTTGCTGTTGGGAATTCTCCTAGCTTCCATTTCTACTTGAATCATTTTCTAAAGTCTGTTTCTCTCCCCGCTCTCTGTAACTGCTTAAGTTGCCCACCAGCTGCATTCTCTCTCCAAATCTCTCTTCTTTTTTCTGCAAAGAATCAAGTCTTCGCAATTTATGCTTTCGCTAAACAGACATGCATACCCACAGAAACTCAGCTGAAAATTGCTTTTAGCAGGGAATAGCTATCATTTAGACGGATGCTGATTGGGAAGTAAGATTCACTGAGCATTTTCCAAAACAGCATTTAAGAAGCTTGTGTTACTAGTTACATATGTAGCAGAAGATGGACTAGTAGGCCATCAAAGGGAGGAGAGGCCCTTGGTCTTGCAAAGATTATATGCCCCAGTACAGGGGAATGCCAGGGTCAGGAAGCGGGTGTGGGTGGGTAGGGGAGCAGGGTCAGGGAGGGAATAGGGGACTTTCGGAGAGGAAACTAGGAAATGAAAATGAAGAAGATATCTAATAAAAAGAAGAAGAAGCTTGAACTTCCATGAGGGCTGTGGCCTCTCTCTAATTGTTCACGTATTTGACTTGATTGATTCCCCTGTAGATAGTTTGGTTTTCCTTTTGCAAAGGATGAATATCAAAAACATTGTGGTAAAACCCATCTCAGGAGAGCCAGTGAACACAAGCATGTGTAAGACACAAACCTGAAACTGCTTTTAGTCTCTAACACACCCCTGCGTGAGAGGACCACCCTTTCTGCAGACACCGTGTCTTTGAAATTGTGACTGCTTAACGATCTCCGAAAGCAGACCAATAATTCTACCGAAGAATCACGAGTGACTGTGATTGGTTGAACTTTCCAAGAGGATGTAGCTGAAAAACGCCCTCCATCCTCACTCCCATCCATCCTCAGGCAGACTCGCGCACTAAGCTCTGCTTGCAGGCATTTAACTGTCAAGAACACTGCCTTGAGAACATTCTGTGCAAGGTTGCCTGGGGACTCTGCTTCCTGGAACCCCAAATAGTTTCTTCCGTTTCCATGTTTCCTCTTCTATAAAACTGGATTAGAAATAAGTAATCATAATAGACCTGGGTGAATATTTGAAACAAACAAACAAAAAATCCTACTTTCTCAACTTTGTTTCTGAATGGCAAATGAATTGAAGGCGAGTGAAATCTGAAATTGCAGTCACATTTTGTTCTAATCTTATTTTGCCCTTTCAAGAGTAGTATTTGACCTAATATAGAAAGGAATGTAGGAGAATGAAGGCATTGAAACCCAGAAAATCCAAGCAGCCTCACTTATTTTAAGCCCCTACACTGGCACCCCTCTGAGGCGGAGTCTACCCTGAAGGAGCTCATATACTGTCTGTTCATGCTGACTTCTGATTGATCTAATATTCCTTGATTTCTTCCTCAAATCCACAACAGTGGCATGGCACATTCTAATCGCTGCGTTACTAGTTACTAGCTCCCCACATCTGAGTTCTTTCAGGGCAATGGCTGACTTCACAGTCCTCAGATTGATCACCAAGTGACATAATGAACAGTCTTTTCTAAAACAGAAGAGATGCGTCATTAAGGAGCAAACATGTTCTCAGGAAGGGTTTTAGCATCTCTGAGAGAGACACTTTTCTCCTTGTTAGGCGACAGTAGAGTAGAAAGCTTCAGAGACATTATTTCAGTAACAGAAGCAAAAATTCCTTAAGGAACAGTTACAAAAGCTACAATAGTTTATGATTATTTTTTTCTTTTTTTTCTTTTTTTTTTCTTTTTCTTTCTTTTTTTTTTTTTTAATTTCTAGACAGAGTTTCTCTGTATAGTCATTGCTGTACTGGAACTTGCTCTGTAAATCAGGCTGGCCTTGAACTCAGAGAGATCCATCCATGTGCCTTAGCCTCCCAAGTGCTGGGATTAAAGGTATATGCCACCAGTGCCCAGTTTATGATTAGAAACAGTGGATAGAATGCTAAGCTGGAACAATTCTAACAGTTTCTACCTGGCATGATAGTAATAATAATTTAATTTCATGATAGGATTTCAGTGATAATATAACTTAAAATAAAAAAGACAAGCGACTTACAAACTCTATTACATCCTTTCTTTGCAAGTAGAAAGGCAAGCATCATTGGATTGCATATGTCTTTGATAAATATGATGGTCAGTTTGAATGTCAATTTGACACATCAGAGGTCTCAGTAAAACACTGTCTAGACCAGGTTGGCCTACAGATATATCTGTGGGAGATTGTCATGATTACATTAATTGGTAGGGTAAGACCCAGCCTGAAAGTGTGTTTCACCTTTACTCTAATTTTAGAACCCAGGACTCTGAGAGCAGAGAACATTAGAAGAGAAGCAGCGAGCATGAATTCTCTGCTCTCCTCATGGTTGTGGATGTGATGTGACTAGCTGTTTTATGTCCTGTCATCCTGACTTCTCCACCATTATGGGCTATAACCTGGAACTATGAGCCAAACTAGACCCTTTCCCACCTTAGTTGATTTTTGTTGGAATAATTTATCACTGCAACATAAATAAAACAAGAACAAATTAAGGTAAAAAATTAAGAGCTTTTGTTCCTAAAGCAGCACTCCTGAAGCCACTTTTAAATTGTATTCCTTGATAGTTGAGATGGTATGCCATGAAAGGAGACACACTTTATTGACCCAAGTTAATTTTTACACACGTGTCCCTTGCCAGAGGAGTGTGCGGTACAGATAGTATGGGCTTCAAGGTTCCCACAAAAGCATCACTGTAGCTTTCTATGATGTTCATGTCCTTAAAAACTCACTGCTGACAGCCATAGGTCAAGGCATCTCGAGAATGATTTCTAGATTTCCTTGAAACTTTTCGTTTATTATTCATGGTACTAATGTTAAGATGCATAACTTGAGGATCAAGAGTCTTGTCCAGGTATTCGATTCATTTGACAAGCTTCTATTGAATGCCCATTATACACTATAACCCATGTAATTTAACCTAAGTTTACTGACATCGGTCAATGTTCTTATTTGTGACCAATAGACAACTCTGATCTGGGGCAACTCTAATTGGTAGAATTGTTGAGAAGGCTGGAAAAGGTGGGCTAAGAATAGAAGGAAACCATCCATGCAGTTGGTACTGCAGCAGCCAGGGGATGGATGGCCATGTGCAGTGAAGATGCTGCCACTAGGCAGGCCCTGGTCCAGAATATGGGCCTCCAACAACAGCTCACAGCACTGCAATCTAAAGCAAGTCATGCTGAGGTCTTCACCTCTATGTCTAAAAACACTTCCTCCAACATATAATTATTTCTGACCCTAGATTTAGATTGAAAGTCATGGGGTGAGTTCATCTGATTGGTCTATCAAAAATTGGAATCTGGCATATCGAAGCCTACATTAGAAACTGGCAGTGTGACAAAATGATCAGTCTCTGGGATGATCAATCTACCTATCACTTCTGATATCTTAATGCTACTACTGGGAAAGTTTGACCCTAGTCCCATTGAGTCTGCAAAACAAATTCAGATTTTCCTTTCTCTAGTAGCAGCAGATACTGGAATGGTTGTGGTTTAAACAAAGTTATCTATCTCTCATTTTCTGATGGCAATAACTTTTCCATAGCCAATGGAATGACTCTAGAAATACATTCAGAGCCACCTGAGGGCTCACTAAGCAGACACATTGGTTGATAACTTTTGAGACTTTATATTTTAATGAGAGACTCCTCTAAAGAAATTTGAGAAATTAATCTTGCACTCAAATAGGTAGTTTTTTTTTCTTTTACACACAGTTTTGCTGCTCCACATCTGTTGAAAGTATTAATCAATTTCTAGCACCTGTTGAAAGATTTCCAAAATCCACATTTTTCAAAGCACAATAACAACCAGAAGTTGAGGGATTCAGTTCATCAAGACTTTTCTGTCATCTCTGGAGCAGGTGCTGGTTGTATTTTCGTGTTCACATTCTTTATAATGGCTGCAACGATCTCTCTAGCAAATATTGTCTGTAGCAGTCCTCTGCTGGCTGAGTCTCTTTCTTTCTCCCATTTTCATTTGTAAGCAGCCAGATATCCTTCTGTTCTTATCTACTATTATCGAGCTCATTTAACATCAACTCTACTAATGGAAATTCCCACTAATGGGAAAGTTCTTTTTTCATCTTCCAAACTAGTCTTTATTAATTTAATGTAAATGTTAATTTAATATCATTTCACAAACTTTTCCTGCTTAACGTCAATTAATAAGTTGCTGGTTTGCTACTCAAAACAGCACTTAATGTCAATTATTCCAATCATCCTTTCCTTTGAAACTAGAATTTGTAAGTGAAACTTATCTTAATATGTCTTTAAATTTGCTCGGTAATGAGTTGAACAGGTTTTACAAAGATAATTCTTTAAACTTTGTACTATTGTTAAGGACCTGAAAATAGCTCCTTCAGCTTTCTAAGTGATCAAAACTATACATCAAAAATTTTAATAATGCGAAATTGACAGCATTTACTCAGGTAGCCCTTTAAGAGACTAAGTGAGGATTTTATAATTCTTCCAAATACATCATTTCTCACATCTATACCCAACATCATGTTGAGTACATTCTTAGTTCTTCTTCTGAAAAAAAATCAATGCTTTCTAAAATTGTTGTCACCCTATCCAACTTTGTTTAATGAAGAAGTCCAACTATCTTTATCCTTCTAAACATGTATGTTATCATGAATGTTTCATTTGAATAGAGACTACAAACAGAATGCAATTAGGACATAAAAATTAGATAATAGAGAAAAATACCACACTGCTATCATAGCAAATATATGAGAAATAGAATAAAATCATAATATAGAACATTATAGCAAGGATGAAGTATTTCACCTATTTCATCTAATTTTGCCACTCATTAGCATAAAAGAGGTATTAATTATTTTTAAAATTTGATAGTATGACAAATGTAGAACTGGTTCTCTTAGATAAATATTTCACCCTGACTATCAGTCAACTGACTTAATTAAATTATTGCCTTTCAATCCAATGATGTACAGCAATTTATATATTCCCTAATTTCATTATGCCTGTATTTGATTATCATAGATTCAAAATTAAGCTTTGATAAAATAGCTATAAACTCAGCATCATATTTAGTTATTATGTACCAGCAATATTAGATATGAGTGTAATGGTCACATAGAATCAGAAATTACACATAATATTTGCTGCCTTTGCATTCAAATTATAGATAGATAGATAGATAGATAGATAGATAGATAGATAGATAGATAGATAGGTAGATAGAATCTCACTATATAGCTATATAGCTCTGGTTGTCCAGGAACTCACGATGATGTAGACCAAGCTTGCCTTGAACTCACAGAGATCTGCCTGCTTCTGTCTCACAAGGACTGGGATTAAAGGTGTGTGCCTCTATGCTCAGATCATAATATTCTTAATTTTTCTCTACCCCCGTTTCTGAAAACACCTGCAACTCAAAACAATAGATACATATCATATAATAAAAATAATGAAAAAAAGTAAAATTCTAGTTAAAAAGCTCTTGGTGAATGTCATAATGACAAAAGTACTATTATAAGGCACCCATAGAGTTACTGTTACCTACTTAACGCCCTCAAATAATCCTCAGTGATCTAAACTAAAATAGGAATGTCAGTAAAAAACATCTGCAGTTTAATATTAAATAGTCTTAGGCAACTAAGAAATGTTATAAGCTGGTGAGTCAACCTGGGTCTTCTCTCCTATGCCTATACCTGTAGTTCAGTATCCTGAGGGGAAATGAAGAAGCATTGAAAAGTTACATTGGTAGGGCAGAGGTTTTTTATTTCTTATCCTGTGTGACTCAAAACCAAAAATAAAACAACAACAACAACAAAAACCAAAAACTAACAACAAACAACAACAACAAAAACCCAAAGTAGTACTAACAGAGCTTATATCCAACCACTGAACTCCAAACCTATGGTAGCTCTTTCAATCAATACAGCCCATCAACGCCAAAATGGAAGCTGCTATGATGTGAAAGGTAAACACTATTTAGTGACACTATATAGTGTCAAAACTATTAGACCACATGTGTATGTCATCTAAAACAGTAAGTTAATGCATCAAAGATAGCCATAGAGAAGGCACCAAACTGTATGAATAGCACATTAAGAAATGAAAATACAAACTTACTCTTGGATAAGTTTAACTAAAAGAGAGCCTAATTTGGACTCTCTCCTCTCCTTATCTTCTGTTTGTCACTACTGTATGGTTATTGGCCCATCTGTGGTCTATCTCTTGTGTGGTTCCAATCTGTCTGTCCCTGTTGCCTACACGGTATGGCTGGACTAAACTCTCTTTGTATTTACTCCCATCCTTAACAAATAGGCTTTGTTCTGTGTTTATTGAATAGCACAGAAAACATGATATAGGAAAGAATTGAGGAATTCCTTACAGAAATGCTTAAGAGTCTCACAACGCAAGAAGTTACATTACTGGTCCCAACTGATGGAGAATAACACTCAAAACTGCAAACAGGTCATGTCAACCTGTATCCACATCTTTTTGTGTTGTCGTTCTTATTATATAATTTTGTTTACATTTCAAATGTTATCCCCTTTTCTGGTTTCCCCTCCGAAAATACCTTAGCCCCTTTACCCTCCCCCTGCACACCAACCCACCCACTCCAGCTTCCTGGCCCTGGCATTCCCCTACACTGGGTCATAGAGCCTTTATAGGATCAAGGACCACTCCTCCCAAGGATGACCAACTAGGCCATCCTCTGCTACATATGCAGCTGGAGCCATGAGTATACTTTGGTTGGTGGTTTAGTCCCAGGGAGCTCTGGGGGTACTGGTTAGTTCATATTGTTGTTCCTCCTAGGGAGATGCAAACCCCTTCAGCTCCTTGGGTAATTTCTCTAACTCCTTCATTGGGGATCCTGTGCTCAATCCAATGGTTGGCTGTGAGCATCCACTTCTGTATTTTACAGGCACTGGCAGAGCCTCTCAGGAGACAGCTATATCAGGCTCCTACCAGTGAACACTTGTAGGCATCCACAATAGTGTCTGGGTTTAGTGATTATATATGGGATGGATTCCCCAGGTGGGGCAGTCTCTAGATGATCATTCCTTCAGTTGCTGCTCCACAATTTGCCTCTGTAACTCCTTCCATGAGTATTTTGTTCCCCCTTCTAAGAAGGATCAAAGTATCCACTTTGGTCTTCCTTCTTCTTGAGTTTCATGTGGTTTGTGAATTGTATCCTGGGTATTCTAAGCTTCTGAGCTAATATCCACTTATGAGTGAGTACATATCATGTGTGTTCTTTTGTGATTGGGTTACCTCACTCAGGATGATATTCCCAAGATCCATCCATTTGCTTAAGAATTTCATAAATTCATTGTTTTTAATAGCTGAGTAGTACTCCATTGTGTAAATGTACCACATTTTCTGTATCCATTCCTCTATTGAGGGACATCTGGGTTCTTTCCAGCTTCTGGTTATTATAAATAAGGCCGCTATGAACATAGTGGAGTATGTGTCCTTATTACATGTTGGAGCATCTTCTGGGTATATGCCCAGGAGTGGTATTGCTGGGTCCTCAGGTAGTACTATGTCCAGTTTTCTGAAGAACCACCAAACTGATTTCCAGAGTGGTTTTACCAGCTTGCTATCCCACCAGCAATGGAGGAGTGTTCCTCTTTGTCCACATCCTTGTCAGCATCTGCTGTCACATGAGTTTTTATCTTAGCCATTCTGACTGGTGTGATGTGCAATCTCAGGGTTGTTTTGATTTGTATTTCCCTGATGATTAAGGATGTTGAACATTTTTTTAGGTGCTTCTCAGCCACTTGGTATTCCTCAGTTGAGAATTTTTTGTTTAGCTCTGTACTCCATTTTCAATAGGATTATTTGATTCTCTGGAGTCTAACTTCTTAAGTTATTTGTATATATTGGATATTAGTGCTCTATCAGATGTAGGCTTGTCAAAGATCTTTTTCCAATCTGTTGGTTGCCTGTTTGTTCTATTGACAGTGTCCTTTGCCTTACAGAATCTTTGTAATTTTATGAGGTCCAATTTGTCAATTCTTGATCTTACAACACAAGCCATTGGTGTTCTGTTCAGTAATTTTCCCCCTGTGCCAATATGTTCGTGGTTGTTCTCCACTTTCTCTTCTATATGTTTCAGTGTATCTGGCTTTATGTGGAGGTCCTTGATCCACTTGGATTTGAGCTTTGTATAAGGAGATAAGAATGGATCAATTTGCATTCTTCTGCATCTAACTACCAGTTGAGCCATCACCATTTGTTGAAAATGCTATCTTTTTTCCACTAGATGGTTTTATCTCCTTTGTCAAAGATCAAGTAACCACAGGTATATGGGTCCATTTCTGGGTCTTCAATTCTATTCCATTGATCTACCTACCTGGACCAGATGAGTTTAGTGCAGAGTTCTATCAGACCTTCAAAGAAGACCTAATACCAATACTCCAAACTATTCTACAGAATAGTACTCTACCTAATTCATTCTATGAGGCCACCATTACTCTGATACCTAAACCACACAAAGACCCAACAGAGAAAGAGAACATCAGACTAATTTCCCTTATGAATATTAATGCAATTAGACAACAAAAGGAGGTCAAGGGGATACAAATTGGAAATGAAGAAGTCAAAATATCATTATTTGCAGATGATATGATAGTATATATAAGTGATCCTAAAAATTCCTCCAGAGAACTCCTAAACCTGATAAACAGCTTCAGTGAAGTAGCTGGATATAAAATTAACTCAAACAAATCAATGGCCTTTCTCTACACAAAGGATAAGCAGGCTGAGAAAGAAATTAGGGAAACAGCACCATTCACAATAGTCACAAATAATATAAAATTCCTTGGTGTGACTCTAACTAAGGAAGTGAAAGATCTGTATGATAAGAACTTCAAGTCTCTGAAGAAAGAAATTGAAGATCTCAGAAGATGAAAAGATCTCCCATGCTCATGGATTGGCAGGATTAATATAGTAAAAATGGCTATCTTGCCAAAAGCAATTTACAGATTCAATGCAATCCCCATCAAAATTCCAAGTCAACTCTTCACAGAGTTAGAAAGGGTAATTTTCAAAATCATCCGAAATAACAAAAAATCTAGGATAGTGAAAACTATTCTCAACAATAAAAGAGCTTCTGGTGCAATCACCATCCCTGACCTCAAGCTGTACTACAGAGCAATTGTGATAGAAACTGCATGAGAGTCGGGTTGTGGTGGCACATGCCTTTAATCCCCGCCCGTGGGAGGCAGAGGCAGGTGGATTTCTGAGTTCGAGGCCAGCCTGGGCTACAGAGTGAGTTCCAGGACAGCCAGGCTACACAGAGAAGCCCTGTCTTGAAAAACCAAAAACCAAAAAACAAAAAATAAAAAAACAAAAAAAACAAAAAGAAACTGCATGATATTGGTCAATGACAGACAGGTAGATCAATAGTATATTCACATCTTACCACATTTATGGGATATTTCTTTTGTTTGAGGTTGCTTTCAACCTGTGGCTTGCTTTGAACAAATGTTTACCACAGCACATATATACATGTACATATTACTCTGGGTCAGGTATAGAAGAGTACATACTTAAGATTAAATTTATACATTTAACTTAGGTTATACAGTATAATTACATTCTAACTCCATTTACCCCATCTCAGTTTTCTATTTGTGAAAGTGTAACGATTATGTAACTATTTGAAATATATTATCATTAATATTAATATTAATTTTGTGTACATTTAAGTTTCTTAGGACATACAGCAGGGTGTTTTTGTTGTTGTTATTTTTGTTTTGTTGTTTTGTTTTGTTTTGTTTGACAAAGTCTGTGCTCATTCATGTTACATTCAGGAAGTGTCCACTCAGTGTTCTTCATTCCTTTTTGCCTTCAGTTTTTCTACCTTTCTATTCTTAATATACATTTATTTTTTAAATTTTTATTGGTTCTTTGTGAATTTCGCATCATTCATCTCAATTCTACTTGTCTCCCTGTCCCCTCATACTCTTCCTCCATGCTTGCAACCTTCCTCCCAAGAGAAAAAAATAATCTTGCTGTGGAAGATGTAGTGTGTCACAGTGGGTCTCACAGTATACCCTTTTGTACACACTTTTTTGGTGGCAAATATTCATTGCAATGAATCATTAGTTTGATTCTGTCTTCTCCTTCACTATCATATTGGAACCTCAGTGGCCTCCTTTCAGATATCCTGTTGTTGCCCTAATTATACAATTAAATTCTCCTGTGGTTTAGACTTAGGAGTTAAGTATATGTAACAAATACGAGCCTTGGATGGACTGGGAAGGTATCCCCTCTCTCTCTCTGATATTTTAAATTAGCTACTCTCTTTTGATTTTACTGCTTTCTAATTTTTTTTTATGTGAATTGATGTTTTGCCTGCATGTGTGCCTGAGTAATATGGTTTTTTTATGCATAAAAATGATCGCCAAGTTAGTGATTTAAAACAATGCATACTTATCATTTCTCTGGGCCAGTAGGCTTATCGGGGTCCTATGTTCTAGGGTTCATGAGGTGCAATCACTGTGGTTTTTATGTGATGTTATTTTATACAACTCAGGAATTCTACCAAGTTCACATGGTGGTTAGTAAAGTTCAGCTTCTGATACTTATGGTATTAAGAACCCACTGTGTTACTGTCAATCAGCTGAGAATTTCTCTTCACATCTGTAGCTCTGCTAGGTATCCCTCTTGAAAGCATTTAGACTACCCTTCTCACAGGATGCCAACTTCCTCCTTCAGGATGAGGATGTGGAGACATCTGTCACCAATCTGCCAATGCGGAATGTTTGTAAGGACACTGAGATGCATACTCTGTCTATCACCTGTATCATGTTCCATTGCTTAGGAATGAATCGCAGGTTCTACCTGCACTGATGAGATACTTACACAAACCATGACTGATCTCAGCTCATTATGTTCAGCACAGTGGGACAATAAAGAAAAGTGGGAACTTTGCTCAACTGTCAACCACATACCCTCTCTGTGAAGTCCAAGGTGCTATTATTCTGTTTCAACCATGTTCTCTATTCAAGGTTAAATGGAGACCTCATGTCTTCAAATCTTCCAGTTTGGAGAGAAGGGAACACTATAAATGCCATTGTGTAAAAAATGAAAACATACTGTACAGTTTCAGAGCTGTCAGGCCAAATATATCACAGCTGCAAACCCCAAAAGCCCACAAAAAAAAAATTCTGGCCTTCAGCTCTCATCTATTAACAAATCTTGTAACCAAAGAAAATCAATTGATGTCAGGAACTAGAAGAAAACACATAGCTATGTAAAAATATATAACATCTGAGAAACTATTAATAGATTTAGAAACAAGTCTACTAACTTTCACTAAATAACTATGCATCCATATACAATATTTTATTGTAAAGTGGAAAGTTCTGGTTTCTTTGGAGACTTAGCTGTGTCGTGTGATGTTTTTCTGGAAACTGTCTTATAAGAGGATGTTATTGCTGAACCAGACACATGGGAGGATGTTTTGCTAAGAACAGGTACTTGGTGTTTTCAGGAAGCTGCCTAGAAAAGGGGCATGTGATGTTTTGCTAGAGCAGATGTTTGAGAGTACATGTGATGTTAGGAAAGGGTATAAATATAACCCAACAGTGGATGATGCTGTATAGTATTGGTTCACCTTGCCATTCTTTGCTGGTCAACAGTTGTCGTGACTTTCTAGATAGACACATACCAAATAACTTGCAGTAGTGTTCCAGTGGCTTCTTGCTGCTTTCACAGACTTGGGCTGATTGACAGAGCCTCATGATTTTCTTCTGGATCTAACTGCTGTTGCTGACTCATAAATGGTGTTTGTGAGTGGACTGAACTACTGCTGCTGATTCACATGAACTGAATCGCTAACAATGCAGATTGGATTCTCCCCCAGAGACCTACTTCTAAACAGGTCCACATCCTTCTTTGCCCTATTCATCTTTTCTTTCCACTACCTCTGGTGGGTGGTGGACTAGAAGGGAGGCTAAAGCATTTAAGTACATTTACTAAAGTAGGTTTTGAAAAATATAAGCTTACAGGTGGCATACAATGTGGGGTGCCAATATGTTGTAAGAATATTTAATCTAATCAGGGGTTTCTAACCTACATTCTACAATTTAGTTCCCAAATTAAAGACCCACACAACCTTTATATTTATAATAAGTCTCAATCAGCATAAGAGCTGGGCAGATACCTATCCTCTATGCTATTATGTCTATTTCCCAGTCTATAATCCCATTATATAATTTGCCATGTTTCATCTGGGCTGCTCTTAACTCCAGTTAGGCAACCCACATGACCATTATTTTATGACTCAACCTAACCCATGACAGCTTCCTTCTGTCTCTACCTTCTAATATATACCTTCATTTAAAGACAGGGATTCTAGATATCAACACAATGCTATCTACCTATGAGACATAGATATAGAACCTGAACAATAACAGGAAAAGGGGGCCAGTGGTAAAGTTGATAAGTCAGATGTGTTTAAGGAAATAGTATTCAAAAAAAAAAAAGCCAAAGTTGAAACAGTTCTGCATAACCATAAACAAATGTTGTAATGTGGTAGAAAATGCCTTATCATACACATATCAAACAGCATGTGGTCCCTGTCATATGCTAGGCTTTGTATTAAGCACTGCAAAGACAGTGCCAAATATGTATGACAAGCAAAGGCTTTACCATCATATTATTGTGTGTTAGAACAACGCTAAAACAAATCATTTTTAAAAACCTAAACATTCTTAAAATGTTTATGTACTATGAATAAAAAAAGAAAATGTAAAAGTAACTTTTATTTACCAGAAGTAACTATCATCTCAGAGATTTACTGCTGAATGACCTCACCTTTTCTAGTTCTTTCTGAACTCTGGCTATCTGGTTCAACTCAGCTGTTAGGACTCAAACTCCTCTCCAAGCTGACTGATTCAAACTAGCTTCTCAGATTCTGACTGACTTGCTCTGCTTGGCCTCCAACTAACTCTGGCAATCTGTTTTAATCTTTTGGCTCCTTCTCAGTCTCTGACCCTTTCTGTCTTTACCTGTTTCTGTAAAGCTGTCCTGGAAAAACTGCAACACACACCACAAACCCTTCACTGCTCTTAAGTAGCCTCTCTTTTCTGAGCTGTTCTCATGAGAGTTGAGCGTATCCTATCTCTGAATCGGTCTGTCAAATCTCTCTCTAATTAATCACTTTGCCCCTCGATGAGACATCACTTTCAAATATGGATGCTTCCTTCTACAAACTAACCTTTAAGGATTAAATATGTGTGCTCAGGACGTGTCTGTATTTCATATTGAAGTTGTATTATTCCAGCCAGATCACATAGAACTAGAAGGTTTTGGAATGTGATCCGTTGCAAGAGCAGCCGTGTTGCTGAGTTAAAATTCCTCTATAAGAAAAAAATTTTAGTTGTTTATTTGTCTGTTTGGTTTTTGAGATATGGTTTCTCTGTGTAGCCCTGGTTGTCCTGGAACACACTTTGTATATGAGGCTGGGTTTGACTCAGAGGTTCTCCTGCCTCTGCCTCCTGAATGCTGGGATTAAAGGAATGGACCACCACACCTGGCTTAGAAAATGAATTTTAAAGTCAAAAAAGTTCCCTGAAATCAGGAAAGATTTAAAATCACATATAAAAAGGGGGCATTGAGGGGCCACAACAAACCACATGTCCCCTTGTTTCTAGTGGCTGGAAAGTGTGTCTGTCTCTAATTGAGCCAGGCACTGCTGTGTGGACCATGTAGACAGCTCAAAATGTATGGCTGTATGACTTTGGCTTGTATGTCATACCCTGCCCAGTAATGGTGTCCAGATCAGTAATGTCCCAGCACAGGAAGGCTGTCGGGGTCCATGCCCACCTACTATGCCACCCCAGCCTCCATCAGTGCTGTGTATTTATTCTCAAAGAAAACTAATGAATGTTAGATTGGAGGATGTGAATTGAATTCAAGAGTCAGGCACTGCTACGGGAACACTGATATAGGAGGAACAGCCACCGTTCTGTCCGGCTGCAGCAATGACTAACCCAGATTCCTAGTGTTTTATAACATGAGATTTATTTCCCTGTCCACGCTACATAGTTCCAGGTTGGGTTGGGCTCTTTTCCACATATCATTTTGTTCTGAGATCTAGGTCGAAAGCCCTGATTGAGAATAAGCAATTCTTTTTTGACAAGAGAAAGAGCATGCCAGTGAGCAAAGATAGCAGTGTTTGTGAAAACTTCTGGTGAGAACTGGGTCTGTGCTCCCCCCACCCCACCCCCATTCCATTGCTCTGTGCAAGTCACACAGCCAAACACAAGGACTGGGAAAGTATCTTCTCTCATTTGAAAACAGTAGCAGGAAGAAATAAATCTATTCACTAGAAATACTAGTATTCTAAATAACATCACCATATTCCAAAATTAAAGGAGGGAAAAATGGCCATTAGTACTTGGGTATGATAATTAATCTTCCCTGTTAGTTGGATTGGAATCAAAATCTCCTAGATGCGATATATTTCTCAGTGTGTCTATGAGGGGTTTAACTGATGAGGGAAGACCCACCCACAATGTGACATCACCCTTCCATGGGCTGTGACGTCCTAGCGTCTAAGACCTAGACCGAATGAAGAGGAACAAAGAAGAAAGGGAGCTGGGTATTAGTGTTCATGGTTCTCTGCCTTGATGGCCTGCTCTCTTCCTTCTTTCCCTCAGTTGCAGTAAGAAAAATGATGACCAGCGTCGGTTTGTAATGAATCGGGGGACTAGGAGAAAGTTGACCAGACTACACTGAAGGACACCCTGCCCGGAGTCGGAAAAAGTGTTTCCGCTGGAAAGAAGACATGACTCAGGATTTTATAACCAGTTAAGTTGTGTCCAGATGGCCTATTGATAACAGGACACTTTAATTTCTTTGATGTTCCACTCTGTATTTAGGACTTAGAAGGACATTGTTTTTCAATCTCAGGTTGGGTCAACAAATGAGATGAACTTGAACATCCAACGCAGGAGACCTGCAGAAGCTACTGAGGCTTGATGCTGGCAACACATGTAACCTGCTTCACGCATGTTCCTAGTATTCCTAGAACTTGTTCTCTAAGGTGCTTGTGCCCACTAGGGTTTTGGCGATGGTTGCACCTACTGGTTTCCTGGATGTCATTTTGCATGAATTTAACCGTTTCAGCTAGTTCACAGGCTTGGTAAAAGCTTAGGCACTGCTCAAATTCTTCCCTTCTTGTGCCTGCAGCAATTTCTCATTTCTCTAATAGATTTCAACTGAATGTGTACGAAACAGACATTCTTGGGAATGTAGAAACTCAGGTATCAAGAATCTGCATTCTTAGCCGGGCGTGGTGGCACACGCTTTTAAGCCCAGCATTTGGGAGGCAGAGGCAGGCAGATTTCTGAGTTCAAGACCAGCCTGGTCTACAAGTGAGATCCAGGACAGCCAGGGCTATACAGAGAAACCCTGTCTTGAAAAAAAAAACAAAACAAACAAAAAAATCTGCGTTTTTTTAAATAGTGCTTATATATAAATACAGGCAAATCATAATATCAACTAGGTAAGTGAACCTGAATGCAGTTTAGTGGTACCCAGCATGTAGTGGGCCCTGAGATTGATCCCTGGCACCAGCACACTACAAACAAACAACACTGAGCCTTTTATTGAGGCCTGTTTGGTAGTACACCCTGTAATCCCAGCATTGGAGATGCTGAAGCAGGAGGATCAGGAGACTTAAAAAACTAAATGATGACACAATAGGATGCAAATGTTCCTGCCAAACCCCAAGGTACAAAGGAGAAAGAGTGACCAGGGACATTTTTAATGAGCTCCTGTGTCCAGGAGTCTTTCGTAGCAGCACATGGGGAATGTTCTCGAAAGTGGGAGAATCTGACTCTTAAAATGAACTCTGATCTCATTATTTATCTTCTGTGAGGAAAGCATGTGGTTGTGATTTGCTTCTTCTTCTTTTTTTTTTTTTTCTTTAAAGAAATTCATCTTGTGGTTTGTTCTTTAAACTGTCAGGGGACCTGCTGCTCTCCTAAGGCTCCACTTCGACTTCCCCATATGGCTTTTATCTGCCTGGGCCCCTGTCCATCAAATCACCCCACTGGTGTGATCTAGATGGCTGTATACGGTTACTTCAAGAAAAAACAGTTTTATATAGTTTGTACAGTGTCATAAATTAAGTATAAAAAATAAAAGTAATAATTAAGCGGATAAAGGTCTCTTCAAGTACAGCACTGGGTATGTCAACAAGCTTTGTCTTCTACTTGTAACATTCTTCCATAAAACTGACTACGATCTCGATTTTAGCTATTGTCTTTTTAAATGTATATAGCTCACCACTGAGTCATTCAGAAGAGTTGATGGGGGAAATACGACCTCGGAAATCAGAGTTGAATCAATAGTATAGCACACTGTTTTTGTAAGAAATTTCTGATTATCAGCTGTGAGTTATTTGTACTTCTTAGATTAGTATTGGATTTTTTTATTCTAATCATTTCCAAAATACCAGGAGGGGATTGAATCAAAACCAGTCAAATCCTCAAATAATTTGAGGGAAGAAAAAAAAAAAATAAAAAACCGCGAGGCACCAGTAATCTGGACATGGCTAATTTTCCCCACTGTGTCAACGACTATCAGACAATTGACATTCCTGTATTACTCTCACACAGAATTGACATATTAAAGCAGGCCCAAAGTCTAAAACTCAAGTATTTCCCCCATGTCCCTGTCTCTCCTACATGTCTTGTATGATTGTTCCATGCTACCTACTCTATACTGTTAGGTCAGTAAATACACGTATAAGGTACATTCAACCACAGACTAATCTCTGATCTCCTAGGGGTATATTACTAAGGGTAATAGTGAAGACTTTACATCATATTCCTGGTTGCTGACATGATCCTAAAAAGAAAAAAATAGAATTATTAAACTATGTAATAGAAACTGCCTGCAAGTCTACCATTTCCCAAATCCCTTCCACAAAGCTTATATGAAAAAAAAAAGCTATATTTTTTTCCTTGCTATGACTCTACTTCTCCAATAAAGAAATTGGGGCCTTGTCTCTGAGATTTTTTTAACATTAGAACTTTATTCAGTAGCAAAGGACTAAATAAAACATTAAATGAATCCAACAATGTTAGTTAACTTTTATATCCTACAAAGTCCCAAATACCCTGCGAGGAGCTAGGAACATAATCCTTAACCCAAACAATAAATGTTTTCGTTTCATGATGCTCACAGTTTAGTAGGAGAAATGGATACCCAACCTATTTTCCAAATCTTGCAAAATGTGTAGCTGTCACAGGAGACTATAGAGAAAATACTCACATGGGAAGACAGGTTTGGCTAGATATGGCTTTTGAGACTGATATTCGAGCTGGCATCTTAAGGGGGAGAAACAATTAAGTAGGTGAGATCATATGACTATAGACATTAGTCAAAGCCAAGAACTTTGCTGAAAGAGCAGAGGTGAAACAGGGCAGGGAATGACAGAGATTGAGACCAATGATGCTCCTGGTGCCGCACATATAATAGCCAGAAAGAAGGGTTCTCAATCTGAAAAGGAGTCCACCAAGAAGCAGAGAATTAAAGTGATTAAGTCATAGTCTTGCTTATAATGAGAGGAAGAGTTTGAGGGCACGTAAAAAGTCCATGGGCAGAGAAGATGATGGAATCTAGAAGTTCAGAAAGCCACAAGTAAGCACAAACTACAGAGAAAGACATGCAAAGGCGCTCTTTTTTGGATGCAATATAGAAAAGAAGACAGAGATATCCTAAAACCAGGGTGACAAATATTTGCTGTTGGAAAGTAACAAAGCTGGAATATGGACACAGCGCAGACAGGGTTCTATTAGGCAGTGTGGGCATTTCTGAACCCTACTGCAGTCTCCCAGGACCTGGATACATAACTAAGTGAACCCTTTCTTCTTCACACTCTCTGAGACCTTTCCCCTGAGTTCCTCTCACCAGGAGTTACTCAAGCATGTCTGTTTTCTAGCTCCACATCTAGAAAGGATGGGCTCAGCAGAATCACATGCCTTGTCCTGGTTCAGAAACACAGGATCTCTACTTGTTAATTGAGCTTTAAAAACAGGACAGTTATACATGCTGAGAAGATATGAATGACTTCTTTAAGATTGTGTGTAAGTTCTCAAACCTAGTTGGGTAAAGAAATAAGACAATTATCAAAACCATGAAAAATACGAGAGTTTAGGTTTTTTTACATAAGCTTTTTAGAAATGGTCATAATTTCAGCGCGAACCAAACCCTAAAGATTTTATCAAGATAACTTCCACATAAGGTCACACAATGGGGCCACAATTTCAAATATTGAGTTGGCGCTCCAGGCTAGAAGAGGGCATTCCAGATAATGGGATGCTGTTGGTATAAGCACAGAGAACAGACCTCACCTGCAGCCCTGTGCATCAAGACACATGTTCGCAACTTTGAACTGTTTCCGAAATCTAACCCCATAAAGTCATGAAACTGCAGGGCTCTGGTAAACCTGGAAATACTAATATCTAATGTCCTCACAGACTTCTGTTTATACAAAGACCGATAGCCTGAAGCACTCACATACACCTTCACTGGTGCCTAGCAACCTTCATTTACTTTGAAATCATCTTTAGCAACAGAAAGTACAAGTATTAAATTTGTGATGTTTTTATGTATTCATTTTCCTTTTACAGAGTGAACAATCCTCCCCATGTTTGAATTGTATATTTTTATGTTATTTGGAATTTTCTGGTCCTATCTAAGATCACTGCTACATGTGTTTACAACCTAGACAGTAAGATTTGAAAAAAAAAAAAAGTTCGGTTGTCAATTGATAGATATCTAGATCATTATTTCTATGACAGATCAATAGGCAAATGCACTATAATATTCTAAATTTAAGAACAACTCTACCATGACCTTTCTCAATTACTGGCCATTTCTCCACACATATTGACAACCAAACTCCTACCATGCATTTGCTAGCTCTGTTTATATTTTTAAACCAGGAATCCATCCTCATGATGTCACTGACTTCACTCTTGTTAAGACCACAGGAGACCTTCAAGGATTGGAGTCTAATGACCATTTCTCAGCACAAACGACCGTTGCCTAGCAGCTGCTACTTACAGCTACACAGTTCTGTGCTTTCTAAAAATCACACCACTATCAGTAAATAAAGAATAACTGGTTTTTCCAAATTCACCAGCCTAAGTCCTTGACACCCCCTGTCTTCAAGGTTAGAGCCATTTGACTATGTCTTTTTTTTTTTCTCCTTCAAAACATGTCTGAGTTGGCATCTCACCTTTGGTGTTCTCAGTATCCAGGTCCAAGCGGCATGAGACGATTGCCACAGCATCCAGTCTTTCTCACTACCTTTTTATATGTTCTCTACCCTGTGCTGCACACAGCTGAGTGAGCTGTACTCTAAAATGCAGGTGAGAAATCACGATTCTCCTTTGATCCTAATCTTCAAAGCAATCCCAATGACCTCCAAGGTACTACGGAATCTACTGCAAGCACACCTTGAAGCCTGTCACCTGCCTCTCTTCATCTCCACCCACCCTTCTCACCCAGTCCTTTGGGATTCCTTGCACTGCTGAGCACTTACTTACCTGGGAACTGTGTGCTGGCTGCTTGCTCGACTTGCAGTATTTATTCTGTGCTCAACGCTCACCTTATTAATAAGACCTGAGCATCCTACAAAGTAACCCTTGCTCCCCCATCATGAGGGGTGTTTACCCCTCATGAATAAATATTACACCTACCTACATTCATTCTTATCTATAAGATATTTTATCTTACATAAACATATTTAAACATATGTCTGTTTTCTTTCATTAAAATGGAAGTTCCACAAAGGCATGGATTTGTTCCATTGACAGCTTATATGTTCCCAGTGACTAGAAGTGTGTTTGTCATATAATGTCTACCCAATTACAGATTTATTAAATAAGGACATAATTCCTTCCCCTTCCCCTATGGTGCTCAGATTAGAATAGCCACCGTCTTCCTTCCTGGGCAGTTATCCTTCCTGCACTCTGCCCCTCAGAGATTTTATAGTAAGTGATCTGAGTCGTCTCTCATTTTGTAAATTGGCTTGTGTTTAACTCCTAAACCTCTGGGAATTACTTCCCTCTCACTAGATTAAATACAGAAATATTTTCATAATTTTTCTGTATAGACTAGCATTTAACTTAATTTAGCTTGAGGACGGAAACACATGTACGTTATATGTTCACTTAATGCTTCTGTCAGATAATTTAGTTCTTTTCGGCCTTGGTTAATTCTAATGTCTAAGACAAATCAATTTAGAGAACCAATTTAGAATGGATGCACTCTTTTCTGTATTGTGGACGCTAAGAAAGATGCTGTGACATAGTATTCCTGTCAGACATTGTGCTTCTCTCAAATGAACACAAAGGATGTCTCTGGACCATCGAGGAAAGATAGACAATGCCTTTCAGGGTGGAGTATGAATTCAGGACATGCATGTCCCATGTCAATTTCGGCATCATAGCAATACACTGAAGTTCAAGCTATTCATAATTTATAATGAAGTGTAATTGTTGTTTTCTTTTCATTTTCTGCTGCCAAGCAGTAATCCCATCGCTGACATGGACAGGGAGCAGAACCAACCCTTCCCTTGGCTGCCTAGGATGCAGATAAGATTTTTTTTTTTTTTTTGAGGATGTGGACAGCTTTCCAGACAATCACTAGAGATAGGACCTTAATTTAACCCCAAGCCTGAAGCATTTCCTCCGGGATGTGGATGACTGATAACATGGAAGAGGGCAGAGAAAGTATAGATTTATTGAAAACGTGATGCCTCAAGCAGGTGGCCAGCATTTCTTCTCTAAGGCGTTGTTTGAAAGGACAAGCTCAAATCCTCCTTCAGGAGGGAAACCCTAACTGTTGAAAAAGAGGCATTTTCAAAATCGGACATAGCTGTCATCTTAAATACTTGATTTCAGACGCCTAGGCTGTAGGTATGTATCCTCTCAGCTCGCCGTGGAATAACATGGCTTGACTACACAGGTTTTAATATCCTCTACCCAGGACACCTCAGTGATTTTTAATTTAAAGAAAATGAGTCCTCCGTTGACAGCTTGATAACCTTTCCCGTGGGAACATCAGAGAAAGGTCTCCTGTTTACGGCTCTAATGAGCATTATACAATAGCCAGCTCTTTAAACCCGGGAGTAAATAGATCTTTATTAACAAACACTGGATTATGTGTTTCTATATCACAATCTTCAGAAATAACCTTCTAACAAAGGGAATAAATAAACCATAATAGGTTTCTTGCCCTTTACTAAGCAAAATATCAAGGAGCTCTGCAGGGGCAAAGGTTAAGTAACTCTTTTATTTACTAATGATAAAGTTAATTGTGTGAAACCTAATCCAACCGGGCTGGAAAAAGAATTTTTCTTTTAAATAACACTTAGCCCTCACGGTGATTTTTTTTTTTTTTTAAATAAACACTGCAAGTCTTCAAACGACTCCCCGCCCCCCCCAAGCCTTCATATAGTTTGAATTAACAAATGATTGCAAGAATAAAAGAAGGTACACTGAGCTTCAAATGACGTAAATCACTCGTCCCTTGCCCAGTGCTCAGAGTAGTATTTTCAAAATATAAATATTCCTTATTACCCTCTTTCTCGGATTGAACTAACCAAGTGCCACAGTTTGGTGGCTAATTAGAAAATAGCCTGTATTACAGAGGACTTAAACCAGCAAAAGAGTCTTCTAGAAAACTGCCATGGTCTTTCTGAGATTCTGTGCACACCGCCTGTCTGAATTTTAATACATAATTTTAATTATGCAGTTCTTTCCAGCAACCTCTACTCATTAGTTAGGCTGTGTGTGTGTGTGTGTGTGTGTGTGTGTGTGTGTGTGTGTGTGTGTGTGTGTGTGTCTTTAACCTTGATTACAAAGTCAAACCGTTTTAGCTGAAATTGAAAATATCTGTGTATGTATTTATAGAGAAAACAGAGGGCCAGGTTTTGATAAGGTCTCCAGAGGAGCAGGGCAAAACCTAACCCAGGAAGAAAGGAAGGCTGCCTGGGTTTCATATCAGACAGCGGCTAACGAAATCCTAAGAGGGTTTGTTACATGAGCCAGTGGGCTGAGGCAACCTTTAACATGCAGGAAACTGGAGTTAATTAAACAGTTACAGGAACCCTATCTATCATCCTAGCATGTGCTCTCTCCCAAGTCCATTTACATTTTAGAATTGAAAAAAAAAAAATGTTCTCGGGACTGTTGATAAACCATGTTTACTGTCTCTATTGATTTGCTACTTCTGCATAACCTTTATGTTTTAATTATCTTATAGTCTTTCTTGGAGGCTCTTGCGTTGTACTTGCTATCTGATTAGACTTTACTGGCAATTCCTAAGCACTAGGAACACACCTTTTAATGGATTAATCTGCCTTGAAGTTATCAGATGACGCCGGTGGGGCTGGGAGAGTGAAAATGTTAAGAGAAAAAAAATCATGTTGAACCGCTATATCCAAGCAACAAGTGTTCACGGAGGTAAACTGGGGCTGTATGCCTGACTTTCACTCACTGGAACGGAGGAAACGTGTACTTAGGCGGAGTTTGTCAGAGAAAGCACGGAGAAGAATACCTATCAATTTGATAATTAAGATACAATTTTAACACCTGGTGAGCTTGCCTTCTGAGCAAGAGTTGGAATAAGACCTTCTAATATCAATATTTGTACTGAGTGAAGTTTTATTTATTATAATAAATTAAAAATTGCACAGTGTATGTTTATTTCCTCATTTGTCGGCCTAGATTGTGTATTTATAGTGTACCAACTCTGTACAAAGAGCCCATTACATGGCTCATCTCGTAAAGTGAGGTATGTTGGTTCCATTTTACACGGAAAGGAACAGAAACTTAAGGAGTAATTTGCCTCAGGTCATGCCATCTGAAGGTTGCTTTAAACCTACAGGTGTCTTGATTCCAGAACTCTGTAGCTTAGCAGTCCTATGAAATACACTTTGACACTGAACCCTGAATGTCACTGAATAAAATGGTCAGTTCATTTTTATGCTTTAGCTTTTTACTATTCAAATCTCTACCCAGAATCTCAACTTGACGATCCAATTATGACAACTATTTCTAGAAGTCAAGACAGCCTGTACCCAAGAATAATACAAAAGGAAGCGTATGTGAATGCATTGTCTATCAAGGGGCCTGACCATTCTAAGCTGACCCCTATAAGGAAGCATAGTAAGAAACAAAAAGGAAGAATCTATTTTGCATATATTGTTAGCGATGTGTGTCTAACTATATTTTATATGCCAGAAGGGAGGGGGGAATCATTCCAAAAGGGATGCACAAATCCCCAGCAGTTGAGATAGGGACAAAGACAAGAGCAATCTTCAAGTGTTTCCTGCTCGCTCGATGCTTGAGGGGCAGCATGGGAAAGCCAGAGTTGCCTGCTTTGAGTTATTTTGAATCAGAACTGAATACAAAAGCAGGAGTCAGAGCTGGGTCTTGGGCAACTGGTTTCATAATGATTTTGTCAAGAGCTGGACCTGGGTCTCTGCTTGTCAACTTGGATGAGAGTCACTGGCAGGGAGCCAGGCATCCTCAGAGCCTCACAGTAAGTGGGCATCTCTTGTGAAAGCTCACTGGGGTTTGATAATGGATCATTTCAGAACACTTTTATATTAAGACAGACATCAACACATGGTGGAATTTAAAATAAACCGTGCAAGTACTTTTTTTAAAAAAAGATAAAACATGGAATCTGAAAGAATTATTAAGCCATAAATAGGCCTCTTAAAGTCAAACCTAGCCCTAATTCCCTTTGCAAGACACATACCCTTTCCTCCCATTGTCTTGGAAAGATTTGAGTAGCCAGATTCTATTGTCTCTGAGGCTCCTGATGCCCCTCATCTCTGCCAGTCATCTCTTAGGAATTTAGAGTCCTTGAGTCTGTAAAAGTCTTGGGGGCCTGTAGACGCTGCCCCAGCTTCTGAACCCATATTGAAGCCATCTTGCGGGGAGCTTTCTGTGCATCCTGTAACAGAGCACAGATTAAGACTTTACTACAGGAACTGAATGTGGCTTTGATCCTTCCAGACCCACTCAGGCTTATTATCATGGAATGAAATCCTTAGTCTCAGAGAAAGACATCCGTGTTTGGGTTGTTTTCGTTTTGTTTTGTTTTATTTTGTTTTGTTTTAACTTCTCTGCAATGTGATCTATCTCCAGGGTCTTCATCTCCATGCCAACGACAAGAATTTTACATTTCCATCTGATAGGAAAGGTAAGAACAATGATTAGAAAGAATTTGCACTTACTTATTTCTTTTTCCATACAAGTAGGACAGAGGAGGACAGTTTAGGGGCGTTTTCCACAGCAAAGCCACACTTCTTTTTGTATCTTAGCTCTTAGGGCCCAGACTCAAAGGCAGGTGGCTGCTATTGCTCCTGTAGTGCACCCCTGTCTTGCTAGAGACAAGATTCAACCTCCCTATCCATGTCTTCTTGTTCACACTCCCATGGTAACTATTACTTTTTGCTTCTTTCTTTTGTCACTTCTTTCTTCTTCCACTTTCTCTAGCTTTGTACTTCCCCAGGGATGCCAGTGGGCTCTCTCAAGGTCAGACTTACTACATGGCCTATCACCCTTCTACAGCATACAGAAATTTGTCTCACCTCCTCCTCATACCAGTCCTACTCCATCTCCCCAGCCCCACCCAGATGCTCAAAGTCTGTTTGCCACCTCTGTTGTCACAAGCCTTGCTGACAGAGGAACGAGGAACCCGTGTCTGACTTAGGGCTGACAGTCTGATCCATGGATGCCTGCAGCTTCCTCTGCTCCAAGTCCCTCCCAAGCACCTTCGGAACAAGGCAATACAGCAGCTGTCTGATTTCACACTGACAAGGACTTAAAAAAACGGGGTTTCCCAAGGCAATGCACTTTCCACCAGCAGGGGTAGCAAAGGACACAGAAGGACTGCAGCGCCCTGACCTGTATCAGTCACCTCCATTTCCTCCAACCATACAAGACACTGAATCCTCTAACCAAGATGCTTCCTGAAACCTGGGTTGCTACATTCCAATCAGAGAACACAGCAGATACAATTTATCCAGAGCATTTGTGTCTGTAAGTCCTGAGAAATTTGGGGAATTAAGAAGGTTCACCCCTCCCCCCTTCTTTCACAAAGCACGTGAAAGCATTCTTCTCCTCCTAAATGGATTTAGTCTAACTGCCTGATTCATTATGCTAAAACCATGAAGCAATTTCCTGTTCAAAGCCCAGCTCACAGGCTCTCTGTTGTCAAGTATTTGAATTTCAGATTAGAAATGTGTTCATTTGGATAGCTTGAAAGGAAGGCTTTGTTGTCATTTGGCTTTATGTTCTGCCAGAAGCCAAATCCTCCTCTTGAGCAGTCACCAGCCAAATGCCAGACCTCAACTCTGGACTCAATATCTTGAAAGAAACATAAACACCTCTGGCCTCTGCGGTCAAAGCAAAGGCTTGAGGTCTGACTTCCCCAATAATAAAACTCTCTCCGATGATGATTTCTGACAGATAGGGACAGATTTTTAGGTTCTCCACTCCCCCCTCCCACCAGCACATAGCACAATTCTTTTCAAGGAGAGACAAGAATATTCCTGCCAGATCGTCCTGCAGTCCAGCTTATCTTTATTAGTAGGGGGGCCATTTGTGGCAGATCTGTGACCTGAAGTGGAGGCTGTGTTCCCTTCCTGTCAACCGTTAGCCTGTCAGCGCTGCTGGCTACACTACACAGCTCTGTCCCATCCACTTGCTGTTACCAGTGTTTACCCTGCACCAACCTGAACAGTATTAAGAAAACAGACATCGCTGCTCAGAAGATCAAAGAAACAGACTCAGGAGAATGGGATGTAAAGATACATCTAGGAAATAAAGGGAACTCACAGTTTATTACCTAAAGAGCACAGACATTCTGATACCACCAAGAAATTCAGACAATAATTTCTGCACAGATTTTTACCCTTTTCTTTTAAAGCTGCAAGAGTCTACTACAGTGCCATAGCATAAATATTATGATGCCAACCACTTAACTATTACTGACCAAGAAGTATTACTGAGGGGTCTGTAGGATGGTTCATCAGGTAAAGGGACTTGTTGCCAAGCCTGAGTTCAGTTCCCAGGAACCCACTTGATGGAAGTAGAGAACCAATTCCCGGAAGTTGTTCACTCACTTCCACATACTAAGCATAGACACACAAGCATGTTCTCATACACAGGCAGGCATACACAAGCTCAGGTGTGCATATACACACACACACACAAACACACACACACACACANCAAACACACACACACACACACAAACACACACACAAACACACACACAAATAAAATGATTTTATTTTAAGACTTATTTATTGAAGCTTCTTATGTTTAATTATCACTATGTTCCTGTCTGTGGTTTTATTATACAGCATGTTTTAGTCGCTGATATTAATAACTAGTGTTATTTGGTGTTTTATGACTTTCAAGATAACCTCATCAGCATTACCCCACTTTTGAAACTTTTGAGGGTTCAGGCCCGTGGTTTGGCACTACATTTCCCAGAATCCCCCTTTCCACGCAGCCTGGGCAATTAGATGCAGAAAGAAATGAAGCAGCAGTGCCTGTCAGTAATGAAATGTGGAGATCACCTGAAAGGTGCTCACAGAAGCCAGCTTGTTTTCATCAGCTCCAGCTTGTACCCAGTCTTTACCTTGTCTGCCAGCAGTGCCTCCAAGCTTCCTACCATACACTTGGCTGAACACCTTTAGAAGCAATGGGGCCCAAAGGTGATAGCTTACCAAAGGCTTTAGCCCTGCTCCATTGAGCAGCCTTGCCCTGACAGCCACCCCTCCTACATTTCCCTGCAGGCTCTGGCATGCTGTAGAGAAGTGACCAGAGACTTCACTGTCCTCTGTCTCTCCTTCCTGAAGTCTTATGTGTCCAACTCCTCAAGCACACAAGTTCTCACTCCTGCACCACACTGCACCACATGTCCTTCCTTAGAACATGGCTTCGGTTTTCTGAGTGGCTGAGGGATTCAGCCACACATTAGTAGGTATAGCCTTTCTTGACAAAAAGCAGCAGAGAGTGTTAGGCTGTTGTAGCTATTGACAGAAGGCCGGGCAGATGAGACATTATGATTCACCTCTATTTTTCTCTCCATCTTATGACCAGATGTGTTGATTTGGGAAGGAGAGGAAAACAAAAACAAAAACAAAAAAACAGAAAACAAAATCAAAAAACAGAAAACAAGCAAGAAGCGAAAATAATAGCTAAACAGCTGATGAAAGCCCGGATATCTTGGTGGTCACTAAAACATCTTACAACTTACATGAAATTCACCTACAGTAACATGGATCAGACAGAACCTTTCATAGTAGAAAAGATCTACTAAGATAATGTCATTCATCAATGACAAAATGTCCCCATATGAAACAACCTGGAATAGTAAAAGGTGACCCCTCATATCAGTACGTGCTTATAATATGTATCAATAATAGAATTGGCTATATTTTATCCTGAGGCTATATCCATTCCCAGAAATGTGAGGTACTCCTCAGTCTCTGCAGGGAGATTTCTCATCAGTTACCTAACTCATTTTTAGCTGTTTATCCTCAGCTTTTCTGCGACTAGAGGGAACATCAATGATTAAAATAAGAACAATTTGCAATGAGGCCAAAATTAGCAAAGATTCTGGAGGTAGCGGCCAAGGGATGATAAGCGAAGGACCACGAAGGGAGCACATGGTGATTAGTGCTGTGGAGCTCTAGGAAGGGGGGGGGGGAGAGCTGTAAGTAGTGGGCTGAGCGCAGGACATAAGGCACAGCTTGGTTTAATCAGTACAGGAGAGCCAGAACTGCTGATCCTCAGGAGCGCGTGCTCTGAGGGCTGGTGACCGACCGAGACGTGTTTCCTTTTGGGTGCACCCTGCATTGATGATAGTCTCTCCTCCACACTAAAGGACTGGGGACTCCACTTATCTCATGCACATACCCCAGGCTGTATCTGCACATTAAAGATAGTCGATAAATGCTAAGTGAAGAGATATGTCCTTGGAAGAGATAATAGGAGGCATGTGCGGACAGCAAGGCTGGGCTCCGTCTCACTTAAGAGATGCTCAAATACACTCAAGACCTATTCACAGCACTGTACATCACTTACTCTCCTGACCCTTATCTGTTGACATCCAGTGATCTTACCCAGTTTCCAAGGATCATCAAATGAGCAAACTTTCTGCTTCTAAGTATTTCCCAAGCTTAATATATTAAACACCCACAAACCTTGACAAGAGGGGATTAATACAGATACATGTCCAATATTTAGGTCCTACAGGTACAGTTGCCAGGCAACCACCACACAACACCCAGGACTCTCATTAAGAATCAATCTCTGTGTGTGTTAACTCCTTTATTGCCAAAATGAAAAGCAATGCAGACAACAATATCCTTTGAAAGGCTTCTCCCCCTAGGTGTTGTTGCCGGCTGGGCTCGTCTCTTGCAGAGGTTGCAATATACTCCGGAGCTGATGCAAACGACCCCATGTTATTAGAATCTTCCATTTCAGCACAGCAGATTGGTTTTTGTGTGTGTGTGTGAAGGGAAGCCTGTGACTGAAAAGATATTACAGATTATTAAACTTAGCAATTAGCAATGTAAATTATTTGCCATAAATTAATATAAGACACCAGGGTTCCCACTTAGAGCAGAAAAGGTGCTGTCATAGCCACTCTCTGGTTACTGCTCAGCTTTTCTCCATGGTAATTTCATCTACACCACTCACAGGATGACAATTTTATATCGTAAGTAGTCCCCTGGTAGTGGATATTAATTCATAATAGAGGGAAACAGCAGGGAAAATTTTTTTGTGCTCCTTGCCAGTGAAACACATAAACTGCTCCCTTGAGGCACATACAGTTATATATTAAAACATTAGTGATGGCAGTAGAACTAATAAGCGATATAATATACAATACAACCATATAGAGTATATATTAACAGCCCAGGAGAAGATACTGTGGGTCCCAAAGAAAAGATCCCAGGATAAATAGTGTTATGAGCTTTCTTGTGGGTTTAACAATAAATAAATAAATAAATAAATAAATAAATAAATAAATAAATAAATAAATAAAGCATAGTCTCAGATAGTTGGAATCTTCACTGGGCCTCGCAATTATCTGAGGTCAGATATTTGAGAACCATTTTGCTGCAATTGAAGCATAAAACATAAAACCCTCTATTGTTGTCTGTAAACCATAATAGAGCTGCCAGTAACCAAGGGATGAAATAAATGTTTCCAAAGTAATAGAAGGCATTAAGCTAGATTAGTGGTTTCCATAGTTTCTTAAATGATTCTGTTCCACATGCAAATGTTTCCAATTTTGTTCCCCTAAATGAAAAATGCGCAATGCATCTACTTCAGACTATTAAGAAACACTAATTCAGGAACTATTGAATAGAAGAGACCTTTATATTTTGATAAAGATCTGGTGGTAGTCTTGTATAAAACTAATGCTTTCAAAATCTATTCCTCATAATTTGAGGACCTTAAAATATTTTCCTGGAATAATTTCTTCATGTGGGCAGAGGGAGGGGGGAGGGGGTTGCCATGTTCTTTTGGAACTCCAAAACTACTTGATCCCTAAAGAGGAGGTAAATGGTGGATGAAAAGTCACATGACAAAATACTGGCCCAGCCTAACACAAACTAGATATCGCACATGTGAGGTTGGCAGCTCCATCCACCGTGAGGTGGAGTGACTGTCAAATGGTCCTAGAGAACATCGCACAACAGCTAAGTGGTCTGTTGCGTGTCCATTACAA
This sequence comes from Mus pahari, assembly GCF_900095145.1. Taxonomy (NCBI): domain Eukaryota; kingdom Metazoa; phylum Chordata; class Mammalia; order Rodentia; family Muridae; genus Mus; species Mus pahari. The sequence goes on along the minus strand of NC_034604.1, from coordinate 48,310,572 downwards.
GCTTGAGCCAGCAGGGAGGTCACAAGTGCTGTCCGTGCCAAGACTAATGGTATCATCAAAAATGTTCAAATTGTGCTAGGTCTTCCTAGAACATTTTCCAAAACAAGGTAGTGTTTCTTTTTCAGTAGCCTCAGAGTAGACCAATGCCTTTATAATTACAGCTTTTACCCCAATCCTGTGGATTTCCCCATATTCCCAGCCTCAGGGGAGAGCTGTCTCCTTAGTTCCATCTTTTGCTTCCCTGTAGTGTACTGGCTACAGATATGGGGTGTGTCACAGGTGACTTCAAGTATTCGGCCTCAGTTCTCGGTATTATAGCCACCCAACCATTTTTATTTCCATGTAATTAAATCTGTGATAATAACACCTGCCTCACTGCATTGCCCTGAAGATTAATGAGATCTCTAATTTAGTGTTAAATAGTAAGTATTTGCTATCTGTTAGCTGCCATTATCAATAATACTAATTATTATTAATTAAGCCCCAAACATGTTTGACCCCTTTCCCTTTCCAATTTTAAAGGTCCCAAATGTCTCTTTGTCCCCTGCTCTCTGCTCTGGGTGCAGTAGCTCTGCCCTAAGCTGCAGCAGTCAATCCTGACTACATTTTCCTTGACTAAGTTCTGCCCCATGGCCACCGTAGCTATTTTGTTCTCTAAAGCGCAGATCATGGAATTCCCCTGCTTCATAATCTGTAGGTCCAAAAGTCCTTGGCCCCATCCATGTTGATAAGTTCTTACACTGCATCTGCATCTAGCTGTTCAACCTCCAGCAACATTGCAGAATGTCCTTCAGCGCCTTGACCCCTTTCCTTATGTGAACTGATCTTTTCCCCCCTCTTAATCACTTCACTAGATGTATCAGCTATCTTCCGCTCCCCCAGACCCCTCCAGGATCCACTCTGCATGGCTGAGTCTTTCTTACCCTCCTGGGAGGTTGGCCCAAGATGCAGAAGTCACCTGGTTGTGTTTGTTCTTTGCTTCCCAGTGGGAATTGGACAGCAAGCAGGAGATTTGGGGATAGGAAGAGGTTATCAGAAAGCTTTCCTCTCACCCCCCACCCCAAGCCCCTACTCTGCCAGCTCTTCTGCAGTGAGTGGCAGATTTCCTGAACAGCCCTGGGGAATCTTCTGCCAGTAAAACTCCCAACAGGAGCCCCAGGGCAGCTCTTCCTGCCGCTGCTCTTCAGGCCTTAGAAGGATGCTGCTCCCTGCTTCTCATAATGCCTTCATTAAAGTGTAGCATCTAAAAGCTCCAGCTGACTTGCCAAAATGTGCACCTTCAATTTAATCATGAGAACATGTCAAACACACCTCAGTTTCCAGAAAGAGTCTACAAAATAGCATCCTGTACTCACACAAAAAGATGGAGGTCTTTCCCTCCAAATCTCCAGTCACTCACCTACCTCCGCCTAACACACAGGTACACATCCATAGTCCAAGGAATTTTCTGAGATTCCAGGAGACTGCAGAGACATGACAACTGAAAGTGGTATGAAATCTCAATTGAATTTTAGGCAAATGAAATAAAGGAAAGAAAACCTATAGGATATATTGTGCAATTCACGAAATTTTAAGATTGACTGAACATTAGAAAATAACACTTTAAGTTCTTGAGATTAGTAATTGTATCCTGATTGCTTAAGAAAATATCCTCATTCTTAGCAAAAACCTCACAACAAATTGAGGAAAAATGGATTTGATATCTATAAATTACTCTTAAATGATTTAAGGAATAAAATTATAGGAATACAATTATAGTGAGATTTTTTTTTTGAAAAGGACATAACATGTTCACTATTTGAATTCCACTTACTGATAACAACTACAAAACTCCATTCATTGGCGAATATTCAAATTACTATGAACTTTCCATTACTAACAATAGTTATCAGTCAATAGAGTATTTTTTTTTCAGAAATCTTTAGTCAACCATCAACTCTTTATTTTGGGTTATATTATAGGTACATCCCAGTTATAGCAATCCTTTGAGGACTTGTCCTTAGTGCCTCAGAGGATAGGATGAGCTATAGAGCATGGCTCTATTGAGCTCCAGGATGCAGCCTTTCAACCATATGTGGTGGTTTGAATATGCTTGGCCCATGGGGGAGAGAAGTGGGTACGGTTAGGAGGTGTGGCCTTGTTGGAGGAAGTGTGTCACTGTGGGGGTGGCCTTTGGAGGTCTCCTGTCATGCTCAGGCTCCACCCTGAGCTTCTTCTAGCTGCCTGAGGATGCCAGTCCTCTCCTGGTTGCCTTCAGATCAAGACTCTCAGCTCTTCTAGCACCATGTCTGACTGCCCACTGCCATGCTTCCCATCAGGATGATAACGGACTGAACCTCTGAAACTATAAGCCATCCCTAATTAAATGTTGTCCTTTATAAGAGTTGCCCTTGGTCATGGTGTCTGTTCACAGCAACGAAACCCTAACTAAAACACCATGGCACTTCATTTCTCTCTGTGCAGTGTTGAGGCATTCTCGTCCATGCTTCTTGTGCTGGCTAGGATTATGTCAATTTGACACAAGCTAGAGCCATTGGGGAAAGAGGTCCCTTAATTGAGAAAAACGCCTTCACCAGACTGACCTATGGAACAGCCTGTGGTGACTATGTTTTTCTTGATTAATGATTACTGGGTGAGAGCCAACTCACTGCAATCAGCCCCACCTCTGCTTTGCTGATACTGGGCACTATAAGAAAGCAGGCTGAACAAGCCATGCGGAGTAAGTCAATAAGCAGCACCACTCCATGACCTCAGTTTTGGTTTCTGCCTCCAGGTTCCTGCCTTGAGCTCTTGCTCTGACTTCCTTTGGTGATGGACCTGTGATACAGAACTGTAATCGAAATAAATACTTTGCCCCACAAGTTGATTTTAGTCATGGTGTTTTAACACAACAATAAAAGCCCTAAGACCCTTCTGCAACACTTTACACAGACTTCTAGTAAATCTATCACTGACACTATAAATATTTTCTAAACCGTGGTATGGCATTCTGCCTCTCTGCTGGGAGTGTCTGGACGCCTACAGCACACAGGCCCAGAGAAGGCAGAGCAAAGGCTAAAGGCCTGAATGGAGAGATGACAGCTCATGTTTCCCATCAGGGCATCAGGCACTGCTGTGTGCCAGACTGAATCTCTGAGATTCCTGGGGTTTGAGCTCATGCAACCTCATAGTTCAGAGTTACATTTTTTTTTTTTTTGTCTCTTGTAAGGCTGCATAAATGAAAAAAGCTGCTAGTTAAGTCACTTCTCTTGTTATTCCTGTGTGAAAAGTACAATATTAATTCTTGGCTTCTTCCTTCCTAAAGGTCAGTTCTACTAAGGCAGTGTTCTTGAGCTCTGATATGCGTAAAATCACCAGCAGACATCTTGCTTGGCAAATTCTGACCTCATAGCAGGTCTAGGCAGGGTCTACAATGCTCTAGTTCTAGCCTACTCTCAGGTGATGATGTTGATGTCTGGACCACACTGTGAATAAATAGCCAGAGCCTGAGGCATTCTGGGCTTTAGTTTGATGCCAGTGTGGGCATGATATGATTTCATCAATCAGAGGCAAGCCAGTACTTTAGGAAACCTAATTACCATTAAAAGCCTCTGCATATATTGTGTGGTCAGAAGACCATGGTTTTCCTGGTGTCAAGAGTTAACACTTTCAGTAATCATTCTTTCTAAACCAGACAAACCTTTAATCTTTCATCTGGAAAGGTACTCATTCAAACCAGTGCTCTCTTAAAACCAGAGTATTTAAACACCCAACTGCATCTTCATGGTTTCATAGGAAAGCAGCTTGATCTAAAATAGTCAATTCTGATATCATAGACATGCTTTGGACATTATAACTGAGCAGAAGAAAACACCACCCTCCTACATGCCTAGACTTCCCTCTTCTGCTTCTAGAAGGTTCATGTGGTGGTACTAGATATAGAATTTATCTAGCACAACATATTTCTTAAAAAATTAAAAAGAATCCCTCATCTTCTTAGCCATTTCTAGGTAATAATATACACATTAATGTAGGCCAGGAACAATGTCATAAAACATGACAAGTAGCAACTGCAGAAAAACAATAACAACCAAGTACTCTGTGCTACCAAACACAAAACTAGATATGTCAAAACACAAATAAGAAGGCACAGCAAGAACCTGAGATGAACCCTGGGGACAAAGGATTCTCCATATGCTGTGCTGGAAAATACATTTCCAAGACAAAGCTTTAGTAATAGGAAAAATTCTTTGTACATTTATCATTAGTAATACTACTTATTATGTTTTAACACATTGACTGTTTCTATGAAGCAAAGATTATTTAACTTTATAAAGCAAGAAACAACATATCAGTCCAGAGTCAAAACTTGAATCCCAGACTTTAAAATGCTAAGGTATCCACCACGTAAATCTTCTATGAGCAGAAAATAAAATAAGTTAGCGTGGAAGGCCCCATTGGCTCGTGTCTAGTGCCAGTTCTAGGATGAAGTGTTTCTAGGAGTCATTCTTCCTCCAAGCTACAATGAACACCTTTGCAAAGCTTGCCTTTATTTTTGCCTTTCCCTTAAGGAACTATTGATAAACACAGTCACAATTGAGTAGAAATGACTAGTAAATTCAACAAAGTATTACTGCTAGATTCATAATCACCAGGGAGAGACAACTGATCTTAATCCTCTATTACACTCCCTAAAACAATATGAGGCAAATCCTGCCTAATTCATCCAGACATCCAAAATTCTACCATGATCAATTAGTAGAGTTCATTGTATAGCAATTTCTCTCTAATTGATATATTTCTTCTTGTGGAGGTGTGTGTGTATGGGGGGAGTACTTCTTAAGATCAGAAAGCAAACAACTTACAAGGCTTAAGAAGTTCCTAAAACGTACATGATTCCCAACTCATCCTACCCATGGTTATATAAGCAGTAAGGGCTTCTGGGGGAAGGACACTGATTTGTAGAGCTGATTGCAAATTGAACAACAGCTTTCTTGGATCAGTGCCCGTGCTGGGTTGTGATTTTCAGGGATAGAGCTGTCTTTGAGTCACCCATGCTCTTGGAAAATACCCTTCCCCTACACTCCTGAAAGTAATCCCAATAAATTTATTGATTCACCAACTTGGACTTTTATGGAACCATTGTTTTGGTCCCTCGCTTGTGCCCTACCTGAGTGGGAAGTCATTTGTCTCCATCTCCCCCAAGAAAACGTAACAAATGGATAAATTATTTTACAATATTCATGACAATAAACTCATAGCAGATAAGCTAAAAATGGAGATGAGCTACAGTGATCATGTTCTTTACTTTTTGTGGCCTGTGTTTATTTGTCGTTGGTTGTTATTGTTGCTGTTTCAGTTTTGTTATTATGTTGTGTGTTGTTTGTTGTTTGTTTGTTTGCTTGGGGTTTAGGGGGCAAAGTATTTATTGATAAGAAAAGCACTTTCTAGACAACTGTGCTGAAGATTCCAATTTGCTCCCTGCTGGTAAGGTAAGATGGCATCTTGATAACTAGCTGAGAATATGAAGGAAATGGAACCCGGCAAGTGGATATTTATTGAGAAACTAACAGGTCATGCAGGCTTCTTGTAAGTTCTGGGTTCCCCAAATAAGTTATAAATTAAAAAAAAAATTAATTCAAATGATTTGTTTTCCACAGCCATTAAAACAATATGCCAAACCAAGGAAATATGATCTATAATTGCTTAAGGTACTTATCTGCTGGACATTACTTTTCTATGTATAGATTTTATTAAAATTCAACAATTCTTAAACACCCTAAGTCCAAAGTTGTGCAGGCTTATAATTCCAACACCAGAGGGCTGAGGAAGGAGGGACTAGGGTAGGGTGAGCGTGAGGCCAGTGGGGCTAAAGAATAGATTCTGTCTCTCTAAGTGAGAGCTTCTTTTCCTAATTATTGTTATATATATATATATATACACGCATGTATGTACGTGTATGAACAAACCTAGAAATACAACCTAGAAATACAATTTGCTGAGCATACCCAGAACACAGGACATCTGAAGGGTAGCTTATGAGGTGTGAGGAAAATGATAATAAAAGTGAGAGTTAGAAAGAAGCCTTTCCATAATTGATGAATCCAGTTACTACGATGCAGTCTCCTTTTGAAATGGAGCGATTTGGGAGGCCCATACTAACATCTTCCTGGCCATTAGCAAAGCTTTGAGAATTTCAGTGGCTGTTTTGTTCTCTTTCCTCCTAAGGATGGAAACAAAACTGAGGGATGGTCATGGAAAGGCTGTTTTTCTGGCTTCTTGGCAAGCTGACTCAGAATAGCAAACTGGAGACCACGGCTGCTGGCTCACCGCTCAGCTCAGAACTCCAGTCATGGAGACGGTCTGACCAGGATTCAGTGCATAGTTATTTACATTCATCATCAGTAACTGCGTTCTTTGTACCAATATTCAGCAGAGGGTACGAAAAGATGACGAGTATTTAAACTCACATTGATGAGGATTCATTATTGTCAGGCCTAGGCTTAATGAATGGGAAGAACAGAACAAACGTACACATGGGGGCTCACACATCAATCATAGAAATATTCAAGTTACAATCTACCTAGCCACATCGTCATGTGACCACCTGCTCTCCCACACTTCGCCACACTGCCAAGAAAGCCAAGCTTGTGTGTGGAATCCCTCCATCTTGTCCAGCTTGCCACGGGATCACAGCAGCACACTCAGCGCCAGCGGCACACTCAGCACCAGCCCTCCTCTTTCCTCTCTGCTCTTCCATCCCATCTGCCACTCCATCTGTGCCCACCCCCCCTGCAACAAGGTCTAACCATGCTTCCTCTGACTGCAAATTGCCAAGCCTCTGTGAGCAGGGGTGAGCTGACTCACATACGGGTGAGTGAGGGTCTAGCGTTAAGAGGGTAGAAGGGAGGAAACGCTTTGGGCCAAGGCAGTCAGCTACCCAGGGTTGGCCTCTGAGGGTACATATCCACTACAAATCCAGAGTAGGACCCTGGGAGTAGGGTGGGGGCCTTTGCAGAGTTCTCACAGAGGGGAGTGTTTGTACTGTACCCATTCCTTCCAGATGCCGAAGTCCTGCCTTCTGAGGGAATATTTAGGCTGAGATGAAGTCAGGACGGTGGGCTCTGAGATTAGGGTGAATTCTCTTAGAGGAAGCATCTTCTCTCTCCACCAATGAGATCAATAAGCAGGCCCTTCCTCTCCCTCAACCAATCGAGGGCACAAATGGCCTGCACAATTTCCTTGAACTGCCTACATCCGTAATGTCTTACTTATGCATAAATGATTGCAAGTAGAAACCTAACATCTCCCAGCTTAACCTGTAATAGAAATAAAACAGGAAGATTAATCAAAACAACCAACTGAGTTATAAATAAATCCAAAACTTCCAAACTTTATATGAAGGCAATTTTGTCCACCATGGCACTTGTATTTCTATGGAAAAGGACAGCAGAGGCTTTGCATATGGTCATCCGTCCACACAATCCTGTCAAAGACTGGCACAGTGTGTGTTTTCATGGCTTATTTTTTAAGATCAAAACTAAGGTTCTGAAACACAAATGATGGGCCCCATTGCCCCAGTTGATGACACCCCAGCCGGCCCAGTCTTCCTTTTGAATCTCCAATTCTCCATCCCAGTTCAAGCTGAGAAACTGTGCACCCAAGGGACTTTCCCTAAAACCCAGCAAGAAATGAAGAAAAATATTCAAAAGCTGCCCTTTTCATAAGTATTTTTGATATATAATAAATATTTAATTTTTCATTGAATTAGAAGAGTGAACTAGGCTATGCGGTCATCCGTTTCAATTTGCCTGTGGATGCACTCCTCTCTCTCAAAGAGCCATCAGAATTTTAATAGGGAGCTTGTCCTGCTCCTTCAGGGGTGAGCACAGGCCCTCACTTACAGCTCCACAAATACCCCATCACCCTACGTTTGTGAATTCAAACGCTAAACGGGTCTTCTTGCAGCTTTTGAGGCTGTCTCTCCTTGCTCAGCATTGCTTAGATTTTTAGTTTCTTTCCTCATATGGCTTTTCCTTCCAGCCCCTCTCCTCTACCTTGCAGCCTGGAATCTTTGTTCCACACTTGTGACAACAAGGGCGGGGTATGTTTCCTTGGCCGACAGCCACCAAACTTGAAACACTTATTTACCAAAGCCCTTGCAGTTTCCACTCTTGCCATTTCGCCACATCTGTGGTTGATGTAGGAAGAACAAAGCTCAGAACATGTGCTCCTGCTATGAGACACACATCGGTGCCTCCCAAATTTCCCTTCGCCTTCACCCCACCCCCAAATGTCGCTAAGTTGCTTCCACATCCATAGTCTCTCTCATTCAAGAACTGATTTCCTATCCTTTAAAGCTTTTAACCTGGACAGTTTACCTTGATTCAGAACAGGTGTGTAGAATATTTCTCAAAGTGGAAATCCCATGAACGTTAGATATGCCATGATCCCAAGTGTCGGGATCAAAGAGTTCTGCAGCCAGCTAGGAGAGGTGCTGTGGGTGTGGTTTCCTTAACCCTCCAGTTTTGTCAGAATATCTTACACCCGTACAAAAAGAAAAAAAAAATCACACTCCGTGTTATCATGTGGATTAATTGTGACAGTATTGTACTTGGAGCCTAATAATTGTTCTAGAAGTATTATCTAGCTGGAGACACTCATGAATACACATTTCTTACAGCAATTTGGAAGGAGACTCGTGTTAGATACAATGTAAAAGAGAGGAAGTAACAGCTGTGGGGTACATAGTATCATAGTATAAGCCCAGAACCTCCGTTATATAGCCAATAGTGCAAATTGATACCCCCACAACTAGCACACTGTAAAATAGCTCTAGAAACTGCCATGCTTAAATGGCATGATGAGGACTGCACTGAGGTGGTGTTGGTGTAAGAAGTAGGTAAGGTTGAACTTCGTTGCCCTTACTTAACTCAGCTCCCCCACCCCCGCCAGCCCAAGTCACAGTACAGAATCTTTAAAGCAGGCGCCCAGGCTTTGTCCTATAATAATGGAAAGAGGGTATCATCTACACTGCCCATGAGTGTTTAGCTACCAAAGTAATACTAACACGACACTTTTCATCCAAAAAGGGAATTATTGTGTTGACAAAATTATGAGGTTGTGGGTGGAGAGGGGAGCTGTCACTTGGCATGGCTGATTCCAGGTGCTGTAATGATGTTCTGAATAGGTGGATGCTTGGCTCTGCCTTGCAGGCAGACTTCCTCGCAGGACTGAACACTCACAGACCTGGGCTGACAGCTTCACAGCTCAGGGGTTGTTGTTGGAAGATTTTCCTGGGAAGAGGCCAGGATTGAGTCTCGTTGGACCAACTCGGGGCAGGCTCTCACCCTTGAATAGAACATACTGGCTTGGAAGATGAACTATGCCAAGTGACTAAGCATCTGCCTACCTCAGGCTAAAGGCAGGTTTAAGTTTTCCGTATCTGAGATTTCTGGATAGAGGATGAAAAGAGGTTTGCCAGAAAGAAAAATCAGTCTGCTGGAACCAGAACAGAGGTCTCCAATAGGACAGCAGATGCACATTACATGGGCTTTCACGGTCTTTGAAGGACTGAGATGAGCAGAGATGGAGCAGAACCTTGCTAGGCTCCACGGGGAGAGGGAGAGGGAGATTAACAGCTGCTTCATTTGGATACAGCTGTGCGTGAGGGACAGGGCAGCAGAGATCAGACTAGAAAAGTGGGCCAGCTCCAGGAGTCAGGAAGGACCAAAGGAGGAAGCAATTCCTGTGTGGCTGAGAAATGTGGAAACTATTCAAATGTTCTGCTGTTGTACGGGCGTGCTTGTCTAGGTGCGAAGAGTCACTTAAAAACATTGACATTTGTTGTATTCCCCAATCCACATCTTGGTCCAGGCTTGCTAGAGACAACTTGGTTCAGCTCCAGTTCGTGTGAGCAGGCATACCTCAAAGCCTGGAGACTGAGATCATCAGAAGGTTCTCTCACTCACTCTGGTCTGCTGGTTGATGCCAGTCATTGGTTCCACCTTAGCTGGGACTATGGCTAGAACTCATTCGTGTGATTTACCCATACAGCCGCTTGGCTCCTACAAGTCATGGTGTGTTGGCACCAAGAGGTAGCAAGCAGAACCTCTAGCAGCTTTTCTCACTTAGCCCCAAAAGAGTTGTTCTCAGGACTGTGGTAAAGGACTAACTCACACTGGCACTAATTTGTGGTCCTCCTGACTTTTCAGTTGGCCTAAATACTCTGCAGGCTGAAAAACACATGATTCTACCTGAAGGAACCGCCAAGCTGTAAACCTTAAAACCAATGAAAAGGGATGCTATGGTGCTTGCTGCAGAATATTTGATCATATTATGAACCCCGAGATTGTGTTATTTACTGGGAAAACCGAGTTTTAGTTATGGTGTGGCTCAGCCTGGGCCAACACCTTTAATCCAAGAGCTTTCTGCTTGGCTATTGTAAACAGGATGAAATACAATCAACGGTAGGTCAAGAGGTGGCACAAGCAACCAGTTAACTGGAAGTGAACACAGGATTACTAGGAAAAGACCATAGAGAGTAAGAGGATGTATGGAGGATGGATAGAAAGACACTCAGGAAGTAGAAGGGAGGGATATGGAGCTGGAAGGAGATTTATTTGAGATGGGTTGGGAGAAGGGCATTGCTTCTAGGGTGTTGGCTGAGGAGGAAGGTCAGTTGGGTGCTTTCTCTGCCTCTTGGAGCTAGCAGGCTTCCACCCCAGGATCTGGCTCCAAAGTCTTCATTGGTTAAAAAAAAAAAAAAAAAAAAATGGAACAATTGAGATTTTGTTCACAAACAACAGGTGCTTTTAATAAATAATAGCAAATTCTCCTCGTGGATAAGACGGTATGACTTGATGGAAGAAATCACTCCATCCCTTTACACAGTATTTAGGAAGTTAAACTAGAACTGCAAACAGTGTGCTTGTCACTGCTCATACACACTGGCTTATTCAATGAAGGAATGACACTTTTGTCAAAATAAAAAGATCAAGTTGATCTAGTGATAGCCAATACAAATGCAACTAAGATCAAGGTCAGCAAATAGCAGTTACAACCGTAGTGTTCTAGTGACTGTTCTATATAATCACATACAGATACGTGGTATACATAGCTAGATCTGTTTTCTTAAGAATAGTTCAGATCATCTTTTAAATGAGATCAGTTTTTATCTTTAGTTGCGATGTTGTTGGGTGACTTACAAGTCTTTGAAATTGATGTTTTAAAAAAATGCTTTCAAAGATGATTTTTCTGGGAAAATATACATAGTTCTAATTAATTTCTTAGTGTAAGTGTAGCTCTAGATATTTCACCTTCATTTATTTATTTGGGGGGGGGGCATACATGTGTGTGACACTCACAGAGAACAGAAGAGGGCCTCATATCCCCTTAAGCTGGAGCAACAGGCTGTTGTAAACCACCCAACATGGTTGCTGAGAACTGGTCCTCTGAACGAACAGCCAGTGCTCTTAACCACTGGTTCATCTCTTCAGCCCCACATTGCATCCTTTTGTTAGATCATCCATAATCATTTACCCCCCTCATTCAATGTGTTCAAAACATGATTTTCAATGGATATATGAGATTGCTAAGACTAGACGGATTGTAACTTAGCTAATATCACAGAAGATTTATATTATTTGTAGTTGCTTTGTCTTATGAGTAATAGGGTGATAAACGCTTGTCTTTAAAATGCTTCTCACTGTGTCACCTTACCAGAGCCCGGATATTCTCTAAAAATTAATGAGGGTAACAGAAGCAAGATATGTATTTAGTATGATCTAGATATTTATCTAGTATGATCTAGTTTAGGTGATAGCTTCATTAGATCTGGACTCAACTAAGAGACTCTTCTCTGGGTGGGTCTGTAAGGATATTTCCTGGAGGGACTAAACTTCTGGTTTTATCCCGAATATAAGGCCCTAAGAGAAAAGGTACTTTTGGGCTTGCTGGTCTTGAACCCTTGCTGGTGAGTGCATCTACTCAGCTTCTGTCACTGCCATGCTGCTGCCACTCCCTGCCTTCATTGACATCAGATACCAGTTTCTTTGACCTCTTCCTACATGGACCAAAGACCAGCAGCTCTTGAGGAATACTCCAGGTCTTCAGTACCAGATTAGAACTGCTGAAGCATCTAACTAAGAGGACAGAGCAGCAACTGAGTTCTCTCCAGTGTGAATTAAAAAAGAAGCCATTATTAGACTCTCTAGCCCATATCATGTAAGCCAATGTAATAAATTGGTATCAGTTCTGTCCCTCTAGAGCAGTGGTTCTCAACCTTCCTAATGCTGTGACTCTTTAATACATCCCTTATGTTGTGGTGACCCCCCCACCCATAAAATTATGTCTTTGCTACTTCATAACTGTAATTTTACTACTGTTATAAGTCATAATTGAAATAACTGATGTACAGGATATCTGATATGTGACCCTTGTGAAAGGGTCATTTGACCTCCCCAAAAGTGGTCATGACCCACAGGTTGAAAACTGTTCTAGAGAACTCTGACTAATGCACTCGGTATTGATGTCTTATTGAAAACTTCCAACAGAAGTTATCAGATATCCTGTACGTCAGATATTTCAAAATACACAAGTTTATTATCTTATATTTCTAAAGATCAGACGTCCAGATGGAGCTCACTGAACTAAGATTAAGGTTTGGGATTCATTCTGAGAATCCCATGCTATAGTGTGAACTTGTCTTTTCCTACTATGCTGATAGACAGGAAGATAGATAGATAGATAGATAGATAGATAGATAGATAGATAGATAGATAGATAGATAAGTAGATAGATAGATAGGTAGGTAGGTAGGAAGGTAGGTAGATAAGTAGATAGATGATAGATAGATAGATAGATAGATAGATAAGTAGATAGATAGATAGATAGATAGATA
>NC_034604.1:48272940-48297607 GCF_900095145.1 Mus pahari | reverse complement strand
ATAGATAGATAGATAGATAGATAAGTAGATAGATAGATAGATAGATAGATAGATAGATAGATAGATAGATAGATAGATAGATAAGTAGATAGATACATACATATGTTTTTAATTCTGACAAACAGACTCTAGAGACATTTATAGCAAGTGAATTTTTAAATAATATGGAATAAAAAGCATCTGTATGCTGCTTTCCTTCTTAAGAGTTCAGTTGTCTGTTCATCATTGCCTATGCTTTTAAATGAACTTTCTGGTCAGTTTTAATTCATATACTTTTAAAATATTTTCCATTCCAATAGTCATGAAAATGAAAATAATCTTAGGTTGTGTTACTCTCAATAACATTCTGGACTCCTTTATTAGGGACTTGAAACTCAGAATTACAAAACAGGCATCATCCAAGCCAGTGGTTATCTTCCTTGTTATACTGCTCCAAGTCTGTGTTTTATTCTAAACTGAAGTCACGTGACAAGTTGCTACTGTTCTGGTGTCTGTACCAACCCCCGGCCTTCTCCTTAAGTAAGAGCTTCTCAACCAAAGGTGCTCTGCCCCTCAGTGAAGACGACCCGTGATATCTAAAAATCATTTTGGTTCCCCCAATTAGGTGGGGGAGAATGCACTACTGGGATGGTGGGCAGAGGCAGAAGCAGGAACGTTTGGAAGCATCTTACAATGGTAAGGAACCTCCACTCACAAACATTAACTATCATAATATTATTTTTGTTTCTGTCCCAATATAATTGATAGGAAACGAATACAGGAATGCTAACTATTCATATTTGATCGTTATGCATTTTATACAAGTACCTAGGCATCATATAGCATTCCATGAGGATGTGTAAGTCCTAAGTGTCAATTAAAATCTTGTAAAATCAGAGCCAACAAGATGGTCCAGGAGGTAAAAACATGTTCTGTACATGCATCACAACTTGAGTTTGATTTCTAGAAAGCATACATTTATACAAGTGCAGGCACACACACAAAACGTTTTTTTATTATGACATTATTATCTGGGTCATTGAGATGGCTCAGTGAGTTAGGGCATTTGTCTCCGAGCCTGTTGGCCTCAGTTCAATCCCTATGATAGGAAGAAAATAGACTCCCACAGGCTGTCCTCTGACTTCTGCACATGTGTCATGGCATGTGTGCACCCAGATTCTCCATACATACAATAATAGATGTCATTAAAATGTTGTCAAACATAACGTATCATTGGGAATGAATTAAAAGAAACTTCCTTTGACTATTTTAACTACAACCAGAATTAAAAATTGAACCTGCAGCTTAGACTTTATTCCTTCAAAAATTCTTTATCACTGCAACAAAATATAACTGTAATGAAATAAAACCTCCGACTAAACCCCAAACTCAACACCAGGAAAAGTGGGAAAGGCCAGTGAGTGGTGTTCACATCTAGAGTTTTCATTTCTTTCGGATTTTATAAGTGACCTCAATCAGTCCCTTCTTGGTGAGCCTAGAAGATTAACCATAACATGTCTCATTTTCTGGTCAGTGTGTACATGGTCTACCTCAGCCCTTATAATCACCCAGTGCACATACATACCCCCATACTCTAACAGTAGCAGCAGAGGTTAATTTCTCAAGTCACATCCTGAAGTGTAAAGAAGCTGGGTGTGTTTCCTAGTCTCATGTCAACTTGACAAAAGCTAGAGTCGTCTGAAAGGAGGGACCCTCCACTGAGACAATGTCTCCATAAGATCTGCCTGTAAGGCATTCTCTTAATTAGATTAAGATGGAGAGAGGTCATCTGAACCCTAGGTTGGTGGTCCTGGATTCTATAACAAAGCAGGCTGAGCAAGCCAGGAGAAGCAAGACAATAAACAGCATTCTTCCATGGGCTCTGCATCAGCTCCTACCTCCGGGTTCCTGCCCGCTTAAGTTCCTGTTCTGACTTCCTTCCATGATGAACAGTGCTGTGAGAGTGTAAGCTGAATAAACCCTCTCCCCCACCCCCAGATTTCTTTAGTCATGGTGTTTAGTCCCAGCAATAGGAACCTGAGATGTATTTGGTTTAAAAATATAAAAGACTGACATACATCTTTCCTATTTCTGTGAGATTGGGAGGGCTCAACAAACCTATTTCCTCATTGAAAGGAGATCTGATATTCCATGTGGCTGTCCAATGGGGGAAAGAACAGAAGTTAGCTGGGAATGAAGAGAAAGATGTCTTGACTTTCTTCTACCACTGGGCCACTTGTGATTGACAGAGCCAAGAAGCCATTTAATCTTTTTTTTTTTTTTTAACCTACCTTGAATAAACAATGATGGCTTTAAGTTCTGCCTAAACATGTGGAGTGTTTTAAAACTGCTATTGAAACTTATTAGGAAAATAGGTGTTTTGTAGATGATAGTTTTAAATTTGTAGAGAAAACACAGACTAACGTGACTGACAACTGTTAAAACACAACATTCACTTCCTTTGTACCATGTGGTCTTTTTCTTCCTTAACTCCAGTGGTCTATCGTCCTCTTTAGTCTTCTACCTATTGACTGGTTTATTTTCCCATCTCTGGAGAAAAAGCTCCATTTATCCCCTGTCTTCTCCTTCTCTGTTTCTGTCCTTCAGTGAATGTAACATTCTAATCTTTTAGGACCCTAACCTAGACATGCATGACATAGACATGAGTTAATCAACCAGTCTCCCTTTTCTCTCTTCCTACTGTTTGCAGTAAAAATTTGCTCTGACTTTCCCCTGTGGTAGTTTAGTATATTTTCTTTATACCACCTCCCTGATATTTTAGCATATAGGCTTCTAGGGTATCCAAAATTGATAATTGAAAGGCAAGTTTTCAATGTGAGGATTTAACTCCAATGGAAACTCAACACATACTCGTCGAAATGGCAAAAAGCATGAAATTCTAGTACTAAAAAGGTAATGCAGCCGGGCGTGGTGGCGCACACCTTTAATCCCAGCACTTATGGGGCAGAGGCAGGCAGATTTCTGAGTTCGAGGCCAGCCTGGTCTACAGAGTGAGCTCCAGGACAGCCAGGGCTACACAGAGAAACCCTGTCTCAAAAAAACAAACAAACAAAAAACCAAAACCAAACCAAAACAAACAAACAAACAAACAAAAAGGATAATGTGATAAGAGGTAATGCAGCTTCCCCAAAATAAGCAAATTCAAAGTCTCTACTTGGTCAAAGGTGGATAGAAAATAAAACCCATTAAAGGGAAAAAATGTCCAAAAATAAATCTACAATAAATTTGAGGTCCAACATCCAATAATATGGAAGTTGCATAGCTGAGACTAGAGCTGGAGAGAATGCCCTGAATCTTCACTTCTTTGTCTCCAAACCACATCAGCACATGTTCTGCTTTTGGTTTGAAATCATTAAATTTCTTTATCCTATTCTATATCATTAAGTAAATAAATATTAAAGTGGAATCAAGGTACCTCAGTAACTAGAAAGATCTCCGCCAGCCTCCCCATTTCCTGAACGATGCTGTCCCTGTCCATTCAGCACCTCTGAGGAACCCCAAGATCTCAACCCCGCAGTTCTCACTTGGTGCTCACAGTTTTAGAACCCCATCTAGCTTCCTCTGGGTGTCTCATTCCATCCCCCACAACAGGCTTTCGCATACAAGGAGCCCACTGTCTGTCAGACACTGCCTCTTCAATTTTGCCCTACACTAGTCCCTTCATATCCTACCACCTTCCCTACGTGTGTCTGCAAGTCCCCTCCTGACCCTTTTAGGAAGATGGGAGACTGGAGGCTCTAGCAGGAGTTTCCATGGGAGCCTGTATTTGTGCCCCGAAGCTGTGGAAACAAATACCATAAACTGAGTAATTTAGCCATAGAGACTGACTGTCCCACTGTTCGAGAGTCCAGACATCTGGGAACAAATTATTAGCAAGGCATGGCATCTGTTGGGTCTGTTCCAGTTCTCTCTCTTACCTTTTCATGGTTACCTGGCTTCCGACAATATAACTTTCATTTTTCCAAAGCATTCTGTGAGTGTGCATATGTATCCAACTATTCTTGAAACAAAAATAATAGAGATAGCAACTCTCCAGGAGTAGGACACTACCCTCCCCCACTGTGACCTCATCTTCATTAATTATATCTGCAACATAGTATTTGCAAACATGGTTTTATTTGCCCCACTGAAAGTTAGTACTTGAAAATTAAGAGTTCTTGGTGGGTGGTTGGGGGAGATACAATTCATGAGGAGAGCCTTACAACACAAGGACCTCAAAGTTATGTGCTCTTATAGACGGATGCTGCTGGCTGGCCCCTCCACAAGTCACATTCTGAAAATGTGTGGACAACCGGAGAATGATGACATTGGATCTCGGGGTGCTAGCTTAGAAGAATTTTCTTTTTTCTTCTTCCCATTGGAGGTCTAAGGGTCACAATTATCACTTATAAACCATGTCACAAAACCCATCAGATCCCTGAATTTGGACTTTCCAGCATCTAAAACTGTGAGCACTAAATTTCTGTTACAGCAGCTAGGATAGACAAAGACATGGAAAACCAATCCCTCCACTTGCGTGCATTGCATTCCAGGACCCCACCCCCACCCCTACTCCAGGCTCTGGCCTGGCTCCTGTCCAGTCCCATCCCCTTTGTCAGGCAGTGATCAAGGGAAAGGTTCTACTCACTTTCAGTTAGCCCTGATGCTTCATTTTCTACAGTCCATTTAGCTATTTCTGCCTATTTACTGATTCTTAAAAAAAAAAAAAAAAAAAAAAAAAAAATGTTGTACAAATGGGGCTTATTTCAGTTAAATTCAATTTGCTTTCAAGTGAATATTAGATAACTCTGACTCTTAATCTGCCTTTATAGACAAAATTCATTTAAAAGCTTCTGGTGGTAAGAGATTCCACAGGCAGACCATGACTCACATTTCCAGGGGGTGGGGATCTTGGTTATTTTCGGTTCTCAGCTAAGCACAGGCATCCTATTGTTCCTGGCTGTTGGGTTTCCTCTGCCTTCTTATTGTTCCAGTTCATTGTTTCTACACCAGGGTTCTTTGAATCTATTATAACCCAAATCACTCCAACCTGCCTGGTTAACCCATCTATGCAACTTAAGACACTTTTCTGTTTCCTCCAAAGGCCTCTGAACCAAACTAAATCTACAAACACCGCGATTCCCTCAGTCCTTCCTCCCTCTTTCAAGTCTCATAAGGCAGCCTCAACTCTCATCTTCTGTAATTTTGGGTTTGTGAATAAACTCAAAGACCTTAGGTAGAATAACTAATTTTTTTTTCACTAACTTCCCTACTGGCCTTGAATATACTTTTGATTTTTTTTTCTTTTACAAACTATATTCATAATCTATTGCTGTATTTATGCCGCTGACACGGACGTTCAGCTTTTATGATTCTGTTTTATAAGCCATCACTGTAGTGAAGGCTCAGATGTCTGACATTTCAGAGTGTGTATCATGACACATAGAGAGTAGATATACAGGAGTTACCATAGCCTCTGTGCTTCTTATACATTGTTGGATTCTAGTTCAATTCTATACAGAAATGCATTGGAAAAGACAGTCTGTGCGTTGTTAGCAAATTCTGCTGTGTCCTGCTGTTATGCCCCAAACTTAAAGATGACCACTGTAGTACTTGTAGACTGAATAACTTTGAGAAAATGTATAAAAATTTTTTGAATCCTAAGTTACTATTCTATAATCCTATATATTTTCTATCCAACTCCAAGTACTAGCAGTAAATAAGATTAAACACAATACTATATCCCAAGAGTCCCTGTAGTCCAAACATCTGTCAGAGAAGCTCACTTGCATTATTTATGGATAATTTCCCAAAGGGTACTGAGACTGCCCATTCGATCCTCTATTCATCTTACTAAAAACTCTATAATCTATTCCCACATCCAGCCGAATTGCCAGAAAACTCTGTGTGCTTACATCCCAATACTCTTCCCCAGAAATGATGCTTTGGTGAGCGGCATCAGTGCACATAGAAAGACACCACGGGAGCCTTACACAAACCATGGCTCTCCTGCACCAAGCCTTTAGCTGAGGAGGATGCTAAGTGCTTTATAGCATCCTCCTTAAAAGCACCCAGAGGAGAAATCATTCTTACTGGCAAGAATAGCCTGGCTTTTTCTGAGCAATTGTTTTTGTGTTAGGTTTATGGGCATTCTAAGACATGGAGCCAATCATGTTTTTTGCCTGTAGTGCTGGTTCCTAGGGAACAGATAGCTGTGTGCCTCACCTCCCATGGGCACACAGAACATGTTCAGGGGCTACGGCTACGGCTCACTAATAGTCCTCACCCTGCTGGTTCTTATTGCTTCATCTCACCCTTCTTAATTTGAATGTATTATAGCTTACACTTTTAAATCTCCCCTTAAAACATGGTTTATAACAGGTGGGGAAGATAAATGGCTTGATGGGTAAATGCAAGGACTTGAGACAAGCCGCGAATTCCATTCCTTTCTATTCCATGTTACTCCGTCCCTCCCAAGTCTGGAACTGGTTCATATAGATTAATGGAAGGCAAGAAGAATGGCTAGTTGCCAGCTTTGACACCTGTCTGTCCCCAGCACTGGACGCTTCACTGAGTAAGAAATGTCACAGTACCTTGGCATCTTCCAGTCTATGCCAAGAACACTGAGGTCAATGAGATTGAGGACAATTGTGAATAATGCCATCTCGGCAGCTCCACGGGATATCAGTAACGTTTCTGTGTTGTGATGTCTGGATTCAGAAGCAAATCACATCAAACTGTTCTATTAAAATCCAGGTTCCATCAAGTAACTTTGGGTATCAAGCGGGGTAGCCACCCTGTTTCCTCCATCTCAAAGATGTGGCCGTATACAAGGCTTGTTATTTCGGCCCTTAATTTAGGCACACAAGTATTTCAACACTCACTTTTTTTTTTTTTTTTTACCTTTCATAAACAAAAGATATAGTTTTCTTCTTTATATCAACCACCAATAGTGTCCTATTATAACAAAAACACTGGAGGAGTTATTCTGGGTCATTTCCCTATTTTGCTTTCTCTCACTGTGATAAAACACAGCCCGAAAGCAACGTGGAAAGGAAAGGGCGTATTTGTCTTTCATGTCCTGATCACAGGCCATCATGAAAGGAAGTCAAGGAAGGGACTCAAAGAAGGAATCTGGAGGCAGGAACTGAAGCAGAGGCCACAAAGAAACCCAGCTTTCTCTGCAGGATACCTTTCTTATATCTGCCAGCACCACCTACTCAGGAACAACACAGCCCACAGTAGGCTGGATCCTCTTGCATCAATCATTACTCAAAAGCATGCCCCGCAATTGGATTTATAGGTAATCTGATGGAGTCAACCCCTCAACTAAGAGTTCTTTTTCCCAAATGAATCCAGTGTGGGTTAAGTTAACAAATAAAACAAAAACAACAAGAATACACATACACAACAAAACCAACTAACCATCTCAGTCCTATAGACTTATTCTAAAAAAAGTTAAACAACTTATTGTCCACGTGAGGGGCTTTCTATATTAAAATAATACTGTTTTCTTTCTGTATTTAAACAGCAATATCAAAATCATAGCCAATAGCTGTGTACCGATTGGCACATCCTTTGGAAATAAAGTGCTGTCAAAATGTGATCAGCCCCCTGTTTCATTTTATCAGACTCTACAGAATATCTGGGACTTTGAGGTTCTTTGAATAGGTTTGACATTCAGAAAGCATCTACAGAGAGACAGGCTTGAGAAGGCTGTCCAGCAGCTGCAGCCTCCCAGGCATTCGAGGAAACGCGGAAAGGGCAACTCTATGGCTTTTCCTCCACCTCTAGCTCTCAGACGAACAACCTGGCAGTTTAGAAGCAACAAAATATCCAGGGCACTAAGTTCATGACAGGGTTATTCTACAACTTGAGCTATTCCCTGAGGAGTCAGCTGGACTCAGGCCCAGTATTAAATGCTGGGCCTTGGAGTCTGATGGGATAGATCTCCCTCAGTTACTCTGGGTATGATCACCCCAGTCTCTGTCAACAAAGCAAGATGGCATAAAACTTTACCAGCTCACCAGGAAAGGCTAACATTATCCAACACCGAGGTTTATTATCTCTATCACCAAAGAATACAAACCAGCGATGGTTAGTTTTGGCTGTGAATTTGGTTAGTTGTAAAGATGTGTCGGCCATTAGTAAAGCACTCTGGGAATGTGCCTATCTTTGATGATTTCAGAGACATTTATAATTCTCTCTGAGGTTGTCAGCTTAATGAATGGTTGAATCTATGGATGGAGTCCAAATTTGAAGAGATTGGTAGGGGCTAGTGGAATTGTGAGGGCATGGCCTGAAAGAGGTCAGAAGGTCAAAGAGAGCCATGTCTCTGTGGACGTGTATCTTGGCCTGACCCATTCCTCTCGCTGCACTGCTTAGTTTCCTGTCTGTCATGACATAGGCTACTCAACTATATGGGACTAAACCACACTGGACTAAAACTCTTGAAACTATAAGCAAAGTAAATCCTTTTAGTTTAAGCCATTCATGTTGGGTGTTTATCTCACCAATGAACAAGTACCTAACTCAAGAACCCAATAATGTTCTGACAAAAGCAACCAGTTCTGAGGAAGAATTTTTGAAAAAACGGCTCTGCTTTTCATCATTAGCCTACTTAACATAACATAAATACCCCCACCATGGCTGATTACAAGCTTTCAACATGGTATCTGACTGTGAAGTCAGAAGATAAATACATTCACCTCTGGGCAGCCAGGCTACCTCCTGCACATTCCCGCTGGGACCCACCCACTCAGACACTTTTAAAGATGTGAGAGAACATTGGAGGTTTTTCTCATGGTCCTGCTTAGTGGAACCCATCTTTCTGCAGACCCAAATACTATACTGTCTGTCCTGCCTCAGAAATCAACTCATTCACGCCCCATATAAGAGTACTGTTGTGGACTCACATTAAATGATAAGATAATCAACTACTGGAGAAATTTCTTCTCTCTCTCTCTCTCTCTCTCTCTCTCTCTCTCTCTCTCTCTCTCTCTCTCTCTCTGTGTGTGTGTGTGTGTGTGTATGTAATAACGAGCCTCTCATCTGAGACAACTGTTCAGAATGCACAGTTTTAGCTCCAAGGTCTCTAGAGTCAGATTTTCAGAGAAGATGCAACTGATCACCGTGAGGGGAGGCTTGGCACCTACACTAGGAAAGCTGGGAAACCATTAAGTCACATTCCCACAGGATTTGTCAAAACCATCCCTCTCTCCTTAACCGCTCAGAGCTCAGGGAGAAGAGAAGCTCTTCTCTTACCTCAGCTCCCACTAGTTTTCACGACTCACCTGTGTCTCCACTGATGACACATCAAAAATGAATTCAAATCATTTCTTCTGCTAATGCTGCCCCTCAATCACTTACAAGTGATAGAATTATAAGCAAGCAGTGCCTGGCATGTATTTATACTTTTATCTTTCTGTACATTGCATCTGTATTTTATTTTATATATAATACACTGTATATTCTATATTACATTTACAGTGCATTATATGACTATTATGTGAATGCTGTATTGTATATTAAAGAGAACCCTAAAAAGACACCAGAATTTAAAACTCCTATTTAAATAGGGTGTGTATGTTTTTCACTGTCCAAATTCAACTTATTACACAAAGGCCAGGGGTTTCTTTCTCTCAAGTTCTTAGACTCCTCATGCCTCTCAGATGATATTTATGTGCGCAGCTTGAATGACTTTCCAGAGGCCACAGAAGAAAATAAAAATGCCCAATAACATCAGGAATTCCTGTAGCTTGTCCCTCCATTCTCATTTCTTATTAAATATATATTTTTAGGTTGGAGCCTGGGGCTCCAACTGGATGGGTTCCCATTACTCAGTTCTCCACAAGATGGTAGAATTTCTCAGATTCAGGGACATTCCAATTATGTACCTGCCTCTAATTAATCTTAGAAGTCATCATTTTTCTTTCACCAACAGCACCTATACCCACTGAAACATCCTTGAGGTTTTAGTACCTGGGAAAAAGTCCAATACACCCAACCCCTGTTTCTTC
Source organism: Mus pahari (assembly GCF_900095145.1). Taxonomy (NCBI): domain Eukaryota; kingdom Metazoa; phylum Chordata; class Mammalia; order Rodentia; family Muridae; genus Mus; species Mus pahari. Next base: position 48,287,609 of record NC_034604.1, on the reverse strand, counting down.
TAAGACGAGACAGAGTGAGCAAGGAGACGGTTTGACTCTTCCCCACAAATCTCCCATATACAAACTCCACCTCCCAGTATTCTCCAACATCCCATAAGCTATAAATAAGTAACAGCTCAGCATACGATTCAGCTTGGGACGGTGCTGAAAATGAAAGGTACTGAAAATAAACAAATAAAAATGGAGTTGATCTGCAGCAGGTATAAACTGGGGTGACCCTTGGAGACATGTGGTCTCCCTCACCATAATTGTCTCACCATCGGCCACTTTCACTAGTTGTCTCATGCAGGCCATTCCTGCTGAAAGCAGTCAAATGGATTCACTGGGATCTCTGGTTGAGACGACAATTTTTTAACTTTATGCTCCCTCGGGGACTGTAATTCTGCAACTCTTCTATCTCCACACACTTCCTCTTTTGTTGATTGTTAATGCCGTAATACAACAGTTTTGGAGTCCAGGCATACCATCTGCTCCTACCTTTCCTGTGTCCCTGCCCTCCCACCTTAAAGCGCAAAGGCACAGAAATGCTAGTGAAAATAGTCCTTGGGCTCCCTTATTGAAGAGTCAAGAATTGCTTTTTAGAAAAGGCCATATAATAACAGTTTATATTTACTGAGGAGAGAAACATGCCTGGCAAAGGTCGTTGGTAATGGAAGTGTCTTGGTTACTGTTTTATTGCCATGACAAAATACCACAACCAAGGCAACTTAAAGAAGAAAGCATTTAACAGGGGCTTACAGTTTCGGAGGTGAGTCCATGACCCTCAGGTAACAGCCACTGCTCCTAACTGAAAAATTATTGACAGTTGGTTGATGACTTCGGGAGAAATGGAAGAAGAGCCAGTTTTCATTAAGGGCGTGGCCCCTAGTATGGATGGTCCCACTTGCCAAACTGGACTCAGTGGGTCACTGGGTTGAAGTCATGCCACATAGCTGAAGGAGATAGACATATGGAGGTGGATCTGAAAGGAGTTGAGGGAGGAGTTGGGGAAATAATTGAGGTTAATAGAGTGAAATCCATTGTATGAAATTCTCAAAAAATTAGCAAAACCATTTTATCTTTAACTCCATCATGAACATAGTCATTGCTAGGTAACTAACTGTTTTCTCCTAGGTTGGAGGTGATAATGGCTAGCCTTGGTTGTCCATCCAAATACACATGGAAAGAGGGAACCTCAACTGAAGAAGAATTTCTTCCATCAGATTGACCTATGAACATATTTGTAAGCCATTTTCTTGGTTGCTAATCGATAGAGGAGAGCCTAGTCCACTGAGAAGTACTGTTTTCAGGCAGGATGGTATTGGCTTTATAATAAAATTAGCCGAACAATAAAATTTTAGGTACTATATGAAAAGCATGTTCTGAGGAAAAAATGTGAGTTAGACTTGATTAAAATTAAAAGCCATTTTGCAAAATATAGTTAAAACAATTAGTAGATAATCCAAAAATTGGGGGAAATACTGGTAAATCTTATCTAATAAAGGGCATTACACAAAATATATAAAGAGCTCTTAAAATTCAACAATTGGAAAACAAAAGACTCAGAAATAAAATGGGTACATAGAGATGACACAAATATGATAATGTGTTTGATTTCATATGTTATCACATAATTGCAAATTAAAACAGAAAGGATAAAGTACCACACACTTAGTAGCTGTCTAAATTCTTAAAGTTGATCAAACAGAATGCTGACAAGGATGAGATCCTGTTGGGACTTAGAACATCAGCACAGTCCTAGACATTTGACCGGTTACATGTTAGTCACACACAAAAAAAAAAACCCTCATCATAATTGTTCATGACAGATTTATTCATAATCACCCCAAATTGGCAGTGATCTTTTAAAAGTAAGTCCGGTGGTGTACTGGCTGGTTTTGTGTGTCAACTTGGCACAGTCCGGAGTTATCACAGAGAAAGGAGCTTCAGTTGGGGAAATGCCTCCATGAGATCCAGCTGTAAGGCATTTTCTCAATCAGTGATCCAGGGGGAGAGGCCCCTTGTGGGTGGGACCATCTCTGGGTTGGTAGTCTTAGGTTCTATAAGAGAGCAGGCTGAGAAAGCCAGTAAGGAACATCCCTCTATGGCCTCTGCTTCCTGACCTGCTTGAGTTCCAGTCCCGACTTCCTTTGGTGATGAACAGCAACATGGAAGTATAAGCTGAATAAACCCTTTCCTCCCCAACTTGCTTCTTGGTTGTGATGTTTGTGCAGGAATAGAAACCGTGACTAAGATGGGTAGATTTTTTAAAAAGTGTTACAATGAAATACTATTTAATATTAAGAAGTGAATTATCAAACCATGAAAAGACATGAGGGAAACTGTTTTATTACTTCTAGTTTAGAATATATTGTTTTGCTTTATAAGACAATCTTACTCTAGCTCAGGCTAGCCTGGAACTCATTGTCTGGCCCAGCTTAGCCTCCAATAACTGGCAATTCTCCTGCCTCGGCTCCTTTTATACTGGTATTACAGTCGAGAGCCACCAACTGAGTGACATGAAAGAAACTTGAAGGGATGTTATGGAGTGAAGGAAGGCAATGTGATCAATCCAATTCTGTGACATTCCAGGAAGTGGAATATTAGTGGAGCTACAGAGGAATTGGCACCAAGGTCGAGAATGATAAATAGGTTCAGGCAGATGTTTCTATATGGATCCATAATAATTATAGAAAAGTATAGATCCACATGATAAGGGTAGGAAGGTCCCATTGGAAGGGCAGCTAGGAGAAGATATAGTCACCATTCCACCCCTACCCCAGTTGCCCATGTTAAACACCCAAGGAAAGTCGGAGCCAGCGGCAGCCTGGGCTCCAAAGGCACCAACTCAAAAGTATGTAAGGCTGCTCTTGACCAGGAACAAAATAATCCAGAAGAAGACTTGCAAAACCAGGGAGTTCTTCCTCCTGATTTCCCTGTTTCTGCTGTGGGAAGGCAGGAGGCAGAACCCAGCCACAGTTTGCAGGAGATTTTTACTTTTCTGAAGGTGACAGGTTCTCTCTTGATTGGCCCTTATTCTATGCCTCATTTGCAAAGAGCATACTCAACCAATCATAGCCTAGTTCCTAAGTCCTTGGGGCATAGCCTACTGATCAGTTTGGTTCCTGGTTCCTATTTTCTGGCTGCTGTCTTCTGGCAAAATACTGAAGACATCAGAGTCAGCCTTTTTGGACCACCAGAGGGAAGATGGCTCCTGTCTTTGAGACCTGTTAGAGGCTGGCCCACAGGAAACCTTCTAAGGTAGGAGAACTTATTCCTGTTCCACCTCTGAAGCTTGATGCTTCTGCTGCTGGGGCAGAGAAGTCGTCCCTGTCTTGAGGTTCACTGCTGCCTCTGATAGGTATCTGGTTCCTGCCTCAAGACAGATCTACGGTTTCTGTCCCGTAGACTCATCACTTCTGCTGCTCCTCGGGGATCAGTTCTCTATTGGTTGGCAACCCAAAGCCTGCCAAGAGATCAGAGCTCTAACACTGGATGGCAATCTTTCAGTTGTTATCTTAAAGCCCACTGAAATTCAGAGCCTTGACACAAAGAGTTTAGGCCTTCACTTTTTTGTTGAAAGTCTTATTTCCATATGGCAAATACAAGTCCCTCTCATTCATTCATGGGTCACTGGTTCGTTCTTTGGTTACTGTCTGCTCACTCCATCCTTAGAGTGAGGGTAAGACAAGAACCCCAACAAGAGAATTGACTGTCTCAACATCATTAGACATTATAACACCCTTAACTTAGTATGAGGTAGTACCTCATTCATAGAATGGCATAATACCAACAAATCACGGTATTTCTATTTGAAACTACATCAATGTGCCTAAGTTTGTGAATATCACAGCTCATAAATAGTACATAGGTAGAACATAAGCTGTTGACCCAAGGTATCAAATAGATGGCTGGGGACTTTCACTAACCTATGCCATCCAGCATAGAGAAAGCATGCCATATCACAATCTGTCCCTGAAGAACTGAAATTCAAAGTAGCATTTTAGAAAATACATAAAACATTTATACTGTTCTTAAAATCAAACACAGTATTTAAGTGAGATCATCTCATCCGAGGATAGTCTGTAGAGCACAAAAAGTGGACATAACTGAATATTAAGAACTAAAGTTTATCATATGTCAACTTACTTATTAGAAAAAGTACCAATACAAGATATTCACTGCCACACCCACTCCAGTGGAGTCTGCATGACAAGTCCAAAAGCTTGGCCACAGTCCTGAGACAAAGAGCTTCATGGAAACTGGTCTCCTGGTGGTCCCTTTAACACAAATGTGGTCCAGATTTGTCCTTGCTGTAGTTGGTGGAGGGTTTTGTGTGCTTTCTTTCAGTATTGTTTTATTATAGGTGCTCCCAAGGAATGATTTGACAAATAGCCGAGTTAGATTGAACATTGCTTCCTGGCCTCCACAGGTGCCCCAATATCCTAGTCAATCGTTGAACCAACCTTGGGCTTTGAATTTTGTAAGAATGTTACTTATTCAGACAAAATGCCTCCAGTGCTGATAGATAGTGAAAGAAATCAGGCATTGCAGTTTACTGGATAAGAGTTAGAAATCTCAGGGCAAGTTCAACAAAGTAAATTTAGAATTCTCATTACAGTAATGAGATATATTACAATATATGGCAGGCTACATTACATAATAGTAGAAAGAAGGTGGGTTGTGGTTTAAGAAGGAACTAGAGTAAATACTTAGAATAACAGCTGAGTCACTCCCATATACAGGAATTTACAATGGCATAGGGAGAAAGTGTATTATACAATAGACTAGAATTGGAACTATGGCTAGGGCATGAAGCCCTTGTCCCTGGCTTTTAAGAATAAGCTGACCTTAGGTAGGGCTGATTTTATCTCAGTTGTAAATACTGCCTGGTTCCTGTTAGCCTTTATGTATGCATTTCTCTGATTTGTTTCATTATGCATCAGATGACTTCAATGTATCTTGGCTGATGTGTCACATGACTTCCTTGTTTTCTTCTATAATATAACTCTGATGCTCGCTTTGAGAAATTACACTTAGATTCAGCACTCTCTTATGTTTGTGTCTGTTTGGCATTTGTCAACTCCTTTCCTACCTGAGTACTAGAACTCTGATTCTCCCCCGGGTAGAAGGATCCTGACTGGGTCTGCCCATGGAAATTCACTTGGAAATTGTATGGATGAGGAGGCAATTCATTCTCAATGCAGAAATGTGTGTCTTAAATGCTCAATTATTCCAAAAGGCTAAAGCTGTACTTGAAAATGGAATCTAGGAATGTCTAAAACTAAGAAGAAGAAGAAGAAGAAGAAGAAGAAGAAGAAGAAGAAGAAGAAGAAGAAGAAGAAGAAGAGGAGGAGGAGGAGGAGGAGGAGGAAGAGGTTAGGATGAAAACCTACTGAAAGAGGAAAGAGGGATTTCATGTAATTTCATGGGGCACCACAAGATAACTGGAAGTTTATAGGGATAAGAAGGAACAAGATCTCCACTAACTAGGACTGGCATGATTAGACTGATGTTTTAGCCTCTTTGTGCTATTTTCCTATGAATTGGGAAGAACTGGATAGAATGTAGCTTTGAAGCCACTGACTAGGTACCAGATACAGTGAAGACTCAGATTTTCTAGTAAAGTTAGGCAAGTATAGGCAGTCATCAGTGACCTTGAATGGTAGACTTTGAGGGAATTCCAGGAGACAATGCCTTAATCCTGTGGATTCCAAAGAAATGGGATGAAGGGACTGGGAATGAATAGAAACAAAGGTTTTCAGAAGTTTTTGTGCACAAAGAAGCAAAGGAAGAGTCAAACTCTCAAGGTGAAGTGAGGGTTTTTTTTTAAATAGAAAAATTAACACAATGCATATGTATGTACTAATGAAAATAATATCGAAAAAAGTGGGAAGAAGTGATGATAAGCAAGAGTAGGAGAACTATGACAGGATGAATGGCCAGTGTATTCCATAAATGAGCAAGCAGGTAAGAAAAATCCATAGTGATGGTGTAAAAAGAGGGATTCAGAGTCCAGGTGTCATGACCATGATATCATAGCAATGCTTCTGTATTCTTAGATAAGCAAGGCAGACTGCGACTGGAAAATGAGAAAAGATGGCACAACTGATCATCAAATCAATGGGAGGGTGAAAGTTGTAATGTGCAGTTAACCCCAGGTCAGCGGCATACAGGTAGCAAATCTTTGAGGGGGTTCTGTTTGTTTGTTTTCTGGTTTTGTGATTTTGGAGTTTCGTCATATTCCTCTGAACAGGCATGAGATGAATTAGTCAGAGTTCCCAGAACAAGGCTTTAGTTAGCATGCATGCAAAGCAAGAAGATGATGGACTTTTTAGTACTGAATGTCAACTCAAAACAAGTTAGGAATGATCAAGAAGAAAACAGGATTGTTCAGACCCAATTGGCCTGTGGACATGTCTGTGGGGATTATCTTGACTGATAATTGATGTGGAAGGGCCCAATCCACTGTGGGCAGCACCATCCCCTAGGCAGTTGTAAGAAAGCTCAACAAGCATGAGCTTATACAAACCAGCAAGCAGCATTCCCCTATGGTTTCTTCTTCTAGTTTCTACTTGAGCTCTTGTCTTGACTTCCTTCAGTGATGAACTTTAACTTTTCCTTCCTCAAAGTTTGTTGTGTTTGTTTGTTTGTTTGTTTGTTTGTTTTGGATTTTTGTTTTGTTTTCTTTTTTTTTGGTTTTGGGTTTTAGGGTATTTTAATTCAACAACAGAAAACAAATTAGCACAGTATGGGTAGATTATAGAACCAAAGACTAGTGAAGATTAGAATTGAGATGATAAAGGGAGGAGGATAGCAGGAATTAATTGGAGGCCTTAAATAGGTTGGAAATTATTTTTGGAGTTTTGGTGCTAGAAGAAGCACCAAATGAAGTTCAAATGACTGTAGGTAATAACTGGGGAGGGAGATGCTCCAAGCTGAAGGTAGAAAATATTTGTAGATATTGGCACTGTCACAGTCTCTACTAAACTACCATTGGCATAGTGAATTTGGGAGATGCCTCAGCCTGCTTGTGTTGTTTTAAGATGATGTCACAGAGCAGGTAACTTAAAAAGAATGGGGATTAATTTTTCATACCTTGTTAATCTAGATATCTAAGGCCAAAGCAAGTTCAGTGAAGGCTTGGCCTCTTCCAAGATGGCACAGGGATGCTGCATCGTCCAGGAAGTACAAATAACTGGTCCTCACATACTCTAATGCAGAAAAGTAATGAAGGATGAACTCTGTGGGAAGCCATTTTATAGTACCCCAGTCCCATTCACGAGGGCAGAACCCTCATTGCCTAACATTTCCAAGTGGGTCCACCTAATACACTCTTGCATTGGAATTTGAGTTTGAACAGGGTGATTTAGAAACAATTGCAAGCGGTCAGTATAATTAGAGGAGAGGTTAACTAGTGAACTAAGATACCAGCATTCCTAAAATGGACCTCAGCTACATGCATAAATGTAAGATCTGCCATTTCTCTGGTGGCCTGTACAGGAGTTTAGACAGGCTTGTCCACGTAAAAGCTATTAATGTAGACTAGACTGCTTTGTAGATGACACCGCAGTCAAGAAAATGTTTCAGAATCCCTGTGGCTTGCCTCCTATTGAGAAGCAAATCTATTTTGCCACATGTGCTGTGCATTTAAGGAGCAAACAACAATGATGACACATTTCACTGGGAAACAGGACCCAGATCAAGGTTATGGAATTCAACAAATATGAACTGTCAGATGGTAGAAGACTGGCTTAGCAGTAGAGACCTCAGGGTCAGAATACTCAAGTTTCTCTGGAACTGCAGATTCCAATCTGAAAAGCTTCAACTCAGTCCTTCACCCTTTGAAGGCAGATAAATTGGGTAACCCAGAATTGATTGGCCAGGGTCCCTTAGATGACATCTTAAGACCAAAACCCCATCTTCTTTCCTAGAACATCAGGTAATTTGTGGCTTATTTTAGGAACAGGGATTGACGCTACAACACTTGTCCGATACTGAAGTGTAGAGTGAAAGAAATGAAGAGATTGATTTTTCCCCTGGAGTGTATTCACATATAAGACACCTCCCAAAGCAAACAGAGAGACCCGTACTGTAACATCAAAGTACTGTAACATCAAAGCAAAGGTGGTATGTATTGCTGGTTAACTCAATAATGCAGGTTTCAGTGTTCTTAGTGCACATGTGTAATTCAAGCAGAGAAAAATATCACCCTTCAACAACTATATGGGTTTCTAATTGTGAGGACCAGTACATGACTTCCATAAACAAAGCCATCTGGGATATCTTTAGAGTTGGAATTGATAATTTTTCTCTTCTTAAAAATCACTATAAACTAATGAAACAACATTATTGCCTTGGTTATCTTTCAAACTGTTCTAGATTTAATATTATCAAATGAAACAAATCCATAAACTGTAATGATTGCAATTTAGAGAATCGGGAATTCAAGCTAATTGTATAAGCATCATCTCTGGTTAGTACAAAGTTGATCACCTTCCAGTATCCCTCACTGTGAATGCCTCAAAGTGCTAAAAGAGCTCAATTCAAAGTAGAAACACATGCCACCTGTTTCCTAAGTGAGTTTTGTACTTATAAAGTACACTGGGCACTACACAAATTGTAGGTAAATGTTACTTATGATCTTTGTGTGGTAAAGTAAGGAAATATTAGATTGAACATGAGAAACTATCTTCAGTAATGGTTGTTCTTCTTTATGGCTTTTTACATATTTTGAAATATACCATGATATACAAACCAGCATACTCCAAAGTTCAGATTCTCCTGAGATCCCATCACTAAAAAGGGGTGGGTTTGTAAGTAAAAAATAACTTCACTTGCCCAGCTATTAAATATATCCAGTCAGCCAAGCCTACTTCTAAAATTTCTCCTTTAGAAAGTTTACAAAGTAGTCAAAAAAATCCTTCAGTAAGACCAAACCCCAAGAAATAAAGATTAAACGGTAGCCATGATTCGCGGCTGCTAACCAAGCAGTGAGAGAGATTCTGCCTTCCTCCTCATTTATACTTGGCAACAACGACCAAATTCACAGCTTACAGCGTATGTGACAGCTATTTAAAAGTTTACATCTGTCAAAAGGTGGTCATTATCACTGTATTATACACCATTTATGAGACTAATAAATGCCATTTCTGTAGAAAACATTTGGGGATGATTAAAAATGAAAATACAGAACCAGACCAAGAAAGATGAAGGCATGTCTAAATTTATAGGCGTATAACTACTGAAGATAATCATCTTGACCTTTGCTCTATTGCCCCCGTGCTTTCAAAGGAGCCCTAAATTAGCACTAAGGAGAAACTTGGCAATGGCTGGGAGAGTCTGACCTTCAGGGTGAAATAATTTTTGATTCTAGTCAGTTTGAGTTGTGCCGTGTTTCACACTCAATGATGGCAAAAGGTATTTCTCTGTGTTTTTGTATGCCAACTCACTACCCCTAACCATGGCCATCATAGGCCATGAGACTGGCCTTACTGTGGTCCTTTCCCACCCAAGGATTGGTGGGTCCCGAATGAGTAAGGAAAAGGGACTTAGCCAAGAAGTAGATTCAATATAAACAGTCATAATAAGGAGATCCGGAGGCAGGCGTGGTGGCGCACGCCTTTAATCCCAGCACTTTGGAGGCAGAGGCGGGCGGATTTCTGAGTTCGAGACCAGCCTGGTCTACAGAGTGAGTTCCAGGACAGCCAGGACTACACAGAAACCCTGTCTCGAAAAAAACAAAAACAAAACAAAAAAAAAAAAAAATGGAGATAAGGAGCAGTTTCCAAGAACATCCTGCTCCCGGATACAATTTCAGAATAGAGAAACCGTGATTGCCTCTCTTACTAAATAGTTCCCCTTTAGTGCGTGAGGAAATACAAGGGTCTTTAGTCATAGGTTATCTCCAAGTTAAAGTTAAAATTATTACTAAAGGCTAACTTATTTACATCCTCATTGTCATGAAGTTATAAAATGGTTCTGTCCATTTGTTTTGTTTTTGAGACAGGGTCTTAAGTATCTTAGGCTGTCCATGAACTTGCAACATAGCCGTGGATGGCCTTGAACTCCTGACCCTCCAGCCTCTATCTGCAGATGCTGGGATTATAAGCAAAAGCCACCACAACTGCCTTTTTCAGCGCTGTGGTTAAAACACAGGACCTAGTACAAGCTACACAAGCACTGTACAAACTGAGCTACATCCTCAGGCTACACAAAGCAATAGCAGTCATATTCTCCAAGTGGAAACTGAGAATTATTGAATTATCAGAGTTAAGTCTGTTGAAAACACACTTAACCCTTTCTTTCAACCACCCAGTTCACTAAGCATTCTTTAGCTCTAATTTGGACATTATACATTTTCTTAGGCAACAAAAGTGAATTATTGGAATTTATCTTTTAAAGTATTCATTGATAAAATATCCAGACCAATACCAATTACACTTCCTAGAATATTCCCCCTTGCTCAGGGTTAGTTAGTAGTATTCTAAGTTTCTTATTTCTGAGATGGCATCCAACCTATATCCCTGTCATTGCCCATATGTATTGGAGATATATATGTATATGTGATGTGTGCATATACATATGTCAGGAGCTTTCAGCTGCACATTAACTCAATGTTCCATTAGAATATCAGTACTATCGTCATAGGATTATTTTATTACACTTATTTATTGTGTAGGGGCACAATTGCCAGGACATACTTTTGGGTGTCAGGAGATAGTTTTCAGAAGTCAGTTCTCGACTTCTACCATGTGTGTCCTGGGAATAGAACTCCTACCTTGGTGACAACTGCCCTTACCAGTGCACTAGCCTCCCTTCGCCAGCCACACAACGTAATTATTAACCATATTCAAGTGATGCTGACAAATGTAAAATTGAAGAAGACACCAGATGCATCTCATGAATTTAGTCTTGAAATTAAACACAAATAGATGACCCCTTCAAGAACTTTATAAGTATATGCACATATCACATATGCATATATAATCTCCAATACATATCTGCTGTTCCAATTTCTATGTTGGGTCTGGGGATACAGTAAAAGGAAATAACAAATACTATTACTGCTCCGAGAAGCTTAGGTGTAGTAGTAAAGGAACAAGACATCAGTCAAACAAGCTGAGTCTAGAGGTAAAGACGGCAATTTTGATAAGAACTCTTAAGGAAATATGAGTTATGGGTAGATAGATTGGCTTCCCCATGTCTGTGGAGTTGGAGACAAATTAAAGCTAATTTCATCAGCCTTGAAAGTCCTTACAATGGTGCTACACAGCAGGCAGAAGATTCTAAACATCTGGGATGTTTAGAAATGGTTAAAGATGCGGACTATGAAGGTTTGATTTTCTAAAAATGAACCCAATGATCTGTTCTTCAAGTACTCTCTTATGGATCCAGTTAGTGGTTATCATTACTGTAAAAATGTTAGCATTCGATATTGTAAGCCACCAGCACTCAGAAGGACTTGTTCAGGTTGTACAACTAACCTGAGTTATGTTGCTTTGGTACAAAAGAAAAAAGTACTGGACTGTCAGTTAGTAGACTATGCTTTCTGCTAATGGTAACCGCTTCTTCCAAAAACTGAAGGTGCAGCTAACAAAAATCTACAATGTTTTAATTACATGCACTAGAAAACAAGTACAAAATGGCTTACCCAAGAAAGGGAGACACTGGCTTGCTCTGCTCTTTTTCAGCTTTTCTCTGTGTTGGATTCTGTCTTAGATAAGCTCTTTCCACATACAGTCAAAGAGTGTCCAGGGCTCAGAGCCTCCCAGCAGATAGGCCCCTAGAAGTTGAGTGCTTTTTCGTACACTCTACCAAGCCTCTTAGGGAGGTTCGAACTATCTGTTGGGTCCTGTGCCCAAACATAGCCTAGTCACTGTGGTCCAGGGAGTGACAGACCCTACTAGCCAGCCCCGATAGCATCCAACTCCTAGGACACACACTATGGTTCCATGCACTTGTGGCTTCCCCGGACACTCAGTGAAAGAAAAAAAAAAAAAAGTGCTACTGCACAGATAGAAATGTGAACGGGCTCTACCATGAATTATTTTACATCTTTGAAAATTAATATCCTACTATCCTATACCTGCTGACAGAGCGGAGGCAATATGTATGCTCTGCGGCTCTTTGCGCAAAGCCTGTTTTGACTTCCCAAGGAAGGTTTAATGGCCCTGCCAACACACTGAATGGCAGTTTGCATCGCTGGCTTGCTCTGTCATAAACATAATGTGCTTTGCATCCCTTCTCAGTGTACACATCTCCCTTTTGAATTGGCCACTAATGTTTTTCTCTCAGAGCACAGCAGGGAGGGAGGTGCTGTGTATGCACACTCCAAGACTTAAGAGTTGCAGACTACTTCATCAGTTTGTCTTGACAAGAATGTAGAGGGGAGATGACAGAGGAGAGAAAGAAGTGTGACCTTCACTGTGGCCTAACTCTGACCGCATATGTGCACAGAAGGAGAATTCACTTTTGGCATTAGCCCCAGGCTTTCTTTCTACATCCAAAGGTTCTAGGGAGTCTAGGTGGGCCACTGAAACCAAAGTTCCCTTCCTTGGAAAGTGGAGAATGTGCAAAGCACCCCTTAGCTTGTTTTGCATTATAAAGGAATCCTGTATCAATAACAATAAGAGATAATTAATTAAAATCCTGAAAATTGTCCTTGTCTTCTTCTGTTCCTCTGAATAATTTAGCACCACATCATTAACCAAGCCAAACAGAGCCAGGACCTGTGAGTAGCAGCATCTCCCCTCAATTCTAATTTGCTTTTTCCTGCCTGGTCCTGCCTATCAGCCATCCACACTTCCTATTTTCTGAACCCTTTGGCTATAAGGACATTTTAGTCCATATCTCATGATTTTTTTCCCCCCAATTCCTCCTTGAAAGCCTAAATCTACAAGTCAAGCAACATTTACAACTGCTTCCCTGAAAAAAAAAAAGAAACAAACAAACAAACAAACAAACAAACAAACAAAGAAAAGAAAAGAAAAAGGAGCTGGTATGACTTTGTCCCTGGAGAAAGGCAGATCATGCACCAGGACCCCAGGGAGTCCCCCAGAGAAGCCATTCTTGACCTCTGTAGGGCATTAAGAATCACTCTGGCTCTGTTATTTTTGGACACTAAAAATTGCAGAGTTGCATGTAAAGTGCAGCAGCAGGCTAAATTAGCAATATTGTTTGCTGAGTTTCTGTTTTACCCAGTTCCCCACCTAGTTGGTTAAGGACAAGACTGGGCTGTTAGCTCCTCCCAGGATGGCCTCTTCATTATTGTGTGTCAAAATGACACAACGCCAGTATATTATAATAGGGACCCAGCTCCCAACTAAAAGCTTTGAGGCAAACAAGACTTATCACCAAGCAACTGCCCAAGACAGGTCACGTCTGAGAAGTCTTCGAGAAGGAAAAAAAAAAAAGCCATTATTTTTATTTCTCACGCATAGATGATAGCATTTTAATGTAACGGGGGAAGGGGGAGACACACATTATGCAAATGGAGTTACAAATGTAAAATGATAAATTAGCAAGCAACTATTTAATTATTACTCTGACTAATTCCTGTAGATTGTGCCTCGGCTAATGAACCTGAACTTGTCCTGGATGACTGCAGTGTTCTGTGGAAACCGTTCCATTTGGTCTGTCAGCGGCTTCCGTGGCGCAGAGTGGCGGTGAAGGAGGCGGCATCTGTTTAATGAGTTCCCACTTCATTACAGAACTGTACCACTTACAGACCCCCTCTCCTTCAGCATGCAGGCTGTGTACTCTGCTGTTGTTCTAAAGCAAATACTAATTTATGATTACCTGTCACATTAGGCCATTGAAAACTGTACTCACACTGGTTCGCATGAGCAGAATGCTAATGAGCTGATTATGGACCATGGCTGTGTTCCTTGCTTATAATCCATGAACATAAATTCAGATCCCACTACAATATGGGATCTGGAACAAAAGATGCTGTTTAAGAGGTGATGCTGTCACATGAAAATGCACACACCTCCCAAAGGCCAACAGACTCAGCAATGACCTAATTCAATGTGCACGGAGCTTCGGAAACACCCACCATACTGTGTCACGTACAGAGGAAGATGAATGACTCTCCGGCTATTCACCCCTTGCCACAGTCATTACCTAATTGAAGTCTGATGGCCAAGCGAGGTAGATCCTGCCAGGTGATTGCAAGGCTCTATTGTGTGGAATAAATCCTGTAGATGTGTCCTAAAATGGTGCTTGCCGAGAAAATTCCAATCAATAACACTTCCAAAATGCGGCTTTTCATCTTTGAGCCTAATATTTACCCACAGGCTCCAGCACAGCGCTCTCTCACTGTGTTTCCACTTCGCTCTCCCATTACAAGCATGCCGTTTGCACTTTCAAATGCAACGTTAAGCAAAATGCCTCATTAAATCTGCTTTTTCTTCAGCTGATCCCCTGTAATTTGCCCCCATAAATTAAAACTGTGGGAAGATGTGACTTTGCCATTTTACTGGCTGTACGCTTGGTTTGTTTTTATGGGCCTGACTTCATTCTGTCTGGGGACACTGGGGTTTGCTTGCTGTAAGTGTCACCAATTCTTGTGTGATGAAATCATAATCTTTGGTCAAATACTGATCAGAACATCAGACATGAGAATCTGTCCCTGAACCTAAGGTCTTTTCTGTCACCTCCTCCTTCCTGACACGCCCCCACACCCC
>NC_034604.1:48266294-48272829 GCF_900095145.1 Mus pahari | reverse complement strand
CCTTCCTTCCTTCCTTCCTTCCTTCCTTCCTTCCTTCCTTCCTTCCTTCCTTCCTTCCTTCTTATTCTCTCTCTTCTTTTTGCCTGCCTCATCTTTACCCCCTAGTTAGAGACTGCACCTCACAAACAGAGCTGCTGGATTTTTTTCTTTTTTTTCATTTTCCTTTGCTCAACTATTCAGGCCTTGCATCCTGCCTGACTAATAAAAGACAAGAATAAAAAGAAAAAAAAAAAAAAAAAACGCCTACCTTTGATCTCATTTTAAAAAGAAAATAATAGGTAAGATATACAAATCATTCCCACATATGCTCATTATATGTTTTAAACAAACTGGCAACCATTTTAACCGCAGGCCACGGGGTCTCTTACAGACCTGTGCGACACCAACACCTCTGAAGGCAACTTTCACACCTTGACTCTTTCCTGCCACAGTGAGGGAAACAGGCCCTAATTTAAGCTGAAGCAAACGTGGGTTCTGCCTCTAACCAGGCATTCTGCAGCACTGTGATGCATAACTGTGAGCTTGCTCGTGTCTAGAATAAGAAAGCAGGACAAGAAATGACTGCTAAGAAGACTCTTCTAAACTCTACTGTTTTGTAATTCCACACTCTTAGGGATGATTAAAGGAGCCCTAATCAGCACAAGTCCAAGGCTGCTAAATTGCTTATATTAATTTTAACCACATTTCTGGTTTACTCTCAGGAGATGAAACCAGTTCTTAAAAATTAGCAATTTTCTTCAGTGCACAGATGAAGCCATGCAGTGCTCTATTTCAAATGAAGCCCCATTTAACCACGGTAACCTTGACCTGCTATTCCCTCAAGGAAACCAAAGCTCAATTTGTCCCTGTGATGTACTGTCTGACTCTCTCAAAACACAAATCATAAATTATTGGTCAAAGTTGTCCATAGCTTCCTTCTTACTGGATGCTGAAGAATCTAGAGCCTAGTCGTTCATATCCTTCTCTTAATATGAGTACAACACAAGATTTCAAATTACTCAACAGAATAGTTTTCATAGTACCTTGTTTAAGCTGTAGAAAATGGAAGCAAATTAGTTAATTACTGTCTCCAGCCATATGGATGCTAGCAAATTCCTTTTTCTCGCCTATAATGAACTCCCATTGCCAGCCAAGATAGGGGAGTTGTGAACAGCAGTGCAGGGTTTTTTTTTTTCCCCCTACATAAGCAAATTGCTTTTCCTGATTTACATGGGAAGAGAGAGCGGGTGCCTATTTACACACTGAATAATCCAATTTGCTTATTTTGCAAAACAGCCCCCTTCCCCTTCTTGGCTGCACTAGCAACATGCAGGCTCTCAGCTCAAGGGAAAAAAAGAATATGCTTCAGCGAAAAGGCTATACAGTGACTGTGCCCAATTCAGTTAATAGGGTTTACTTTTAAAGAAGGTAGACAGGGATGAGAAATATTGGCTTGTGTGCTTGTAAAAATCCGGTGCACCAAATGTCCACAGGAACACTAACGTGTAACAAGAGATTCTAACTGAGGTTGAAAAGCTACAAGATTTTCTGACAAACTTTCATTTCAGGTATAATAAAACACTTGCTAAGTAAGATTTTGCCCACTTGCCCAATTCTCAAAAACCCACTCTTTTGAAGTAAGAACTGAGCTATCAGCTGTTAAATATTCCTTCATTAAATTAAAATATATACCTATCTGTAAGTGCTGGTTAAGACATAGGTATGTCCATAACTCAGTAACCCACAGTAAGTAAAACAGCTGGGTAATACCAGCTGAGGAAGGAGTCTGTGGAACAAGGGTTCAGGATCTGAGGAATTAGACTCAGGAGGTGCGTGTGGGGTGGGGGGAACTTTTATCTGATTTTTGTCTTCTATAGTTCATCAGAGCTTTGTAAGTGTTAACTCAACAGTCCCAACTCAGTGGTGGGCTGAGAAGGGAGAACGCACCTATTTCCAATGTATTTTTCATGAGCCAGGCAAATTTGAAATCGTGCAGTTGGGACCGCCGCCAAGCAGTGAGCTTGCTGTCAGAGCTTCTTCAGAGCAGACAATTCAGCCTCAAAGACAGGGGCAGGGGCGGGGGCGGGGGGGGGCGGTAAGGGGGAGAGGAATGGGATTCGGAAAGACAGAAGTGACCGGACTCTCGGTCCCAGCGGACCCCCACAAACAGCACAGTGGTAGAAGTCCTGTAACCTTCCTTGGCTGTCACAAGATCCTGTGAATTAAAAAAAAAAAAAAAAAAAAGTGACAAGCAAAACTAATTTATCGTGGCAGTTGCTGAGCATGTGCCCATGGAAAAGGCACTGCCGGGCATGTTCCATCCCGGAGATCTTAGGATGAAACTGGGTCCCACCACAACCTCCTGGGTAGGCGACCTCTGATTGGCGAGTGTGTACGTGTATATTTCCTCACACGCATGGACCTCAGCACTCGTCAGTTCTGTGTATACGTGTGGCCCACAGTACATTCACACCTAATCTAAAACGCCAAACCTGAAAGAGTCAGTCAACTCAGTTGTGCTGTGTGATCTGGTGCTTTCTAGAGGTGAAGTTTTCAGAATGTGACAGGTCAGACAAGGTCATTAAAAATGAACCCCCAAAGCAGGCACAGAAGTATGTAGCTATGCAGGCACTGACATCTCAGAGTGTTCTGAAGCAGTCCAATATTCCTTACCACCCCGCCATCCTTATCCCTGCCCAAGGCTTTCCAGACAATTCACTGCCCAGAGCATCTCAGCCTTGACTGACCCTGGTGGCAAAGGGGGGGATATAAGAAGACACAGCCCTTCTCCCTCTCAGAAGCCCATTGCTCCTCCAGCCATCCTCCTCCTGCTCCATACCTTGGGGAAGCCACCAGGGTTGTGACCCAGTGATAACTTGCCTTCAGTCTATGTCCTCCAAGCAGAACTCCACTGGATGAGGGAGCTCTTCTCCTATCAGTGAGATGGCCCTCTGGTCACTCAACCTTTCCCTTGTCTTTTCTGGGACTATTATGTGGAGTCCAAGCATAGGCAGAAAGAAAGAATGATTCCAGACGAGAAAAGAAATAACCTGCGTTGCCAAGGAGAAAGAGAGAAGGAGGGAGGGGAGGCAGATTTGGTTTCTTTCTTTTCTTTTCTTTTTTTTTTTTTTTTAAGCATTCAGACTTGCTGAAGTAATGATCCTGGCAACATGTTAGCAAAACATTAGAAACACTTTAGTAAGCAAATCATTTAATTATAGCTTTCTCCCAGGCAGTTTATATTGCTTGACCCCTGACCCTTTCTATGGCTGTACCTAAACCCTGCCTGGGCTTCACACTTCCTATTCTTGTCACAGAATCGCTCCATCTTGTACCATTTAATATAGTGTGCTCCAGGTGTTCGGCGGTGAATGAATAGTTATATTACTACCTGTCAGACACAATCATACTCTATTCATCATCCTCGGCTGGCTGCATGAAGCCCAGCTTCCAGCAGGCTCCCTCTCTCTTTCCTTGTTCAAACGTCTGCGGTGCTTTCGGCCCATCTGTCAGGGCTGTCATTTAGAGGGGAAAAACAGTATCAGCACTTTAAATATATGGAGTTCGCTATTGAAACCGCGCTGTGATTGAACTGTCAGCATCCTCGGTATCACAGACAGTAATTCATGACTGGTCAGGGCTCCACGGAGGTTGCTATTACTACAGTGACCCTCAAGGGTCATGCCGAGGGCTTTTGCTTTACCGGTTGGTCTATAAATAGTACAATTAACCTTTTGAGAATTAGAAAATGCTCTTGGATTCTCTTTACATTTGCCTTGTGTTTTCATGCTTTAAAGCAACAGAAAGCCCCTCTATGAGACTGCTGAAATAAGCGACATATGAGTTAGCGGGGGGTGGGGGATACACCACATGGGCACACATCACACACATACACCACACACACACACACACACACAGAGGCATGCATGTACGCACGTATATGTTGTAAGCACTTTCAATGCATGAGTATATTTTAAGCCACCGTTTGCTGTTTTGGAGCAAGATAGCATACATTGAGATTTCAGCTGAAATTAAAAGGCTTCTGAAACTGAGATAAAATATGATGGATGTAAATGAAAGGGGCTTATGTTCATCCTGATGGGGAGGAAGTGAAGGCTTCCAGCTCTCCAAGCCCTGCCTTTCAAAAAAAAAAAAAAAAAGCCAGAGGGCTCCACCCGGTTTTCAGCCTATTTCCCAAGCAAAACATCTGCATTCCCAGCGGGATCTAGAGCAGACACGGGAGCCAGATGCTGTCTCTAATCTAAGAACATAATCCCCCCCAAGAAATAGAATTTGGGGTGCTGACCAAGCTGCTCATGACACCCCTGCATCTGAAAGCCTCAAGACAACTGAAAAATTTTGTCCAGTTTCTTCTTCAAGAAACAACGGGACTAACTCAAGGAAGCCATCAGCAAAGCCCAGAAGATAAATCCAAATTCCAAACCACAGCGTTTCTGCAACGGTATGTCTATTGGACCATTGCCCCGACCCTTCCTCCCTGGAAACCTAACCCAAGAGGTCCTCCTCTGCAGCATCTCTTGGAAGATCGTTACATTCTAAAACAGCAGTTCTCAACCTGTGGGTGACGACCTCTTTGGAGGGTTAAGGGGTACGACTCTTTAACAGGGGTCACCGAAGACCCTCAAAAAATACCACAGATATTTACATTATAATTCATAACAGTAGCAAAATTACAGTTGTGAGACAGCAGTGAAAATGATTTTGTGGTTGGGGTCGTGACCTCATGAGGAACTGTGTTAAAGGGTCTCGGCATTAAGAAGGATGAGAACCACTGTTCTAATGAATTCCGAGCCACATCTAGGACTGGCTCCTGAATCCCAAGGGACTGTGGTTCCTTCCCTGTGTCTCCGCTCCCATGTTCTGTCTCACAGCACAGAGTGCCGATGCAGCGTGCTGTTTGGTTCTGTCTGATCGCTTTCTCCTCTGCAGCAGGATCATTTGAAGATCACATGACGCCTGCTATTCCCACTGCTCTGGCAGCTCAGAGGTTTTATCTCCTGAAGCCCTTCCATGGACAAAGCCAATGAGCGCATTTAATTTGCAATGCAAGGTTACAAGGCTAAAAATAAACATCCACGCAGTTTGCTGTATTTCTTTGCTTCTTGTGCCAGTGTCCCCCAATGCGCTTCTTCTTTAAGAAGAGTGACGCAATGTGGGTGTGTGTGGTAGGAAAAGCCACAGATCTAGCAAATGCTCTTTTATGACCATCCCCGGAAAGCAAAATAGCACTCTTGGTTTTTTTAAGCCTCCTCCTTCTCAGGGAAGTGGGAGGGGGCAGTTTGTCAGCTCAGAGGTCTGCGGGAGACAGGAGGAGGAGAGGTTTGAGGAAGCCTTCCCGTTTACAGGTCTGTTTGGGGGTCTGTTCTCAGACCAACTCAGGCTCCATAGAAGCAAAAGCCTCTATCTAACATAGCCACCGAATAAGGACAATTAGTAGGTCATCTCCTCCTGTTAATGTGTGTGTTCCAATCATGGAAGGCAGAGAGGGGTGCCCAACAAACCCCTGGCATCATTGTCATCCTTTGTGACTGCTTCCTTTCTCCCTGCCCTCGGCTGCAAAGCAAAAAAAGCCTTTGCTTATTACAGAGGCAGAGTAAGTGCCGTCTCATCCCATTAACTGTCACATTACCGGGCTCTGTGCCATCCCATTGGAGTTTCACTGAACATTCAGAATTGCTTAATTATGTACGGTGAAGACAATCTGCTGAGACGTCCCTTCTTGATTAACACGGGAGGGGGAGGGGGAGGTGAAGGGTCACCTGGAAGGCTCAGCTCACTCTTGCCTTGCACAGAATTCGGTGTGCAAAAAGGCTTCTGGGAGTGGGGGAAAAATTAATTAAAGAGCATTTGGAAGGAAAGCTGCTTACAACTAAAGAGAAGGCTACTTTTGAATCCGCAGGCTAGCAGCAAATACACCCCCCCCCCTTGTGTTGGCGTTCAACTGCATAGTGCATTCCTTATAAATTATACCACCCCATGTTAATTATAGTGTGCTGACAGCAATTGTCATTACTAAGCCAGCTATGGGCTTTGTGTGCTTGGATTTTAATAGCTGTTTGTTCTGAGGAATGTGGCAGAGCTGTGTGAGTGGCTGAGCCCAGCCATTGCTAACTTCCCTTCAGTCTCTCACACTGGTTCTATTTTCCCAACCCAGTCACCTCCTCTCCAGGTCCCTGACTGGTCCTCTCCCCACAGCAAAGCAGGTTACTAGGTTACTGTACTGTCTAGAGAGCCCAGTGCATTCAGAAACCAAGGCTTATATTGTGGTACACTCGCTG
The DNA here is from genome assembly GCF_900095145.1 of Mus pahari. NCBI lineage: Eukaryota > Metazoa > Chordata > Mammalia > Rodentia > Muridae > Mus > Mus pahari. The sequence goes on along the minus strand of NC_034604.1, from coordinate 48,266,551 downwards.
GGAGCTTTTCAGAGCTGTATTTTGAAATGTTTGCCTTTCTCCTTTATACAACCTTGCTATAGTTTTTTGTTGGTTTTTTGTTTGTTTGTTTTGATTTTTAAGTGACTGCTCTAATCTAATGGGATATTTGGAATTCCTTCTAAAATTCTAATTTGGATGCTTTCTATAGTCAGGAAGAGCTCAGTCACCAATCTTACCTGCATCTATAGTAGTAATCTGGGTGAGAAGATGCTATGATAGTAAAAAAAAAAAAAAAA
>NC_034604.1:48244585-48266251 GCF_900095145.1 Mus pahari | reverse complement strand
AAAAAAAAAAAAAAAAAAAAAAAAAAAAAAAAAAAAAAAAAGAAACTAGCCCAAACCTGAACAAGGAACTTTACCTTTCACATGGTTATTCCTGTAATCCTCAATAGAACAAACAGACATTTAATGAACATCTACTATCTGCAAGAGGCAAAGGGTTAGACTCTAGAAAGCGAAGATGAATAAAATGTGGTCTCCTGGCCTTTGGGGTCTTAGAACACAGCAGGGAAACAGATGTGTCAATAAATAATTACCATTCCGTGTGTAATAATAGAAGTGGAAACAGAATTTTCTCTTGGCGTCATCATCCTTTGGGTACAGATGTGGTCCCATTAGCAGTACTAACTCAATTTTCTATGCTTTGTGAGCTTACCATTCCCCAGCGTCTCCACACATGACTCGCTTGTCACACATAATTCTGATCTGCCAGCGTATCTGCTTAGTTCAAGTGCTTTGCCTCCTAAGAGTCGCAACACCTGTCTGTCCTGTTGTGACCTCCATTTGAGGACCACACTGTCTTCAGAGTCTACAGAGCAGCTCACCCTGTTCTCCAAAGGCATCAGAGAAGAGTCCCTACCAAGGCTGGGCTGGAGTACAAAATTCAATACTGTCCCTAGGGTTCTCCTCCTCCACCACCACAGCTGAGCCTTCATTCCTGACCACACTCCAAGTGCCAGGTCCCTCCTGAGGTTGAACAATCGTGAGAGGTTCCTCTGCCTTCTTGTAGAGTGACTTTGGCAGTATCTACTGCTTCGAGGTACTCTCTTTCCTCAAGCATCAACAACAGCTTAAACTGGATGTCTTGACACGTTAAGATACTCCTGTACATACACGCACACACACACACACACACACACACACACACACAAACATATTCCACAGATGCAAAATGAACTGTAGGAAGAAACTAGTGTGATTTAACGATCTATATAGACCAGTTTCATGGAAAACGTGGCAAACCAACTTCATCAGCTTAGGAACATCCAGTTTCATTCTCTTTACTGAATCTCTTCTGTGCTTCAGTAACAGATTGTCTGAGACTAGATAATTTATAATGGTACAAACGTTTCAGCTCACAGTTCTGGAGGAAAGGAGGCAAGATTAAGTGGCTAGTAACTGGAGAGGAAATATTTACTCTGTTATCTCACAGCAGGAGGGATCACAGGATAGAAGGACAAAGAAAGGGTAAAGGGACTAAAGTCTCCATTTCATGATGCACCCAAATACCACGAGACTGCAGGTAAATAAACTCTGCGGCATTCTGCACCAATTTTGGAGAGCAATCCCCATGACATGAAATACACCTATTTTATATTTCTAATCATGACAAAAGGAAATCTAGGAATATTTACAGCATTGACTTCAGAAAAACCAGTATTAAAATGCAATGGATATGCCTTATCAAAAAGCAGAAATTTCATAAAAATCATCTACTTACTTCCACCCCAAGAGGGACTTGAGAGCTGGTTTTGAAAGCTGCTATGTTTTTCAAATGGGATGATGTAAACACCCAAGCATCAGCCTTTTTCTACAGACCCCTTGATTTTTATCTGAACAAAGCCTTCTATAAAAAGGGAGATCCCAGGGGCTCAGCAGCCAGCTGGGCTCAATGAGAGACTCTGACAAAATAAAAGAGAAATATTGAGGAAGACATCCCATCAACCTCCAGTCTCCATATGCACCTACATAGGCAAGCACACCCAAAGAGCATGTACAAACACACACAGTACACATATACATACACAAAGAGAGACACACATAAAGACACATATATGCATTTTGAAAAGTTGAACATACTACTTTTAGAATTGATTTTAAAAAGTTTAGCCTGGCAGTGGTGGTGCACATCTTTGATCTCAGCACTCAGGAGGCAGAGACAAGCAGATCTCTGAGTTTAAGTCCAACCTGGTCTACAGAGCAAGTTCTAGGACAGCCAGGGTTATACAGAGAAAAAAAACAATAAATAAAACGAAAGAAAGATAGATAGTGTGATTATTTGGATATGCTCACCCCAGGGAGTTGCACTATTAGAAGCTTTGGCCCTGTTGGAGTAGGTGTGTCACTGTGGGTATGGGCTTTAAGACCCTCATCCTAGCTGTCTGGAAGTCAGTATCCTGCTAGCAGCCTTCAGATGAAGATGTAGAACTCTTAGCTCCTCCTGAACCATGCCTGCCTGGATGCTACCATGATCCTGCCTTGATGATTATGGACTGATCCTCTGAACCTATAAGCCAGCTCCAATTAAATGTTGTCCTTATCAGAGTTGTCTTGGTCACGGTATCTGTTCACAGCAGTAAAGCCCTAAGAAAGACAGATAGGAAAGAAAAATAAAGCTTTTTAAAGGTTTGTTTATGGTTTATTATTTTTAATTTCTGATTTGCTTGTTGGCTTTAGAATTTGGCCCCAGTATAAGCTTCCACTCAACTGTAAACATTGTGGCACGTACAGGAACATCTCTACATGTAATATAAAAATGACGTTACAGTGTAGGAGTTCATTAAAGAACAGAAAAAGATCATATATTATGTGTTGGATTTTATACACACAGGGCTGGGTCACACCTATAATCCCAGCACCTATGAGATTGACACAGGAAGCACTGAGTGCCAGGCCAGACTAGGTTACAGAGTGAAGCCTGCTTGCCCCATGTCCCTGTAAAGAATGTCAGTGCTATATGAAGCATAAATTATAGTCTGATCTTTTTTCTGGCTTTTTGTTGTAAAGTGATATGCTTATAACTGTCATCAAACCATTTTCTTACAAGACTTACTTGATATCAGTAACATATATATTCATCTTCTATAATGGAAAAAATGTATATTTGCATTAAATGAATAGAAGTCTTTCCCAGTAGATAAAGACCTATTATCTCATTTGGTAATCATGTCCCCAAGTTCACCAGAGTTGAGTCTTTGGAACCACTGTTTTATGTAATAAATATTTAACTTCTCCTGCAAATTCATTTTTTAACCTCAAACAACTAAAACAATTGAGACTCAAATGTCCTCCCAAACGTTAAAGTTCTTATCAAAGATCAAGGTTGGTTTGCAAAGACCCACCCAATGGGCAGCCACTTTGGACAAATGCACACATAGCTAGGGCATTTTGTGGTTTCCCCACCATCTCCAGCACCAATAGTACATGTTCTTTGGGTATATAGGAGGGTTCACTTGCCTCCGGCTTGGGCACAAAGACCTCTAAGTTAGAGCAACCTTTCACTCATTCCCACTCCCCCAGTGTTGCTTCAGCAATCTCCCTGCTGAACTTCTTGCTCACCAGGAAAAGTATTTGCGGGCCTCTCAGCCAGCCCTATGGGCTTCTCATCTCTCTAGTACTCAGTTGCTGTTTCTTTCAGGGACCCTGTAACACACTTAGAGGGGAAGTTCTGGCCTCCTGTGACAACAGAGCCATCATGGGCTCTGGTCTCCAGATATTTTCCTTTGTACATGAGTCAGGTTCTTGGGTAAGGCACTTTCTAGCAAAAGACCGGTTAACAACAGCAAAGCAAGCATTTATTTGATAGAGGTTTTCTGGAGCACATGAGCTCTTACAAGGAAATGAAGACCCAAAAAAGAGAAGGTCAGCACATAGTCGTATGTGTAGGTGATGGAGATGAAGACAGACACAAAAGAGAAGTATGGCCAGACAAAGGATGGAGGGGAGGTGATAGCAATAAACTGAGAGGGATCTTAGCTTAGCCTGTGTGTGTGTGCACTCTCCTGTGTCTTCTGGGGTGGAACACTGTTGTGAGTTGCCCTGTTGCTGTTTGCATTCTGATGTTAATTCTGCTTCATCAAGAGGGGCTGCCCCCTCCAAGAGCAGTTAATCACTTACTCGGGTGATCGCATGTGAACCTTTTGCCCATTTTAACTGGTCAAATAAAGGCTAGAGCCTGTGATTGGGCAGGGGGAAGGAAAAGGTGGGACAGAGGTCTTTGAGAGTAGGGGCAGGGAGGAGGAGGAGAATGAGAAGAGCACAGAGGAGGAGAAAGGGAAGCAAGGATGGAGCAGAACCATGTGGCCAGGAGAAACTGCAAGTAGCAAAGGGTCTCATAGCTGGGGAATAAGTTAGTATAGTGATAGATCTGCCCAATCGAAGCATATAGCTTATACATACAGTAACTGCACTGTGTGCTTTTCGTATGGGCTTATTGGGGTTGTTAATTCCTGTAACAGAACATGGATACAGATCAGTTGACAGAATGCTAGCATAGCATGTGCGAAGCCCGAGATTCGAACCCAGCACTGCATGGAATTGGGTGTTGTGGTGTGCATCTGAAACCCCAGCTCTCAGGAGGCAGGAAGACTGGAAGTCCAAGGAGGTTCTCAGGTACGTAGCTACTCTGAGGCCAGCCTGGGCTGCATGAAGTCCTTCTCCCAAGGATATTCTTTACTGTAACAGAAGATCTCACATTCTGCTACGGAAGGAGAGGGGGAGGGGAAGATGAGAGTTTTCCTGCTTCCGCACTTTTGTCAAGTGCCAAGGTACCATATTTAGATTGGCATACCGTGAGAGGAGGGGTGAAGGAGGGTTCGTCTTGGTACTTTGCTCTCCAGTGAAAGCTGGGTCTCAGGGGGAATGACTCCTGTCACACCACCGCAATGCCTCATTTGTAGATGTCGCTTCATCCTCATACCCATTCTTTAGAGCAGTGGTTCTCAACCTTCCTAATGCTGCAACCCTTTAATACAGTTCCTCATGCTGTAATGACTCCCAACCATAAAATTATTTTGTTGCTACTTCACAACTGTAACTTTACTACTGTTGTGAATTGAGCATAAAAATGCAGGATGGTCTTAGGTAACCCCTGTGAAACAGTTGTTTAGCCTCCCCCAAAACGGGTCATGACCCACAGGTTGAGAAACACTGTCATAAGGAGAGGTTCACTATACTGGACACTCTCTGATAAACTCCTAACTCAGAAGGACCGGCTGTCCAGGTCTGCATTCACGGACTGGTTAACTCCAGGGTTTGTAAAGTGACTGCAGTTTCTAGCATCCCTCTATCTCCTCCCAGCCAAACCCCCTGCTTTCTAACTGTTCCTACATGAACAACTTGCTTGTCTGACAGGCACAGCAAAACGACATTCCTCTGAACTCTGAATTGCTTTGAGTTCAGCTAAGAGTGGCTGAATTATCACACGTGAAGAAGTCAGGAACCATTATACACAATCATCAAGAATAAATCAAACCGTATTTGATAAAATACATGATTACATGATTTCAAAAGGTAAACCTGTGTTTAAAAGGCTTTTACCTTTTCAATATTTACAAATAATCCCCATTGTTAAATGGGTAAAAAAGGAAAAAAAGGGAAAAAAAAAGAAACCCTGATTTTAAAAAAAAAAATAGCAATTTGTAACAATTTTTTTTTTCATTTCAAGTATCTACCCAATGCTAAACTCATGGTAATCTGGGTGCACAGCTCACACTCTGTGATCATGAATTTGAACTGGTTAACTGGTATGTTTGGAGATGTTGCTTGGTGGCAGGTGAACACCCACTATCCTACACTGTGGAAGTTACTCTACCTCAGGTGACATGGGAAGAAGTATCGTGAGATTCGTGGAGCTGTGCATACAGGCAAATATGGGAACGGTGGGAAGGGAGCAGTTAAAATTGATACCTTAGTCATCAAAACTGCCTATTTGCTGCAGGACTCTTTAGACTGTTCTGGGTAATTAACTTTTCTTGTGGCAGTGACCACGTCGTTCACAAAAGCAACGTAAGGAAGAAAAGGTCTGTTCAGGCTCACAGTTCTGAAGAACACAGCCCATCAAGGAGGAGAAGGCGAGGCTGGAGGAACAGAGGAAGGGGGGTAGGGGAGTGGGGGAGTTAGGGGGTTGGGGGAGGTGGATGATCACCCTGCATCTGTAATCAGGAAGCAGAGAGTCAATAGGAAGTAGGGTTTAGCTTCAAAATCTCAAGGCCACCCCCAGGCCCAGTGACCCACCTCTTCCAGTGAGGCTAGGTATCCTAAAAGATACACCAATTTCCCAGACAGCTCACCAGCTGGGCGCCAAGCATTCAAACACAAGAGCCTGCAGCAAGCATTTCGTATTCAAATCACAGCTCAGAGCAAAGCAAACATAGAAAGCTAGCTGCTTCTTTGAAGAGCTGAGGTAAACAGCTTATCGTTCATCAACACCGGACTAGGGATTCCTACAGGGGAAGCTGGAAGGAAGCCGGAAGTATGCTTAGGATAAAGGTTCCAGGTCCCAGTTAGATTTCCTTCACTGGGGTAGGATCCAAGCCTAGACACACGGTAACAGTAGAAGTGTGAAGGTGTGCTAGAGAACAAAGTCTAAAAGAGGAATCATGGAATCCAGTCTGAGAAGGAAAACGGAGAAAATAAAATGGTAAGGGATTATGAATTTAGAGATGAGGGCAAGGTCAAGTTTGTGGGCCTTTGGACAACATGTGAAAGACAAATAGATCCTGAGAAAGGCAGTAAGTGGGTAATGACTGGCTGTGTCTTTACTTCTATACAGTGTCTTTCTTGCCTCTACAGTGGTCAAGCACAGACATGTATTTTTGCTACTGTACCTTACAGAGAATCTGCGTGAAGGGCAGATCTCTGTTAATGTCAGATTTAAATAAAAAATGAATACTTGGGGGCACTCCATGTTTATGACTTAGTTATATTAATTTTTTTTTAAATTAGCTCATGTTTAACTGGGTCTCCTATATGGGTACTGACTAAGCCATGGAACCTGAAACAAATAAACCTAAAATTTAGCAGCTCATACGAACTATTAATTGGGGAGGGTCCCTGAAACCCCTATGGTTCTAAACTGGAATCTGTGGCAAGAAGTTACAGAGGGGCCTCTATATCACTGGTTCTCAACCTGTGGGTCATGAACCCCCCCCCTTGAAGATCTTAAGACCCTTTCACAGAGGCCACCTAAAACCATCAGAAAACTACAGCTAAGAAGTAGCACTGAAAGTATTTTTATCATTGGGGGAGAGGGGTGTCACCACAACATGACAAACTGTATTAACAGGTCACAGCATTAGGAAGGTCGAGAACCACTGATCTATCCGCTTCGTCAAGATTGTAACTAACCAACCCCTCTTAAGAAGACCCCAACTCTCATGAGTTGACCCATTTCCACTTTGATGTAGGATAGACCATCCTCCTCATCGGAAGCTCCCTTCAGTTTAAATAACAGGACAGCTAATGAGGCATCAACATGATCTGTGACTCTCAGTGAATTGGCTGCCAGCAGTTTCTGAGAACCTCCATCATTTCTGCCACGTTGCCGAGACACGATCTGTCTCCTCTCCCTGCAGTCCTGACTTGTCACGCTTAAAATTTGTCCCTAATCTGCATAGATAATGAAACTCTCTAGAAGGAGAAATACAATTTATGTATCAGCTGACAGCAATCAGCACACGGAGTAATTTCATGATTTTTGTTGACCAAACTTGGGGAAACTCCAGTTCATCGAGCCATGTGTAAAACACAAAAATCTCGTGCATACCTTCTTTCCTATGAATTTCATAGGAAAGCCAGTCAAACCTTGAGTCATGATAGAAAGGTTACCTCTTGCCCAAAGATATTTCTGTGGTTCTCAACTCTTGATTTGCATTAGACTCACCAGGAGAAATTAACTGAACAATGACATTCAGACTCTGTGGTGTTTTGAATATGAATATCACTATAGGCTCTGGCTTTTGTATGGGTGGTTCCCAGTTGGTGGCACTGTCTGGGGAGACTTAGGAGGTGTGGCCTTGCTGGTGGAAGTTTGTCTCTAGGGTTAAAGTTTCAAAGTCATCCACCATTCCCAGTTTGTTCTCTCCGTTTCTTGCTTGTGGTTTAAGATATTAGCCTCAGCTTCTACCCCAGCCACACATTCTCTTGTTTGCCACCATGCCTCTCTGCTATGACATGGAACTGTGAGCAAAAATAACCCTTTCATTCTATAAGTTACTTCGGTCACAGTGTTTTATCACAGAAACAGAGAAGCAACTAATACAGAATCCAGACTCTACAAGAGTTTCCGGCGTTTGGTCAGAGATAGTAATAATCCCAGAAAATAAACATGTTTAACAGACTCTTAAATGAGACTTCCAACACTGAATATAGCTATCTATCATATTATTAGAGTTTCTGTTTCTCAATTAGTATTTATTAAGCACATATTCATTATTATCTGAAGCCTATAATCCTAACACTTGAAGGCTGAGGCAGGAAAATTGTAAGACGTACAAGGCCAGTCTGAAATATGGGGATTGAAGGAGAGTAAGCTATGCTATCCTTCAAAAATAATATCTTGCTAAAGATACCATTCAGTTTGGTTGAGAGACAAGGAACTTGTGTTGAACTGGCCTTGCTCGCGAGCTTCTCACCTTATTACAACTGAGTGTCATAATGTCAGAAGAGGCTTGTGGGGGAGAATTCTCATCATCAGCCTTATTCACCCACGAACTTTGTATGCTGTACTGGGGTCTGTTCATTGTACAGGGTGTATTCATTGGTACATCACATGACCATGATGTAGGTAACTAACCTCTTCATATTGAATTTCAGGACTGTTTCAGAAGAAAAAAAAATCTATCCTATAATCTAAATCTGTGGCTGGGAAGATAATAGTATTTAATGGGAAAGTTACTACTGTTGTTTTCCTCAGTTGACATTATGTACACATCAAATTTCCTTCTCTGTGTTTATGTTTATCCCCACAGCTTGCTGCTCTGGTTAGCATTGTTAAAACCAAACCAAACCAAACAAAACAAGACAAGACAAAACATCTTGCCATGGACAGCAGTTACTACAGAGGTTCATCGAAAGGGAAAATTATATAGATTCAAGGTTTGGAAATGTAAAATTAAAAGAGTAAGTTTCAAAATTCAAAGACTCAGGGCTGAACACTGTAAAGAACAAGTCCAGGCAAGTCCAGGCATGACGTGGCCCGCCCTGCCACTAAGACTAACAGACCATAAAGATAAAAGAAAGGAATGCAGGAACTAGCTCGAGCTATCTAGGCTGACTCTTTAGCCATCTGACAGGAAGGCGCCTCCCTTAGCTTACTAAGAGTCATACATTAACCAGATATCCTGCTGACCCCAATAAACCTCAGGCCCTTTGGAACTTCCTGCCACCCTAAGCCTGCATGTACTATTCTGCTGACTTGTAACCGCCTTCTGTTTAAATGAGCCAATCTCCCCATTCCCCGACCCTTACCCTATAAAAACCCCTAGCTTTTGGGTCTCAGGGTCAACTTCCTCTGTCTCCTGTGTGAGATAAAAGTCGACCTGGAGCTCCGCCATTAAACTGCCTTGTGCGTTTGCATCAAGACAGTCTGTCTATCGTGTCTGTTTGGGACACCCTGACTTCCATGACCTGAGGACCCGAGAGGAGGTCTTACATCATAACTTGCCAAAGCACTGTGAAGTCCTCAGCCCTCAGTGGGATATCTCTATCACTCCCTCTATGGCTCAGGGAATGGTTTAGAGAGCAGAAAGAATCTCGAGGCCAGAGTAAGGGGTAAAAGCAGCCTGGAACACTGACTTCTGAACACAGCATCCTTCGGCACTCTTGAACCCACAGAGCTGTGGTTACTTGAACTGGAAGGGACAGGTCAACCTTTTGTTACAAAGAGGGAGGGGCTCATGAGGCCCTGACCCTCCCTGAACACTTATATAAAGTTCATTGTTGCTACAGGAGAGATGGAGTTTCTCATCAGAGGTGAAGTCCCTGGTAAATTGTCCATATTCCTGTAAATAACCCTTCACCCATGCTCCTGATTAAACTTGTTCATTTGAAGGTAGAAAGGAAGGATGGATAGATGGATGGAAGGCAGGCAGGGAGGGAGGGAGGGAAGGAGGAAGGGAGGATAAAAGAGAAGGAGAAAGAGAATGAGAGAGTAGAATGTGGCTAACTAGAATGATAAAGATCAGTGGCAGAGGACAAACGAGAGAAATACGTTCAAACTCCATTGTATATATAAATTAACATAATGAAACCTATTATTATGCATAGCATATGTATAATTAATAACAAAAAAATAGAAAACAAAAAATTCCAAACATCCAAATATGAATTTGTTAAGGGGTATATATTAAACTTAATTTAAGGATTTACAAATCAATCTGGCAGACCTGTGAATATCCAAATCAGCAGTCAGACAGGTGTGAACCTAGAAAGCCAGCTGAGGTGAACCTCCTTTTCATAGTAACCCCTGGGGCTTGCATGATCCCAAAATCTAGATACATATCCTTAGGAGCAACAAGAAATAGAATCTAGATCTAAACTGGGCAATGGTGGCACACGCCTTTAATCCAGCACTCGGGAGGCACAGGCAGCCAGATTTGAGTTCAAGGTCAACCTGGACTAGAGTGAGTTCCAGAGAAACCCTGTCTCGAAAAAAAACAAAACAACAACAACAACAAAAAAGAATCTAGACCTAAGAAATAGTTTGGTCACCCTGGCCCTGTGGCTTGGCTTAGTCTAACACTTGGTTCTCTCATCTGGAAAGATAAGAATGGGCTTAAATTTTTAAAAAAAAAACCTATTTTAATAAGGGTTCTCAAACACTCTGACATCTCTCCTAGCCCACCATCCAAAGGTAAAAGAAAATAGATGGTTAATAGGACAAGGGGGTGTAGACCTGTTTAGAAGTGGTTTCTTGGGGTGATTTCAATCTCTTTGTCAGGATACCAGCAGTCTAGTTCAGTAGTATCAGGATATGAAACATACATCCGCAGCAGTGGCACAGTCCAGCAGAAACCGCCAGGCCTCCACTGAATTAGCACGAATCAGGGAGAGTGACCAAGACCAGCCAAGAGGTCAGGAGAAGTTCTCTGCCGTGCCTCTGTCAATGAAGTGAAGGTTCAGGGAAGACGAAGATAAAGACTGGAGCCCAACAAAGCCTTGCCAGGCTAGCTAAGCAAGCACGTTGCCACTATCTATTGAGTTCTCTCCAGACACCATGTGTCCTCCCGTGGGTCTTGCCTCAGCGAAACAAACACCACATGAGTCTGTCTTAGCAAAATACCATGTGAGTCTGCATCACATGACACACCCAGAAACCTCCACTTCAGACGCAGTTTTGTTTGCCTTTTGAGTCAGGCTTGCACACAGTCCAAGTCTTGACCCCTCTATGTAGCCAAGAACAATCTTTAACTCCCTTAGTTTCCTCCTGCCTCTGTCTCCCAAATGCTGGGATTACAAGTCCCTGCCACCAGCTGTAGAAAATGGGACTGAGCAGTATTAGAATGGTATGTACTTAAAAATAAAGCAAGATGGCTATGTGAGGTACCATGTACCCATAATCCCAGAGCTCGGGAGGAAAAAGCAAGAGGACCAGGAGTTCAAAGGCATCCTCAACTCTAGAGGGAGTTTGAAGCCATCCTAGGCCACAAGGAGCTTCTTCTCATGACAATTTTTGTTTTTGTTTTTGTTTTTGTTTTTGCTATACTGACCTGGCTGGCCTTGAACTTGCAGAGCTAGTTCCTGCCTCTGCATCCAAAGTGTGAGTTAACACCCTGTGTGCCACTGCCATTGGCAACAACTGTCAATTGAGTTAATGATGTAATGGATGTAAAGATAATTGAGGTAATGTATGTAAAGGCACAGCATAGTGTTTGTTACAGAAAAAGCACTAATATTTTAATAATATTAATGATATGAATATCAATTATATAATAAAATATTAATTGCATGGATATAATTTAATAACTAATAATAAACTAATAATGGATAATTAATAATATTAATAAATTAATGGTGAAGACCCATTAAAAATTGTTGCAATCAATTTTTCTCATTTGTCATTTACTAAATCCTCATTTTTCTCTTCCAGTCAAGCAAATATGTTTAAACACATACTTATACATACATCTCACATCTATTTTCACTCAAAAAGCATTTTTTCTATTTTATCCAAAGAAATAAACAGCCAGATATAATTTTTTAAACATTTATTATATTTTGTTTTATGTGAGTCCTTGTGAGGAGGCACAGGCACCAGATCCACACGATGTGCCCAGAGTCCAGAGAGGATGCCAAGTGACACAGACGCGGACTTACAGGCAACTGTGAGGCACTGTGTGGGTGCTGGGAGCTAAACCCACAACCTCTGCAAGATCAGCAAGTGCTCATGATGGCTGAGCCACCTCTGCAGACCCTCAACTATGTCATAAAACAACAATGAAAGAACACTGCCTACCATAGGAAGAATATTAGGCTGGACGGCATGAAGTTTAAAGTCTACTCATGCATTTTTTTCTTCATAATGTACATTAGTTATTTTCTTTGTATTTTAAGAAGTTTGCATTTGAAAGCATCAACATTTTGAGCCACATTACATACGTCATAGCTTCCAAAACTTCTGAGTTCTTACCTTTACCCTCTCCTTTACCAAATAAAGGACATAATGTTTTCTGGAATTATCAACTCTTTGGCTACTACATGAAGTTTGATTCCTTTATTTTGGGGTTTGTTTTATTTCTTGTTTGTTACTTTTATATACTCAACCTCTTGAACAGCGGTACTCTCAGTCACTACAAGCAGCTTCGTCTTCACCCAGATGTGAACTTGCACATAGCTTCAGCCTATATAGAGAGCTATCATCTCTGCCAATCAGCCAAGGCCATTCAATCGGCCTGTTAGGAAGCCCCTCCTTTATTCTTGGTACACACTGAAGCCTGAGAATGATGCCCCCTGTGTATGCACAATCTAGAGTGGTGAATGCCTTGCACAGTTGGTGGTTGTCTCTTCCTACACTAGGTGTGCACCACTTGGTGCTGAGGGCTTTAGCAGGAGCAGTCTGCACATAGCCTTCATCCTCGGGGTTGAGCATCCCACCGAAGAGCCTCAGGAAAGGACCAGAGCCAGGAAGACTCTCAGGTGAGAGAGGGCGGTGGTATAGAGCCAGCCACAGTCTGCTCACCTACATAAAGCAATTGCCCAGCAGGGGCCAGTCCATGGAAAACTCTGTGAGTCCCTTAAATTACCATTTCATAGCTTTCACTACGAAGATTAAAGCCACCTCCCACAACACCATCGTTACTCTCCTATTTGAACATACCTTTCCATTTTTCTACTTCATTGCACCCTATGAACCATCGCGACTCCTTCAGCATTCCCTTCGTTTCTAAAAAAGACTGTTTTTCCCACATCTTTACTCAAGCTCTATGAGATAAACTCCTGCTCAGACTCACACAACCTTTGCTGTCTTTTTTAATTATAACGTTCGGTCTCTACCACCAGGTTTCTAATTTCTCCAGAGTGAGAACATTACTGTGGCAGTGACTCAGTACCTGATGTCTGGATGACTGAATTCCAAAAACTAGGTGTTGCGGTTTGATAAAAAAGTGCTCCTGGCAGGCTCATATACTGCACACTTTGTCCCCAGTTGGCATTGCTGTTTGGGAAGGTTATGGAAGCTTTAGTTGATAGAAGGTTATGGAAGCTTACTGGAGAAAGTATGTCACTGGCAAGAGCTTTGAGATTGTATAGTTTACTTCCACTTCCTGTTTATTATTTTCTCTCTCTCCCCTCCCAATTCCTCCTTCCTATGTATGGATGAAATGTGACCAGTCTGCTTCCTGCTGCCAGGCTAGTCACACAGTCCCGCCACCCTGCCTTTCCTCCAAGATGAACTATATTCATCCCCTTAAAAACTATAAGCCAAAAAGTATATTTTTTTCTTCCCTAACCTGCTTTTTGTAAGAGCATTTTATCAAAGCAACGGAAAAATAATATAAAAGTCAATGATATTTTTGTGTAATAACCAAATATATGAATATATTGACATCATTGTGAGATATGTTTTCCTTTAGATTTCACATGGGAAAACGTATTAGATACCAGAAGGTAATGTTGGCTTTGTAACAAAGTTAAAAGGTGTAATTTAGCTTTTTTGCAAATTTTTAAAATATGATATCTTAGAAGTGTTTACATTCAAAAATTAAGGTTGGTCAGCCCAGTCTCTGGCTCAAAATTACTCCTTTATTTGATAAATAATAAAATACAGAATTGTACAAATGGAAGATGGCCCTTTTTAAAGAAGACTTAGAAATGCTACAGATGATTTTTAAAAATAGCTCTCAGCCATATATTCAATCAAATCATGTGAAATCTATAATTTTCCTTCTGTAAGATAATGAAGTTTCACAAGTCTGATATACTTTATGCTTAGCTGTGACTATCTTGAAATATATCAGAGTATTTATTCTTTTCATAGAGAAGATCACCTTGAAAACAGAAATATAAAATTGGTTAAAAGAAACAAGGATTCCCTTTAGAGATGGGAGAGGGCTGATAAAAGGGCTCAGACTCAGAGATTACAGATTACTCCTTTATTTGACAAGTCTTTAGTATTATAATTTCTATTTGATTCTCTTCCTTATAATAATGTCCTGTTTTCTGATAAAATTTTCCCTTACTATATTTTTCTGAATATGTTAATCATAGCTATGTTATCATCTGTGCTTGATCATCTCCCTATCTACAATATCTAAATCTATTTTTACCACTTGGTTTTCAGACTGTGTGTGATGCTTGTGGTTAACTTATTAGGGAGTTGCATTACTTATAAAACACACATGAAGAACACGTGGAAATGAGAGAGCAAACCTTTTGGGTTCAGACTCTATCTTAGAGAACCTGACCTAAGGCTGAACTTGAGTTAACTAACAAACTGGCACCTAGCACCAGTTTCCAGGTTATTCCCCAACAAGCCTACACCTTCAAGTTGAAAGCCTCTCCCCGACACTTCACTCCCTAACAACCACCAATCAGGAGGGAAGCAGAAGTTAAGTTTATGGTTTGGCTCCCAGCACCAGCCAGTTATGTTAAAGGCCACAGTGCCTCCACCCCCATCAGATGTGTACCAGGCTAGACACCCACTTCTTGCCTCTATAAATGCTTGCCTGAAACTCGACTCAGGGCTCCACCTTCCTGCTGTGTCTTGCACAGAGCCCAAGCTCTAGCTTGAATAAAGAGACCCTAATGCAATTGCATAGGAATCCGCTCCTTGGGGGTCTTTGTAGGGTTCATGAACATTTCCTGACACAACAGAAAAAACTTAGTTGCTTCCATAATACCTGCCTACAGACAGGTCCCTGGTCACCCATGAACAGGTGAACAAAACATTTACTTTTATTTTGATCTAATCAGAAATGGGTTGGCCAAGATCCATTGCAGTCTTTGGAAGGTCTTGGTGTCTAATGTCCCTTCATTTCTAGGATGTATCTTTGTGAGATTCTTAAATGATGAAATAAAGAGTTTGCTAGTGGCCTTCTTCCTCGCAATATCCTGATATCATCAACTAAAATTCTGTTCTTTAAACAAAGAAAGAGAGTTTATCTTTCTTAGTCTCTTTGAATCTTACAAATTTCTTAAAGCACTTTGAAAGTGTTGTCTTACAGAACTGATTCTTTTCAAGGTTTTGATCTTTCAAGATTCATTTGTCTGGGTTTCTTCCTGATGTGTAAGCATATCTGTGGTTCCTCCAGAAAAAGGGGAGAGCAGGGAGGAGTATCCTAGAGATGTGTTTAAAACAAGATCTATTCTAAACTAGATAGCACTGAGACTAAGCCATTGTGGAGGCTGATTATTGAATAGACAGTGAGCTAAGCAATATAACAACAAAAGCAAGACAAAGATTGACCATTCATTGGAGGAACTTACGAGAAAATAGAACGTTATTGTTTTCTGTACCAGTCAGGATTATCCAGAGCACTAGAAAGAACATGCACACACACACACACTCACACACTCACACACGGGTTATTAGATGAGCCTGAGGTAAGCCTTACATCCTGAGAAGATGGCTGTTCCAGAGTGAGAAGTGTTTAATCCTCTCCCCTCTCCTCTTCATATTCTTTAGCAGCTGTCTTTCTATAAAAGAGCACACGCTGCTGTTATACTCTTAGAAGCAGAAAACTATTTCCTTCCTGAAACACGAGTAAATCTTAAACAGTAAGCTTTCCCAGGAGATTAAGAGTTTCCCTTTAGCGGTGGGAGCTTCACCTCATAAATGCTCAAGCACCAACCACAGCGCAGGTGTGCCCAAGGCACAGCAAACGGATGCAACTAAAGCCCCAAATTTCCTGCATATCCTTTATGAAAGTCACAATTTAAAGTCTATGAAATAGGAACGAGTAAGATCCCCCAATGACTGAGAGTAGTCAGGGTTCAGAGGTATTAAGAGATTGCAAAGATCACCTTGCAATTCATATTAGAAAAGAAATACCAGCTCCTTGTCTCCCTTTAAAGTCCTGTCACTCCAAAGCTATGCTGCACCCTTTCCTATCTTTTTCACCTACCCTGAGAGATGACTGTTAGATGTGCCCACCTCTGGCTGGTTACTTACCCATTTGCTTATGTCTCTTTGGTATGTCATACCACAGTCCCCCAATGGCTCAGAAAATAATAACAGACATTACAAACACAAGTGAAGTCATGAACTCAGCAAATGGCATCACATGGCACGTTGCCCTTCTTTGTGGATATTATTAGTTGTCTCAAAGTCCCCTCTTGAATTTAATTTCAAAGCTCATTTCATTGGACATTCCAGAGCAGAAGCAGCTTCAGTTACCACTGGATCAGCATGGAACTCATGCACAGAACCACAAAACCACTACAGTGTGGCCCAAAACCCTGACCTTTCCATCAGCATCAACCCAGAGTATTTACCAGGGTCTCTAGTACCATTTGTATGTGGATATTTATAGATATTATAAGTGGTACATTTTACTACCATTTAAATGTGCCCCTTATTTTAAAAAAAGCAGTTCTGTCTCTTAACTTTATTTACTTTATATAAATTTAATCCTCTCCCAAACAAGATCTTGTCTCTTAGCTCACTGTTTTTAACATAAAGCTCTATATCTCTGAGGTTCATATAGCACACTTCTTTAACTTTTCCTTTGCTCTTACCACTGCTGGCTATACCAGCAGACTAACACATTCCTCTACATTTCTCAGAACACCAAGACAGAGGAAATACAATGACCTGTCTTCAATCAATTCACTACCCTTTCCTGATAGCAACTTAAAGCATTGCTGGGGTTGTATGGGTTTTAAAGGCTAAAAGTTGGAAAGTATTACTAAATAGTAATGTAGTTTAATTGTGAACCATGAATGAATGAATGACTGATTAATACTTGCATGCCTGGATACTCTATATGCTATGATGTATAGATCCATTCAAAATAAAATGATGAAAAGATAGTCCATGTAAATAGAAAGAATTAAAAAAAACCAGTGGACCTCTATTAATATTAACAAGATAAATGTCAAGACAGGATTACTGGAGATAGAGAGGGGATAATTAATACCTCACATATATATTAATATCAATGTAGCAAGAAAACAAAATAAATTCATATGCTTTCAATAGCAGAGATTCAAACTCCTAGAAATAGTAATCACAAAATTAAAGTAAGGCACAGAAAAAGATCTACAACTATAGCTGGAAACTTCAAAAGTGCTTTTTTAGTAATTGATATAAAAATATTGGTCACAGTAACAAGGATAAAAAACAGTTAAACAACACTATCAACAAGTTAATTGGCATTTACAAAAGACCATATTCAACAACATTGTTTCCAAGTTGATATAAAAGATCAAATTACCATAGGCTAAGCATCAATAGTACAGCAGCGCCATGGGAAGTATATTTCTGTGTGTGGGGGTGGGGTATTTACACACATGCATATAATCATTTTAATTATCCAATATTTATACCAATAAAGACACAGGAGGTATAAATTGAGATAAAAACCAGCTAGCTCAGCAAAGTGACTTTATTTTCTTAACTATATACGAAGTTTACAAGTCTGATTCTACAAATAAGCGGCTAGCTCTTTAGGAACCTCTCTCTGTCTGTGTCACTCTACGGAGCGGAGCGCCTTGGCTCTCTTCCCTAGAATACTGTTTTACCTTTGTCCTGTCAGCTGCTTCTCCGTTGTTCCCGTAAGCTCAAAGAGAAAAATCCCTATCATTTACCCAGAGCTCCTTCCACAAAGGTGCTTCCAAGTGTGTGTGTTGGGGGAGGGGGGGAGGTGCTTTTAATCAAAGTTTCAATTGCTTATAAAAGAAGCTCCCCTCCACACACCATTGGTCATGTCACCATCTTGATGGAGCCTGAACTATTTCATCTTTATGGTGGGATACTCAAGGCCACCCTGCTGACTTTGCCTCTAGTGATAGAGCAAAGAACACAAGACCTCTCCCCAGAAACTTGCCTTAAAAGAGGCAGGAACACTCCATTCTTTGGACCTTTCCATTCTTGAGCATTCTTATCTGTGGTGGCTTTTAGAGTCACACCCAAACTGCCTCTCTGAAGCACATCTGACTGCATCTGACAAATGCAATATATACTTTTTTTTTTTTTTTTTTTGTACAACAAACACCTAAACAAGAACCATTCAAGAAGTCAAAAAAGAAACTGACTAATAATGGATAAAATTTAGTTGAATAATAATGAAAATATATATCAATTTGTATTATACGTGCTGAAACAATGGTTGGAAGAGAATTCATAGTTTTCAAAAGAAGGAAACTGTAAAATTATGACCTAACTCAAGAAGACAAAAAAGAGGGAAGAGCAAACTAAATACATTAAAAGTAGAACAAAAATAATAATAAAGAGACCAAAAATCAGTGAGATATGGTTTATTACTACCTGTTAACAGATAGCATTCGGACAGATCAATTCCCAGCCTTTTAATGAAGACCAAGTGCAGATAAGAGAAGGAAAACCAAAACTTGTTTCCTTGGAATTATTTACAAAATTGGTTATCAGCTTAACTCAACTAATGGAGAGAGAGAGAGAGAGAGAGAGAGAGAGAGAGAGAGAGAGAGAGAAAGAAGAGAACTAAAAGAATATCATAAACCATGTAAATGTATTAATTTCTTGTTTAAAAAAAATAAGTCCCAAAACTGACAGAGAAGAAGTTAAAAATATGTGTAGCTCTATTAAAGGGAAATCCTTCTAATCCAGGTTGGTAGGATTCAACCCTCCAGGAATGTTTATATTATGTTAATTTCTTGATGTATAGGCTGTGAGATCACATTTGAGGTTTGACCTCAAACCACAATCTAGGCTGCTGACAGGCCACTGCTCTGCAGATTAGAGCACACAGACCAAATCTCCTTGGGAAGATTCAAGCAGCCAGCCCCTTCAACCTCACAGCTGCAAGATAAATTACTGGCCTTTCTTACCCAGTGCCTGGCTCCATATAAGTTGGGTCAAACTATGTCATGTGGCACAATCAATGTGCCAGTCTTCTCTGAAGGCTCTGTCTTTGAAAGAAAGTCTGTCTCTCTCTCTCTCTCTCTCTCTCTCTCTCTCTCTCTCTCTCTCTCTCTCTCTCCCTTCTGGGCCCTGGTCATGTTACCTCTGATGTAATGCTGTATCCATCCTAATTGATCTCCCGCTTCAAGATTTGCCCATGGTCCCCATGATCATGAAGCTCTCTCTCTTAATAAAGCCCACTCTAATGGATACTTCTGTGTGAGCTTCTTTCTCAAACCTGTCATTCTGTCTCCTTCCTATAACATATACACCTTCATCTTTTCTCTTTTGAATATTTTAAAATAAATGAGCTATTCAACTACTTGAGTGGCAGATGTTAATCCCTTCCATATCGTATTGCAACAAGCAGAGACCTACCAGCCAAGAAGATGCTTGACAATCAATTAAATCATCCACTAGTTCTTTTTTTTTTTTTAGATTTATTTATTTATTATATGTAAGTACATGTAGCTGTCTTCAGACACTCCAGAAGAGGGCATCAGATCTTGTTACGGATGGTTATGAGCCACCATGTGGTTGCTGGGATTTGAACTCCAGACCTTTGGAAGAGCAGTCAGGTGCTCTTACCCACTGAGCCATCTCACCAGCCCCCCATCCACTAGTTCTTTAAGGGAGACATCACACTAGCCAAGAGGTACAACTCAAGCTGCAAATCCTGCTCCGGAATTCCTTGCTCTAAGTTGGGACCGCTCCATGCAACCTGTGCCTGGGTAATCTATAGATGACTCTGCTCACCCCACAGCTAGTCTCACTCAAGCAAGAAGAGGAGACCTTGAGTTAAAACCTAAGCAGAAAGTCTGTGATTGTACAAGGCCAAGGCTGAGGACTAGCTCTATGTAAGAGTTGTGATTGGTAGAAACCAACCCTGTGCTGTCATTCATGAATATATAACTCTTCATTTACATAACACATCTATACACATCTGCAACCAAGGTCTTTTGTACCCATGCTCCAGTTCCAAAATCATAACAAAGAGATTTATTATTTATTAATAAATGCCTAAGCCTTAAGCTAGGTGTGTTCCCACAATCTCATAACTCGGTTATCCCATTTATGCTGATCTGAGTTCTGCCTCGTGGCTGTTAACCTCTCCTCAGTTTCAAATGTCAGACTTCCTCTGAGTCTCTGTGGCAACTATTCCCACATCTGACTCTATCCTATAATTCCTCTCTAACTGTCAGACGTTCCACCTTCTACTCTACCCATTGCTATAGGACACAGGCTTTTTACTTTAACCAATCAGGAGGTACCTTAGGCAGGCAGGGAAGAGCAGAGACACATCGTCACACAGTGCATATAAACATTATCCCTGCATACATCATTTCTTCTGGCTATGTCACCAAGCCTACTTTTGGGCCAGTTGGGAGATGCCTTCCTGTTCTTCCCCCTGGCATAGCGACAACGCCCCCAGTGAAAAGTTTCCTAGTACCTTTGCTGCCTAATTGTGATTTTTCATAGGTAGAGTGGGCTGAGCTCATAACCTAGAAGAGCCTGGGACAGAGACAAAAATCAGCAGCAGTAGCAAAATCAGAGATGGCAGCAACGATAGCAAAGAAGTGTCTCACGAGTCCTGAGAGCAAGGAAGGACAGGAACAGCAGGAAGAGATGACGACTGGGAGACAAGGATGATGGAAATAAGGCTAGAAGAGATGGAAAGTGACATATCCAGAAAGTAGAAGACTGAGAAATCAAAAGTGAGAAACTGCAGGCCCTGGAAGAGTGCCAAGAAGCAAATCTCTTGACCCAAGAGCTGGATTACTGCTGTTAGAAACCATGGCCCAATACCCAAGGCCTTGTTACTATAACACCAGCTAGGACTTCCTGCAGCACAAATAGCTGAGCTGTACTGGGCACTGAGCATTGCACTAGTGCCCAAAGCAATAAGCCTCGTTGCACCTACAATTATAAGACACTGACCCCTAAAGCCTGGAGCTACAAGCCTCTAGTTTTCAGAATTAAGCTTTAGGGTTTTGGATTTCTTAATCTCACAAGCTTCTGCTGCTCAAGCACCCGGATTACGAACTGTCTTAGTCAGCGTTTCTATTCCTGGACAAAACATCATGACCAAGGAGCAGGTTGGGGAGGAAAGGGGTTATTCGGCTTATACTTCCACGTTGCTGTTCATCACCAAGGAAGTCAGGACTGGAACTCAAGCAGGTTAGGAAGCAGGAGCTGATGCAGAAGCCATGGAGGGATGTTCCTTACTGGCTTACTTCCCCTGGCTTGCTCAGTCCACTCTCTTATAGAACCTAAGACTACCAGCCCAGGGATGGTACCACCCACAAGGGGACCTCCCCTCTTGATCACTAATTGAGAAAATGCCTTACAGCTGGATCTCATGGAGGCATTTCCCCAACTGAAGCTCCTTTCTCTGTGATAACTCCAGCTTGTGTCAA